>NW_019211458.1:12291746-12434622 GCF_002443255.2 Varroa destructor
CCTAGAGAAGGCTATTCCAGGTTCATTTGTATATAATCCAATGTATAACAATGAGTGGAGTCGTACATGATTAGCTTAGGTTTTAAACTTGGAGTGAAATCGACGAAAACAAGTAGCCTGACCTTCTAGCTGTCACTCAGTCTGCCTAGTGATACTTTCTGACAGCTGAACTGTGCTAACGGATTCATGGCCCATTGTATGCTTCGTCTCAGCCCTAGACGCAGTAGGAACCCTAATAGCCATTATCAAGATCGTATCGTTAACCTTGGCAGTCTGATTTGACCAAAGTTCTACTTCTGTCGCGCATTGCATCCCGACTTAAGCGTGCTTTAGTAGCAAGTGGATAATGCATTTCGTTAGGTGAGTACAGATTTTCCCCCAGAAGCACTAGAAGAAGGTTGTATCGTGATTAACTTATGTTTTAAATACCTACGGTGATCCCTGTACCCTGCGATGAAAATTTGCATAGATATGGAGAATTGTTCTTGTTTGGCAGGATAAATCATTTAGCAAACGATTTATCCTGCCAAACTGCTAGAGATGAAGCAGTTCAAGGAAAGGCTTAAAATAAGTACAGCACTGTTGAGGTTTAATGAGCATATAAATAATATTTATAAATAAAACAGTCTGGTTCTGACCTAGGGATTTTGAATCGGCATAGGTACGCTTTTAGGCCATTTCTGTATTTGTATCTATGGAAACGCCAAAAAAAGCTCAGGGAAACATCGTTTTGAGAATGAAATCAGATGAGCCCACTTTTCAGGTTTACACCCATCGTAAAATAGTCTTCTTGGTGTCGTGTGTCTTAGAGATGGACAGCAAATGTTCCAAATCATCGAATTTCTTGCATTGAAACAAGTAACGGAAAAACTATGATATTTCAGAACAATGTTTTTCTTTACTTGTATAGCTGCTTTTCTTTACTTATATAGCATAAGGGCTCGAGATAACCGATGTCAGAGGTTTTGTCACCGACTGGCTGCACGCCACAGAGAACGCGCAAAGGTGTGCGATAGCAACGATAGTTTAGCTGATGAAAATTATCAGTGATATGAAGCCGCGGTACATACCGACTTGGACAACTCGAAAACATTCTTTCTTAGCGATACCTCCTTCGCAATTAGCAGCGCCTTACCAGCTCTAAAATCTGTCAGAATATGTGGACTCTTTTCATTTTAAAGGAGAATATAACAGACTCTACACCGGGGAAATCTAAAATGTTCTAAATCTAAAATGTTCTTTTATGAGTTAAGCTAACATTAAAAAGAACATTAAAAAGAGTAGTTGTTGCAGTTTAAATCCAAACTCATATAATATATAATGCTTACATACGTGTCGTTTATAATGATAACGAGCGAAAATAGCTTTAACAACAGGACTCATTATGGCCGTTACACTTTCACTGCATAGGACAGTACCTGATATTAATTAGGTTGAGGAAGTGATCGGAAATACCTTAAGCTAATCTCTAACAGCGCAAATACACTGCCCGAAGGTCTACTTTTATTAGTTTCAGATATTATTTAGTTGGGGTTGGCGCTGAATGGAAATGGGAACGATTTGCTTCTAATTGTCCTAACAGTTTTATAACGATGTAGACAACGTGACTGACGGTTAAAATATAGGAGGCGATCGTCCTTGAGAGCGAGTCATTACCTTTCTTGAAAATTATCATCATTATAGCTGATCCCCTAGCGTCACTCCTTTGTGCAGCACTCGCGTAGATTAAAACTTCGTCCGGAGGAGTAGCTTATCTCGTCTAACGTTCCGCTGTGACCAGTTCTACCGAACTGCCAACTAGCGAGCAGAAATCAATGACCTATCATTGTTGTGGAGGCGTCAACCACCTATAATCGCAGTAAGAAAATCTATAACAATAACACAATGCACGCGTTTGGACAATCCCTGTCTGTAACTAAGTCCCTAAATAATTACAATTTGAAATCACAATCTATTTTTAGCGAACTTTCAGTTGCATTTTCTGTACTTGAAGAAACCCATGTTGCCGCATGGACCAATGTAATGGCAACAGCTCTAGTGAAGCGCAAGTCAGACCCCATGAGACTTGTTGACGTGTATAGGTATTCTTCAGTTTTGCACCTCTTTCTTGGCGTTTCTACATTGCACTGTACTATTTGTCATTTATACACGTGACACGCCGCGTAGTGTGTTCGAATCCTCTCTCACAATCCCAACCTATGTATGGCCTTTCAAGACAAGTCATTATATGGGTCGGGGCAGGTAGTCTCTTATTTGGGCCGCAAAGACGAGCTCGTTTAAATCGTTCATGTCCAGCAAAGGCATCGCAAGATATAGGACACACCACGACAGGTATGGCTAAGATCGCCACTGTTGATATAGGTCCCAAGGACGGACGTCCACCAACTTCGTTTTTGTAGCCAAAGCCGTTCACTTCATTGTATTCTGATTTCGCTAACAAATCTGCATTAGAACCACCAGCGCTTAGACTTTCAATTCTAATCATTTAGTCCAATCATCTGAGCCAAAAGCATATATATACAAATTGGATTGGTCATTATTTTCAAGGTATAATTAAAATAATCGGTGGACGAAGATTTGCCTTTGAAATGTTATCGGAAGTACAAAAAGTTAGCAGAGGTAGAAAGACAATATCAATCGAAGTCAGATTCACGTACGCCACTTATAACTGATCGCTTAAAAGGGGCGTTGGAAGCGGGCGGAACTGTTTGGGATGTTCCTAGCTAATGTTGGGGTAGACCTAGAACATCAACAAGCTTCTCCAGCCAAGAGAGGATACTGGAGAATGATAGTGAACCTTCTGCGAAATAGATAAGACAACCATCTCGTAAGCTTGGCATTGGCAGATCAAGTGTCTGACGCATTTCAAGATGTTGTACCTGGGATAGTTAACTTCAACGAGGGTGCATGCTATTTCTGAAGGTCATCCCAAGGGGAAAACAATTTACGAATGATACTTGAAAATAGTGAACAACGGGACAGTTTTCTGAGAATATTATCTATAGCAATTAAGTTAAATCGACAATTAATCGACAGTATTGCACTTATTGGACAACAGAGCAGATCCACTTGTTACGCATGAACGCCATGTAAAGTTACCAAAAGCTGCAATGTAGTGCGGCACTTTAACGGGACTAATTGGAATATCTTTTTTGACAGTTCATTGACTCATGCCTATCATTTAAATTTACTACTGGAATCTACTTTACCACGACATCGGAAGAAGTTTGATCAAGATGGCGAATTTTATCTCCAACAATGGAGCACCTATATACCGTGGTTGTAAGACATGATGAGAATCATCCAGATAAATGGCTTAGACTACGAGGTTTTATAGAAAACCCGTTCTTTAGCTAATGAATTTTTTTCTTATAAGAATGTCTTGAACAAAAAGGGAGACGTTAGAAGACTGACGATACTGGAACACTTAATCGTCAATTGTTAGGCCAAAGGTCAAATGTTAGTTAGTTTATACATTGAATTGACAACAACAGAATTAAAGTCGCTCAAACTGTATGTACGCTTTCGAAACACTGTGTACGCACATAGATGCGTGTAACTAAAACGAGTGTTTCAAATTCTACACTAGATAGTACCGTTTAGCAATGGTTTAGATGACTGACTTCCAGCGCAAAATGAATGAGTGGAGGCTTGTAAACGTACAAGCGCCTATGTTGACATACAAGAGCAGTGAAAAAATTCAAATATTGACCCAGAAATATTAGACTAGTCGTACGTAATAACGGATTCGTTATTTCTACGGGTAGGCTTTATGCGCCTAACGACTCCATCTGGATTCTGAGCATCAGGCCTTAATCAACAATCCTCGTTCAATTATATGTACACTATGATCTATTCTACCGTGTTGAAGCAGTTTAGTCAGCTAGTATTAGCCTGGTTTAGTTATGAAACGGTAAACGGCGACCATCTTGGCCAGTGACGGCACTAAATGCTGCTAGCATTGTAACTTCCCATAATCAATGGCCTATGGTGACCACCATTATCCCATCATGAAGGCTCAAGGTTCATGATGTTTTCGTTACGCAGCGTCGAGATTATACGCTCGCCACTTTCAAAAGACTTTGGATGCCTTTTTAGTTAGATTTGGCCTGAAAGAATATTAATAATAATGATTTAATTTGTTCAGTTGCTTCTGAACATGTTTGCTAACACTTCTGTCCAAGTCTAACGGACGCAATCGGATTGAAGGCCCTCTACTAAGGTCAGTCACCCTAAAAGCAGTTTTATTGAAGCCAAAATGAAATTACTCGCAACAATGACAGGTTTAATTGATTGTTTGAATGCTCGCGATTATCTTTGTTGTAATAACTGAAGAACTAATATTCAATTGTTTGTCCAACCTACATTTTGGCTTCTGCCATGCCATGGGATTACCATTTCAACGACGAGCCACTGGACTTAACTACCTTCATATGACCCTATTAAGCATATTCTTATCAGCCGATTTGTAGGTTTGAGCAGCTAAATTATATGTCGAAGCAAAAAACTTATGCAGCACCTTGAAATTCGCTTAATATCGCTGTAAGTTTTACCTATTTTATAAAGAATACGTTTGCGTTGACATATCGTAAAGCCAACAGCTTAATCACGGGTATTATAGCATATCCTAACACCGTCAATCGGAGTAAACGCATGTATTCAAATCAAACGCCTTCAAAAATTACACAGCCGTGCACCTACTGCAATTCCAAATGTTGCCATGTAACTGTTTCCTCGCTTTCTTCTTAGGGGCATCGTCCTGGCGATAACTGTGGCTATAACTGTTGTGATAAGAGCTGTAAGCATCCCACTAAAATGTAGGTCGGTAGGTCGGTTTGTGATTTAGAATATAAATCTAGTTCAAGTATTTTCTCTTCCAGAAAGCTGAAATTTCGAGGTCGTTATTATTTATTATGGAGGTGGGGCGAAGTTCGCGCGGCGGTAACAGCAATAGCAGCAACGCGGCGATAAGGTCCACCCAGCCCGCGAGCCAGCCGTTCAGCAACGCTGGCCATCCCCTTCTTCATGACGGTAGCGGCGGTAAGGGCAAGACGGCTGGTTTGCAGAGTGGGATGGCATGCTTTACACCGTGATGCTATACCCCACGACCACGATATAGCTCGTGTAGCGCACGGTACAGTAGGGCAAAGAACGCGGTCAAGTCGGTTCGACCCGGCACGGCAAGCTGGATGGCTTGAGCGGTAGTACAAGGAGGCTAAGATGAGATAGGGTCTTTTCTAGATGGTTATTACATCGTCGTTTTTCAGGGTTCAGCCTTCAGCATCATGGAGGCAAACGTAGCGTGAAGATAGGGCGTCAGCCGTTACGTTGACTCACGTAGTGGCGGTAGCAGTACCGTCGGCTACGACGGTAGTATAGTGACTACAATGGCTTAGAAAGCATTGGCCACTTTCTCTAGCGATTGCGACACCGCCGAAACGCTCGACCCTCTGGCCCCAGTTCAGTAGCTGCCGCGAGCTACTGGTTTAAAGGAGCTAGTGAACTAGCAAGATTGGACAATTCTGATAGCTCTCTGCCGCTAACACTTTCCTCCCGCCTCGCGTTCCTATGTGCCTCATCACGTATCTCGTCCGATAGTATGGACCTTCGGGAGCGCGAACAGCCTAAAAGGCAGCAGTCGGTTCCCCGCATTAGGGCCGGGCCCGGCTTTCAAGGCGGCTCCTGTTTACGCTAATCTTGCAAGAGCCTTCCAGAGCGCTGAAGGGAATTCGGCTATAGAAGCAAGTAGTGAAAATGTTGATATTGGAAATACAATTTACATGCGTAATACGAACAAATATGCAGTAACAAGATACGCGTATATCCGTGAAGATAGATCCTTCCACATGCTTGATACTGTCATGTGCCGCGTGTAGCATGTAGTCGCGCAGGTTTTAATTAGGAAACGTAATGGAAATGTTGTGCGGATGTTTCACTTACGTTGCGTATAAGTATAATGATAACATAGCAGGAATTTGTAAATGGGTTACCCTCACCGATTGTAGGTTTTTAGCTATATGAGGGGAGTCTTCTCCTGTTTAGAGCCAATGTAAAACGGCAATTCATATTAAATACTATGCTAAGGGAAAATTTAAGATGTTCTGATCTACATCATATGTATATATTGCAACGATAGCACACTGACACGGACACAAATGCAATTTAATTGTGCGACGCCCCATCCTTAAATAAGGATGAGGACTTAGAACTTGTCTGTACGTGCCATACACTCGGCCGTACCAATCAACTTACGTGCGCAAACTAGTTCTTACCTGAAGAAGCCAGTCTTCCGACTAATAAGACTGTTGACGAGTACTTATCCAGAAGCATCTGCTTTCACGTTTAGTGACGGTAACGATGTTCTCATTTAGACGACAGTCTGGTCGTGGCATTCTTTCAACTCTATAATGGCCTTTACAAGCGAAACGAGTTCTTTGTTCCATTTCACGTTAATGCGTCACATCTAACTGCTTTTCAAGTAAAAGCCCGTAAAAGCTGTGAAATCCGGTAAAGGACGCTGCTGTTTCACAAAGACGGCACATTGAAACGATTTCTTATGTCTTCTAAGAACACCTCAAATGGGACTCGGAATGACGGCCCTAAATGCTCAACAGAAATCGTTGTGTTACGCCCAATCGATTCAAGTTAGTGTTCATTAAAGCCTGGCAGTATTCCATAAGCAAGTCCAAGTGGGTGCCCACTAAACCAGCCGTGAACGTTTGCCGCCGCCCCGTCAACATGCTAATTCAATGCCCAGTCATCAAATAACTAAAAAACGGCAATTTAGACTGTAAAACGATTCAGGCGTTTAATCATAGACCTTACAGCTTGCTTGCTTACCTCGACCCTCATGGTATAAGCCAGTTTCTCTATAATAGAACTTTCATCAATCGCAGTTATAGCGACAACATGCTTTCACCGGCATAGCTGCGACTTATTCCTTACATTGCTTTGAGATAAGAATACCGATAGAAGTATTTAGAACATATAGGGTATTTAATACGTCACACATATGTACGTGAATCTAAACTACCAGTATGTATTATAATAATAACATGTCAAACAAGAATTCGCCGATGCTACAACTGCTCTAAGTGTTTCCTTCATTGACCCTATTGTGCTTTCTCTACACATACCAGCATCTTTCCATGTATTTAGCATATTCGTAGAATATATGAATACCTCCACGTGATTGGGAATACCCATCCTTCCTCTACACATGAAGGTACTTCCCGTTTTTTCCCTGTGACCGTCCTATGGACTACTGTGCACTTACGTGTGTATGATCCAAAAAGTGGATATTTGTGGGTTCATGGTGTAACTGCGCATTTCAATGTGTATCTGTGTCTTCATTTGTTCGGGTCTAGAAAATCCGGGCAGATTTTTCTTTTGTCTCTCTCTCGCATGCGTTCGCACCCCGCTCAATCCAAAGCCCAGTTTTCCCCACGCCTATTCAACGTCTATTATTTCCCGGGAGGCCATTTCAACGCGACTTGAAAAGTTGTTTGACTTCAACGTCCCTATACATATTGCTTTGCACGAGTATTATCAGAGAAAAGGAGAGAAGCAAAAGTAGCAGTCATCCAACGTCAGGCAGCTGTCGGCCGAACACGTAGCAAAGAAATAGGCATACGTTGATCTTGACCGTTTCCCCTTGACGTCAGATCCTTTTTGTACCAGCTGTACTCCTTAAATAACACACGCGCATGTATCACAATATTCGAATCAAACAAACTAACGTCAAGTACTATGCGAAACAATTAGGACTCCCTTAGATGTCAAAAAACATGGCGTCGCCGTCGTCATAAAATGAGCACACAAGTATACTGCAGACACAATGCAGTAGGATAGTGATGATTATGACCGTAATATCGCGGCGACAATGACATGTCCTGATCTGTGGCAGCAGGCCCTTTTTCACAGGGAAAAAGAGTCAACAACAGAAAAGCGTCTGCTGCTACAGAATATTTTCGGTCTCGTCGTTTGTTTCTAGCTGGCAACCACACAGAACATACGAAGGAAAGATGAGACAACTGGCTGAAAATTGTCACGAGTGGAGCAAAGATAATGAGCTTGTAGGATTTTTATGGTACAGTGCGGCTGCAGCGGTGATACACAGACTGCGAAATTCGTTGCTGTTTGAGTGGCCACTTGCCAATATGATCGTTAGCAAGTGATTGTGTTTGTGTAGAGAATGTACATGGCCTCTAGAAACAGCAAGGTAACGGAAAAAAAAATAAAACTGGATTAGTATTTCATCGTCCGCAGTAGCTCTGCCCTTGTTCCTTTACTGACAATATTTTGTTTGCCGTTGAATGCAAAGTCTTTGAAACTGAAAAGAAGCAGCGAAGATAGAACCGTATCAATATAGGACATACTATACATTTGACAAAACATAGTGACACAATGTACGTTGAATTGATCTTGGCAAGTTGTTCGAAACTAGTCGCAATTGTATACGCAAAGACCATGATATTCGGAAATGCGGCAAATCAGCAGTACCAAAACAACAAGAACAGAGACTCGCGTTCCTCTTATATCAGTATAAAGAGTTTTCCTCTCGTAATCCAGAGTAATCTAACATAGCATTTTTTACAAATATATTTAGTATTAATCTTTGTATACGAGTTCACCTATACGTTACTAGGATGTATGCGTGTCGCATCCTAACGTCTACATAGTTCACTCCAGCAAAAAACAAGTTAACATTTGAATACTGTCGAAGAAACTGAGTTATCAAAAAACGAAATCCGAATTAGTAGTTACTTCATCACAGCCAGCTGTATTATTTCTAGCCGTAGTACGATGAATTGTATAGTAACATGAAATTAAGTTTTTATGGCCTATATGCGCGATATTAATGCGTACTACGTGCGAAGCCCCGATCCAGTACGAACAGAAAACTACATTTGTTAAGCTAGAGTATGTTTCGTTTTTACAGAAGCACCTAAAAACTATAGAGGCTACAAAGTAAAAGGAAGCGAAACGTTACAAGATGCGTTCTTTACGAAAACCTCATCGCGTTGAGCTGGAAAAGGTAAATTCATTTGAGTTAATCTATGTCCATCTGTATACCTTATGCATTTAAATCCCGCTTTTGCTCCCGGAGCGAATGGGTTTCTCGAGTTGTTGGGAGGTAAGACCTTTGTTCGACACTTTGAGTCAAACTGTTCTTTAACCTCGCGTAAAAGGTAAAAACCTAATCAGATCAAGCTGATTTGCACGGCAATAAATCAACTGGCCGGAAAATAAGGTAGAACGCAGTGAAATTGTCGCAGGTTAAGTTGCAAGCTGTTTTCGAACTAATATGTGTGATCTGACTGGCATCATACCAATGCAATGTATTTTTAAAGATGCTATATTCGTCGAACCTGGACATAGCGTTGATTCGAGTCTCAACGCATCTGCGCACCAAGCGGCTGGGTCCTGCACCCAAATTTAATAGACAAAAGCCCGAAAATAAGAAAAATACGCACATTACATACAGACTAATGGTGTATCACACACATTCGAATTAGTATAATCAACTCCTTTTGATAAGCATCAATGAGGATAGCCCAAAAGCCCACTGCGGGATTCACCATTTGTCTCAAGTTCAATAAAAGCTTATTTCAGTACGCCATCTTGAATTATCGTTTCATAGCACCCTAAGCTTGGCAGTTTGGCTAAATCGCATTTGTATACAATACTAAATGAAAAATAAACCAAAACGAGCCTTTATTGAAACATTAGCTAATTTTCTTAAAAGAACCTTGGAAGAAGCGACCGTACGATCAATAAGGACATTTACTGATACCAACTAACAAGAGTTGAACTCAGTCTCAAAGAAACGCGCCCTACCATCGTAGTCAAGAGAGGAGAGGTCCAAATTCCAGGCCGATGCCGTCTACATTATCGACGGCACTCTCATAACAAAACTTTAGTTGATATCTTATCGTACTCGTCGGATTTTATTTTATCCATTTGTCAGCGGTTTCGATCCAAGTCGACTATTCAAATTGTGTGCTCCGTTAAATAAGTGTCCCAACTAGTATTCACTTCCACCCTCAATACCCCTTTAGAATATGGTCGATATTCTCCACTTCCGCTTCTTGAAGAACAAGAGAATAGGGCGCGTTTCGCAAAAAAACAGCAGAGATTCGAGATCATATGCGCTGCTGTTCGCGTACGCGATCGGAATTCCGAATACAAAGACGAGTTTTCGTAACGGTGAAATAGAACTCACAGAACCGTGGTTTCTGTGCTCACCTACGTTCAGAGTCTACGATATGTGGGTTACGAATTATGCACCTACGAATGCAAGCTAGAAAGCAAAATGTATCAATGCCATTGTCCATTATTCTTTTAATTAATACCCCTTAGATAGATTATTTCATCCTTTGATTATTAATTCTATAGTTTAATCCATGCGGTCTCCGCAGTTAGAAGCAGTAGTCAATAGCGGTACAAGACATACATTTTCACAGTTTGCATATCCAATCAGTTGTAGGACGAAACACATTGACCAACAATGGGTGAAGTTTTTCTACATTCAATACAGGTTTTACAATACGTATAGTTAGTTTCCTTTGAAAACATTAAGCTTTGGTTTATATTGAACTTCGAATGTATCTCATCACTTACAAGGATCGCACAGAATGGTGAGAACAATTAGAACATAAGGCTGACCTGCCGATAAACTTCAACTTATCTCTGAAGTTCTGTTTATAAATACTATAAAGTTAAGGTGGTACCGTCGTACAGCTTAAATGTATCAAAACTATAAGATGAGACATGTGACACCCAAAATTAGCAGTAGACCATTAAATGATATTAGTTTTATGAGTAATACAGGATTCAGGTGAACAGCACTAATATGTAAAGCTGTAGCTTTACAGAAGATATGATGCATGTTGCAGATCATTCTCCCAACATCTCTAATGAGACGTTGGGCATTGCGATAAGGCCGTAAGTCATTTTATAGATTGTGTTAACAGATCGTAAGCAAACTAAACAAGGACGAAATAACTAGCCCAGTCCCTGTAATGGGATAATGTAACGTAATTATCGATGGCCGCCTTTGGCAGCAAAAATGTCATTGAACATCTTGCTTCGCATTATATTTTCAGTGAGGTTATTAGATAATAGGTAGCCTACAAATCGACACTGAATACTGATGATGCATGTTTCAATTCAGGATGTTCCCAATTTAGTATGGTATAAAACCGCCATTGATGTTTTTGGATAGTTGTGATTCAGCCCATCTACCTAGATGTAAGTTATCAGTACGTGAGAACACAACATATTCCTACCTGTGCTATGACACCACACATATCTGCAATAATAAATCAGCCTTCTATAATAATATAGCTTCCTTTATTTGAATGTAGCAACTGGATTTGTTTCGTATTTCTCGTTAACCGCGTGCATTCTATGATACCTTTAAACACAGTTTGTTGCCTTATCTGCATTCGAGTTGCATAGCTTTATACTAAACCAACAAGCCCTGCTATAAAGTGAAGTTTACCATGTCATGGAAGTGTGCGCCCAACGCGTCGCCTTTTGACCTTCATCACCTTTTCCAACCAACATACGTCGAAAGGGTATCGATTCCGTTTGCTGGTAAGGCACCTTTTGGAACACTGCAGAAGTAACCGACCTGGGTAGCCTGAAATAATTTCCTTTTTCCCTATCCTCCCAGCTGTTCTGGCCCACTTCCATCGACGATCCTCATTTTCACCGTCATTTATGGTCCGATATGATCCCTCTGTCATACACCGTTCACTTAATAGAAAAGGGAAACAGTAAGAATCCTGCAGCGGGCAGATGGTCGACCGACTTGACTGCGGATAAACGTTTTTGACAAAGCCAGAGCAAATATAGAAATATATACGTGCTCCCTCTGTATCTATGCATAGAAGACTGCTACAATTTTATTTACTGAACGTGCAACGTTTTTGGTTAGTCGTTCGGAACAAACTGGAATGCACTTTGGCAGGCTGTAGCAGGCATACGTTCATTCGTTAGTCTTGGCAAAATTTGCTACTTAAATAGAAAATTTGCTTTCGGAGTGAAAAGGAAAATGCCCCATTGCCAATGTTTTCTTTGCCGGATGACTTACACGTATGCCCTGGCAGCTCTGTATATAGATTTTTTGCAAAATACGAAAAAGAATACGGACGAAATAGATCATACAAAAGCTAGATTCAATGAGCACAACAAACCCTTGTGATGACTCTGGAATTGTGTGCAGAAACTAGAAACGACTTTCGATGTAAGAAGATTATCGCCTCTAAAATCGTCTATATAGCTCAGTCTTTTTTCAACTTTTTGCGTCATTTTGCATGTTTTGCCTTTTCGGGCCCTTATCTTTCTGGGATTTTTTGGGAGCATAAAATTAAAGCCCTCTATATGCCTTATTTGAATGTGATGTCAAAAAATTTAACTGAATCAACGTCGTTTCACTGACAGCTACTGTTGAAGTCAGCAACGAATCTAGAGGAGACATTTGGCTTATGAGCAGCTAAGGTCCAGCCCAAATCGAAGGCATGATCGAAACGAATGGCATTTACATTCAGTACACGCACTGATCATGGGCACATTTGGCGGCAATGGCCAAGATTCCTTCTAGATGTTTATTTCTGTTTACTAACATCTTAAAAAACCAATGTTTGCTCAGTTATTTAGAACACATCTCGATGTCTACGTTTCCTGATTTGAGCGTGGACGAAAATTATATATGATAATGAACAACGCGCATAGTAATGTATAAAATATATTTCGGACTGTGATCGATACTGAGCCAACGCATTGTGCGAAAAGGGTAATTAATTTCTGCACGCGTACTCGACAAATCCACAGACATTAGCAGCGCTAACATAACACTAATTTTCGAATTATCGTCAAAGCTCAATTCTGTCACACATGCTGCACGCTGACAGATAACATTTTTCACAAAAGTTTATAATATGATGTTTATTAGATTTCATATGATATAGTTAAGAATATCGTCTGCACAAAACATAGGCTCTTTTTGTACACTATGTAGAAGCTTGGTCATTTGTTTTATCATGCATTGATTTTGTGTCGTAAGCAATTGTTGATATTTGGATAATAGGGAGCGGCATAATCATACTGGTTGGCTAAGTGGTACCTTTTATTTGCCAAAACTAACTCAGCTGAATGAACGATCAGCTCTGGAGAGAAGTCGCGATATTTATTGCTTTTGTGCTGTTATTCTTTTTATATCGGCTGCAGAAAGTTCTTGCTAATACTCCTACGGCGTCTTTCACGTTTTCCGCACAGTGCCGATGTACTCGGTTGAAGACTCGTTTCGCCATAGAAGAGCCCCATAGAATCGACCGGAGCCAAGTACTCTTATGCGTAGGGCAGAAAACCGCCGTTCCCAGCAGAGTCGTTTCCCTGTCGACCGGTTGTATGATACACGGCTTGTCTAGGTTTCTCTATGTACAAAGATACAAGGGGTTGCCCTTGTATTATTGTATATATGTGTACGTTGTTTATATTATTACGAAAGGACAAATGGCACGACTAGAGCAACTCTCGGTCCTCAAGAAAGGTTCCACACATCACCCTATCGCTCCTACCGCGGCTACCCGAATAGATAAGTTTAGTATCAGATGGGTAGTTCTATTTCTTGTTTTCGTTTTCTGTTCAACCTCTTCTACCTTATGAGCTCTTCAAATTGAAATACGTTATATAATTATTATTATTACCACAGGGGTAAAGAAGAGGCGGAAAGAAAGAACAGTAGTGAAAAAAACACAGATGTGTAGGCCTTTTTGCTTGGCGGTAGGCGCGTGCTAAAGGGTATCTACGCATGAGTTAACTGATGCTCAAGTTAATTAGTTCAACAGTTGAAAATTAACAGCGCTTCTGAAGCCAGTTCAATCTGAACTGCAGACACAAGCATCTCATTAAAAAATAATTCCTACATCTTACAAAACCGTCGACTCCTCTCCAAAGATCCGCAGTACACTGATTTAGAGACAAAGACTGAATCGAATTGAGAGGTAGTAAGTAGTTTGTAATATGGGTGTTCAATATTGATACAACACAGCTTTCGGTAATAATTTCCACATTGCTTGGTTTGCAAAGTCTAAGTAAAACGGTTCGTGACTACAGAAGTGAGTGGGTGACTTTTTATTATAGAAATGTTTCAAGTACTGATACTTGTGTTGAATTGCCAGTTGTTTTACATGATCACTCCTCGACTGAGTTATATGCATTTTTAGAGAGCGACCAAAATCACAAGGTGATTTTAAAGGTTTGTTCGGTTAGGTCTAGTTTGAGAGATTTACTGTGCATACACGGCGTTTAGAAGGACTTCAAGCGGTGGCAACAAAATTCTAACGCACCAAGTTTTATCCCTTTGATTGCTGAAAATAAAAAAAAAAAACTCGGAAAGTGGATTGCTTATACCAACGTAACGATTCGTTCTAAAAAACGTTCTTTTGTGTGGTTTAGATTGAAAATGATAAAGCATAGAACATGAGGCATCCAAGATGTGGGCCGAGGGAGATAGGGACGCTAGTAATATTCAATAATCAAAGGCGCGAAATGAGTGTTTGCATTAGTACTGTTGACTGGCGTGAAAACAGTCGACATGTTTGGTTTTGTTTTTTTCAGCTTAGTCATATCCTGTTGCTTGCTGAAGGCTTTGTGGTGCGCTTAATGTTTTCTGGATCACTACGTCGAACACGGAAAAGTACCACAATAATACAGTTTACACATACGGTTTATGTTAAGATAACCTTGTTTATTTTTGTCTGCATAAAATGTACAGGACACAGGCGCGTTTCATATACTTTGTTCTCACAAGCTCCGCTACTGTTTCCTTCTTAGATGGTTGTTATCGCTGTACTTGCGATTGTCACGATTTGCCATCGTTTCTGTTGATGTTATTTCTCCATTCCGGAGAGGCTTGCAGTTGGCTACTTTTCGCCCTGTTAGACACCCAAGGGCAGTTTCCTGGCGTTATTGGCGCTCCAGCAAAGGCAGCAGCGGCATCTATTTGAAATGCAGACAGAAAGCGGCGCCATTCTGCATCAGTTTGTTCCCTGCCTCTACGAGTTCTTTCACTGTTGAAAGGCCTTTCCCTTTTCTCCCTTTCGGAACTCTAGATCGTTCGTGCGTCCTCTATACGCTCTAGAGCTATCGCAATCACCGGCCTCTCGTCTATGCGGACTGCCTGAGTTTGTCTTCTCTCTTCTGTGCTGGAAGCGCCTATGTCGGACACAAAGTGCGCTTCGAGTGTAGGAAGCAGCCGGCCCAGTCACCTTTACTAAGTAACTGGTTGGCCTGCTTCACCACAGTTAGCTCCGTCGTCGTTTCTGAATTGCTTTGTGTAGAATTACTGTACAAATAGGCTGGCTAGGAGGCGCATAGCTGTGTGCATAGCGGACCAAAAAAATGAGTAAACATCAGTACGGACAACAAAGCACGCTTTTACACAGTTGAATTTTTAGGGCGTCGAGAAAAAGAGGAAAGCAGCGAGAAGCAGTAAAGACGGCAACACCTGTCCGTCTTTAGAAAGGGGCGAAGAAAACATAATGATATTAACTATGCTGGATACATCTTTTTCCCTTATAAATTTATTAAAAAGGTTATGGATAAGATGAGTTGAATAGTCATAGCCACTAGACAGTTACAAGGCAAACCTGTTAGCTCGGCCGGCGTTACATGTTAAATACACCCTGAATGTATGCGATATATACTGCAGTAATACCGTAGAAAGGGCAATAAATAGTAGTATTTTTCGAAATTTTTCGAAAAATTGAGCAAAATGAACGTGTAATTACCATGACTATAGATATACCTTTGAATACGTTTTCTGAAGCTATTTTATTTATTTATTTTATTTTTTTACTGAGTTAATTGAAGAATTCTCGGTTGATGAGCTTACGTCAAGGTGCATAAACCCTAAGCCTTTACGCATCTAGATTTGCTATATATCTATCAAGTTCTACTACCCGTAATAAGTAACTCGCTTGCGTTTATCAGCATAGCATAATAGCAATACTTTTATTGGATCACTCTTGAATGAATAACGCACTCCACACGATGGAGTTTGGTCTTCGTTTACGCGGGTGTCAGACAGCTCTGAACGTGATGAATCTTCCCAACGGGATCAGTTTTTAATTGTTGACAATCGAGTCTTTTATGTATGACGCAATTTGCTCGGGTTTACGATAACCGTGTTGCCGAGTTCTGCAAGCCGACAAGTGTGAGGGCCTAATTCTTCTATATTAGCAAGTAATTTGCCTGCTGCAGTGACTTTTTTCGCTTGGCCTTTTCTTACTAACTAAGATCTTTAATATCACATACAATATTCCCGTGCAACGTCGTTAGTCCCGTTACGTATTCCCAGTGTCGGATACAGTTGAACCATGAAAAAAATAACGGAGAGTCAAGTCACAATATCGAAGACGTCTTTCTACGGATCGAAAAAGGCTAACGATCGTGAAAAAGAGGTTGCTTCATTATAAAACTCTAATTTTGCTGCATGACATATAAAAACAGCCTCAGCTCCGTAAGACAGATGTACTAGACGGTCATATGTACGATTGTAGCTAGTAATGTTTATACAGCTTTTAGGATTACTAGCAACTAATCTTGCGCTGTATCTAAGCCGACGACATTTCGTTAATTCAAATACGCGAAAATTTCACTACATAGTACACACAGGGGAAGGGTTGGGGTATCGTTAGACTATATAGTTAGTTGTATTTTTGAATCTAATTTATTAGGTATTAAGTTTTTAGCGTGAAGTTTTTTTCTTAAGCCAAACATAATGATGGAGTAATAGACTAAATCTCTCCGGCCATGTTCCAGGAGCTGACAATTAGGCATATGCCTTTTACCACCCTTAAACTATATGATATCACTTGCTCTAAACTATGAATTTGTATTTAGTGAATTTCACTAGAATAGACAGTAACGTTCCATCTTAGACGTACGCTGCAAATACAAAAAGCGGCTCTCAGACTCTCTGGAGGAGTCTTCTATTTTTTGTTATTACGGCCAGACTAAATATAACTGTCATTACGCGCATTAGAATACGTTTGAGTTGTACAGATTAGCAGGCTAATGACTAATTTTTATAGGGCAAGAAAAAGAAGGCAAACGTTTCCAATATCTATAGTTGAATCAAAAATACTATTTAGGAGCCTTATTTAGACGAATCTCGGGACGGCTGCACCGGTTATGAAAATTCTCCCTGGAATGGTTTTCATAAGCAGTGCAGTGTAGATAACCCAGACCTAAAAGACAGTTAGCATGTAAGCAGTTCTAGTACTAGGTGCCTCGATATTCGGGAAATTAAGGTGTGAGAGCGACGACTGCATGGAAAGATCCTGCAGATGATGTACGGGAGGCATTCGTGCGCGTCTGGCAGAAGGAACAGAAAACCTTCTGAGGGTTCTCTAGACCATCGTCAGGTATCACAGCATTAATATTAAAGAGCTTTAGAGAGACTAGAAGGGAAGCTCTTCAACTTGCTCACACAGCTTATTACCGGTCGTGGAAGTTTCCAGAAGTACCTGTTCCGTATAAGAAAAAACTGCGTCGTACATATGCATGCACTACGAATTAGTCTAGGAGTATGATACCATTCGAACGCTGGCAGAGTCCCATGTGTTTCGACCAAGAGGGAATAGACTGACAAATGTGAAGCTTAAAGGGGCTACAGAAACACACATACGTTTTACATTTGCAATAGATTTAGTATTGTTAAAAACAGATATGCTGATAAAGAAGGCACCTTGAAAGGCTTTTTGACATTGAAGGCCTAGCGGATGCTTACAATAAATTGAGAATGGGTTTAGTAGTATTCTCGGCGGACCAAGATCAACTGTTTCGGATAGTACCATGTCAATAGGCGAGAGCACAGCAACGCATTAAAAATCTTCTTTCGCAGTAAAAGACAGCTGAGTTTCCTCTCTCGGTACAAAACAATTCAATAAAAGTGGGACGCAAACAATGATTAACGGCTGATGGCCGACCCCAGTTGACATTGTACATTATACAAATGAAAAACGGCACATTATATCGTCGTTTGTTTTGAAAAATTTGGGGGCAGCGTTTGAATACTCTAAAGTGATCTGCGTACATTAGAAAAGACTAAACTGAATGTTTCAAGTTTTACGTTCCATGAAGTGTTTAATGGCAGTAGCCGACGTGAAATTCGAAACATTGAACTTATCTGTGGCTACAGAATTGGCGCAAGTTACCATAGTAAATGTTCTTCCAACATTACAATCAGTACATCGGTGATAACACATATAGTTGCAAATTTGCAGCAAAATTGATCTTTCTGTGCATAATACTGGATACGAGCATTGCAAGTTGTATGAAAGTTCAATGCTCGAAGAAACGCAATGTCACTATAAACGCAGAAAAAACACGATACATTTATTCTCGTCTCGAAACCGACTCGAAAGCTTTCATCCATATTGTTTGCTCTACCTAGTCGACAAAGGGTCGGACTAGGTATAAACACCGTTACATAAAACAGACTTTGAACAATTTCGGTTGCTGCCACCATTCCACAAAAACTGATTGTGCATTATTATTAGTTGTGCTTGTACGACTTTGTGCTCCTTTTTACAAAAAAAAAGAGCTCGAATATAGATTTACAATGAAATATAAAAGCTTCGTGAATAAGATCCGCTGGGAGAGGCAGCATTTGATCGGAATATACGTTAAAATTTAATACAACGAGTATAAGTTGTTAGAATGTTTGCAGTCGTACAATATCTCTGTCAAATAAAAAGTACAAAAATCAAGATTTGGCTTGATTTTCACACTGATGCACATTCTCCGAGTCAGAGCTGAATATCTGCGAAACGAAGCTTTTGTCGACCGCACGCGTTTGCTTTTTTGCCGATAACATTGTGCATTTTACCGCGTATCCTTATGTTCCATTCACTATCCTCTTTTAAATTTTTTGTCGCTCCCCATACCTTTCCTGACTAATTCTATTAGAGCTACGTCGCATACAGGTCCTTTAAGGTTTAAGGTTCTACAGCCTGCCGACCTCGTTAGCTAGAACTATCAAGATGCCAATAAATATACAATATATATACATTGGCTAGAAAGGCTTTTGAAAATGATGCTTCCCCAGTGCTGAAAATAGCTTAAGGTTATGCTCATATGACCATACGTTCTTATATCTCTACCCAGTATCCGGATCCAATATGCTGTAGAAGACACTTAAATCGCTCCTCAAATTCACTATATATGAAGATATTGACCAGTTAAGCCTATATGAAAAAGAAACAGACGGGCCAAAGCAGTAGCAATTTGTATCCCTTGGTACTTATATGAGCTTTATGAATACGCGGTAAAGATGTTCTGAGATCGGAACACTCATATAATATAGCAAGTACTGCCATGATCGATGAAACGCCTGCTCATTACCAAGTTCACGACACACGTAGGCTCGTTAGATTTAACAGGAAATACCTGTCGCAAAGCACGTATGAAAAATCGGCACGGGGTCATGTCGCTTTTGCGCTAGCCGTCACTTGATTTGCTTATATGCGCATGATACAGTCAAATGATAACAACTATAATGGCTCAGAAACCAGACAGAATATCTATTTGTAATGAAACGAATTGATCGTCGTATGTAAAGGTAAGCAGTTAGCCTTGATTTGAATGGGGCGTATTATGACTACTGATAGAGACGTTAATCAACATTACAACGGAAACCTAGTTTATTCTCAATGCTGCCGGTAGTACGAATGATGTTGTGAACGGTTCCGCTTTCCTTATTTTTGGAAGGAGGAGAAGCCTTTCCAAATAGCTGGGAGAGAAAAGGCCCATCGCTGAGTACTGACTGGTTCATCCAGACGATTAATTGTCGTCTGGATGCTGGGCTGACGCCTGAAACGTGAATGGAAGAGAAAGCGGCAAAGCGGAGCACGTCTACCAGCGTAAGTGCTAATCACACGCGATCTTTGGGCAGAGAGGGGCAGATCGAGGTGGACGGGAAAGGATGGCACCTCTCGTGATATATTCGCTGCAGGCCTGCCACGTACTAGAAAGGGGTCGTAGACGCAACGAGCTTCCCATGCAATATGTTCCGACGCTCAGGGACATGATTCCACTTCACTGAGGCGACGGGTCGTTTGTTGTTGCCTACGAAGCTACCCGTCGCTCTGCTATCCAACTGACGTATAAGGTATTTTCTTTAAAATTCTTTTGTACAGGTTTAAAGTTTTGTCTCTTATCTGCACATACTGTATATGCTCTCTGTACATCTCCAACGTGATAATTAATTGGTTACATTTTTTTTGCAGGCCCTATGTACTCCTTTCTAAAATTAGGCGAATTATATTGTAATTGTTGAATCACAACGAACCTGTACCTAGTAATTAAAAAAGTTAATGTTTTATTAAACCTTCGTAGGCCAGATGCTATGCCCACACATATCGATCGCACTTGGTGTCTGGAGGCAACATTTGGAGGGCCATTGTTGAGGTGTAAAAATTCTGCTATTCAACATAAATACGTTCTATTTTACCTAATAATTGTACGGGAAAAAAAGTACCTCTCCATGCACCCCTATTTAAGTCACTGCGAAACTAAATAGGTACAATTAACTTACGATATGTCATATATATATATATATATATCAATTGACAGGCTGCATAACATATATACGTCAGAGATGTCAGAAAGCCAATGTAGTAATCGATCTTAGGTTTATTGTGATAGGAGAGAGATTACATATTCGTTTGCGGTATTTCAGCAGTTTATTTAATGGCCATATTAACTGTAGTTTTATTTTTCGATCATACTTTTTTGTTACGAACCCATTTTTTTACGTATTCGTAATGAAGTGTACAGTAACTCTTCGTAAAAACAAACGCCATGGAAGTTCCTGCAGAATACATTTTCTTCTACGTAAGTTAACGAAGTGCGATATATTACCGGATTCAAATAGCCTATAGAACTTGCCACTGTTTCTCTTAGAGTACAATCCGATTACGAGCTGAAGAGAAAGTCGAGTTCTATCTACGCCTAATTTAAAACTGAAAAACGTTATCAGCAGAAAAAGAACACGAGAACATCCTGAAACAATTAGATATTGCACTAATTAAGATAAACAAGATTAATATATAAGTGTATGCTTATCTTTTCATTAGATCTTTTGATTTAACATTACATACAATTGATTTTTCTGGTTTGAGCGGATACTAAACTGCTTGTCTGAAACGTGTCTTATCCTATGAACTTCAAGTTTCATTTGTGACATTTCCATAACAAAGTTATACCAGCGATCTTTGTCTTATTATAAATGAACGGTAAAGCAATTGACTGCCAGGCAAAGCTGCACACCGTTTTAGCTTTATGAATAATTTCGATCGAGCACTGCTCGTCTTCGATTCCTTATTGCACACGCGTATAGGGACAAATGAATACCAAGGGACTGGCTCAAAGGTGTCCCGAGAAAATCCATAAATTTGTAGGAAGCTGATCGAACATTTACAAAAAAAAAGATTAGAACTTCCCAAGTAGACGATTGCTTGGGACGTGCCGGGTATTCAGAACAGAAAAGGATAAGAAAGATCCATAAGCGACTCCTTTGAATGATATCAAACATGTTTTCGATTCGCATTAACCTTTTTAAGTTTTTTTTTTTTTATCTATAATATATATACATATCTTTTCCGAGATACCGTTCGTCGGGAGTATATGGCGCTAGCTAACACCACATCGTGCTTCATTCGCTGTGGCTACAAAATGGGCAAACTAGCTAGCCAACGTACATCAGCCTTAGCGGGCTTCATTCCTGCTTCTCAGCCAATCGAATATCTATTCAATCTGCAATTTTACCTATTTATTGTCCTGTAACAATTTGAGCGCTGCTATCGACACAAGTTAGCCGCAAGCCAAAAAAGGACCCGATTGTTCGATGGCGAATGATTACGTATCGAATGAAAAAACAAATTCACGTTTCAGTTCGACTCGATTAATATAAAAGGCGATTTTTCTATAAGTAATAAATAAATTAAAAAAAAAAATAATAATAAAAGATTTACTCGTAGTTGTTAAGCGCTACAGTTATTTAGCGATGGCTCTTTTTGAAAAACGCAAGTGACAGGTAGAGAACACGTTGCCTATGAAGTCGTTGAGTTCATCTAGGAAAATACCATTCAGCTCAAGTTAGTTTGCAAAACCTAAACTTGCCTTCGATTGACTATATACGAAATATCAACCATGTCGGTATTATTCATGGCACAAAAACGTTTCTAGAATAAGTTCGAAAATCGTATGTGTGATAATGGTGTGGATAGGAAAATCACTTTATCGCAAAGTGCCCTTCCAGTTTGTTGGCAAGAGCCGACAATACGATCATAGCGGAAGCATTTCGATTGATTTTATCTTATTTACGCCATTCTTTAAATTTACGATCTCCGAATCGATATATCAATTTTGCTTATTGTATTAAATTAGGGTGAGTAAAAATTGAACGAAGTTGTGTATTAAAGATGTCTGAAGTTTTTCCTCTAGTATCGTCATTAGATATTTCTTTAGAAGATTGGCCCTAGCACGAAACGACATGTCTTTTTTGCCAGGTTCGAACATAGGCCACGACATGTGTCATCAGGCAAATACGTCACCCCCTAAGCTGTCGCGATAACTTGTTACAGGACAATAATTATCGGATGCAAAAATAAGCACTAGTCGATGCGAAAGCCGTGCTATTTTTCAGTACCTCCTGTGAGTCTGTCGGGTCTTTTTCAGTTGGCCTAGAGGAACAGGTTGCTTTTCGAGCACCAATCCTTAGGTAACTGTTTCTCTTTACCGCGCTGTAGCTATATTCCAAATTCATATTCGGCCGTGAAGGCACAGACAGACTTGCAAAAGGTATCCACTAAATTCTTTGCACAATAGGTTACATGTGGACAATATGTATCTAATCTTCTCGAAAGCGTGTATAAGAATTTTTTACAAAGGTAGCATTTCGGCCAAACGTGTGACAAGATGGAAAAGTCCCACCGGCAAGTAAAGATACTTGCCGGTAAGATTTACACCAAGCTATTTACACCGAAAGCTATCATTAAGAAACGTTCCATACTTTGATGTAGGGCTGTGGTTACCCACGGGGCGATCTTAGCCACCCCATGGAGCAGCTGCAGCTAGCTCAACCTTCTTAGACAATTGCTATGTTTTCAGAGCCGACTTCTTTCGATGAACGACTATAATTCGTATTCCGACTGATATCTATGCTCGATAGAAAAAACTCAAGCTATTGCATGCAGATGATGCGAGAAGGGGCAATGGTACTTGAGCTTTGGATTGTGTTCCAAAACCAATGTCGTTTGTTAAAAGTATGCCAGTTTTCCCATATTTGTTTTTGAAATTTTAGTAGGACTGATCTGCTTTAAGTGTTGCTAGCACGATTGAAGCTAGCAGCACTTAAGGCAAAAAAAATCCTAAACTACGCCAGCTCGTCCATGCCCTCATAAGCTTCCTTCGCTGACAGACGAAGGAAGCTGGTGAGGGCATGAACGAGCTGGCGTAGTTTAGAATTTGCCGAAATTGTGTATTGACAAACTTAATAAGCATCGCGATGTAAGAGAATATCTTACGCACTAATAGTAATCAATACCATAATTAGCTTTACTCTTTTTTTCAATGCAACACGAATGTCATGGTAAAAGGTCAATGAAGTCCTATTGGCTAAGCTCACGTGGTGTCTACCTAATTGGCCAACGTAACAGTAGCAATCATAGCCCTGTATATATGTATATAAATATATATATATATGTACATATAGATCAAGCTACGCGAGATGGTGTCCTCTTTTACTCGGCGCATGGCTGTAAAACAACTGCTGTACTGCATCACCTTTTGCCATATAAATGTATCTCGCTTAGATGAAAAAAAGAAAGGCACAGTAGAGCAGATACACGTAATGTTTTCTACGATCGGATTTTGCAGCCACTAATTGTAGTGTAAGATTAGTGTTATGTAATGAGTCTGCGTGACTGTATATAGTCCTAGGAGAGGAAATACCTGTACTCTATCGACATAGATCGTACTTTGATCAAGTTTACGCTCGTATAGCCTAACAGATGCCCGTCCAAGTTGCTTTCTTTGTCTTTCCATCAACTCTGTCTGTGGCAATGGTTGAGTCGGTACAGTTTCGTCCTGTCGGTGCTCATCTCGAATGACCGGGATCACTTCGTGTCCGTCGTGGTTGATTGCGGTCTCTGTCCTTAACGCAAACGCAATTCTAGTGACCCGAAAAAGAAATGCCGTACAATGGGTCAACGGTGGTCAATGGCAGCATGTAGTGTCTGTTAGTTCTTGTTCAAAGTACATTACTACAGCAATGGAACAGACCGTTCCATGGGGAGTATAGCTTGAAGTTTACATCGCCGACGACGTAGACGACGCTACAATCCACGTTTCACACAGGATTCGAGGTTGCTGGTACTTGCGGTCGGACTTGTATTATGTGCCCGAAAGTTTCACTTGTTCACGAGAGAACCTTCCGCCACTACAGTTGACGCGACGATGACTCACATTTTCTGAGCAAGAAAGCTATTCCCATAAGGTGATTTGCGAAACAGCGACAATTGTGGGTATGGCCACAATAGCAGCAGCAGCAGCAGCAGCAGCAGCAGCAGCAGCAGCAGCAGCAGCAGCAGCAGCAGCAGCAGCAGCAGCAGCAGCAGCAGCAGCAGCAGCAGCAGCAGCAGCAGCAGCAGCAGCAGCAGCAGCAGCAGCAGCAGCAGCAGCAGCAGCAGCAGCAGCAGCAGCAGCAGCAGCAGCAGCAGCAGCAGCAGCAGCAGCAGCAGCAGCAGCAGCAGCAGCAGCAGCAGCAGCAGCAGCAGCAGCAGGATTGATCGACGTGACCCGCAAATTGAAATCGACAAGACGGGCCTCAATCAGATCCTGCTCCTAAACTCTGTCATCATACTTTTTTGTGGCATACGACGATCTTCCATTCCGGCTTTCCCTGGCTTGTCTTAGATACACGAAAAAAGTATCTTAAGTCTCTTTTCGCCCAGAAACTCAGGGGGTCACGTGGTTCCGAATACGCCCGTTATGCTCTTTCTAGAGCTTTTTATTTTCTTCGACTGCTTGTACTCTGGCACATCTTTTTTACAGGTTGCCCGCAAGTTTTTCGCAAGAGAAAATTTGCCAGTTCTATACGGCTACGCATTGGCATGTGTGGGTATAATTAACAACAATGGATTGGTCTATCGTGCGTTCATTTGCGGTACTAAAACAGCCTAAGGTCAAGAAGCAGATCGTGAGTGAAACCAGTCCTAACGGAACAAGAATCAGTATGATCGATAGTTTAGCACAGAATAGCGATTTGACCAATATTTTTTTAATTACATTTTTTGCTTCTATTCTAAAAGAAAATGTAAGCATCTTAATTGTTTCATGCTATACTTTCCGATTCATGGATGCTTCAAGGTGATGCGTTTTCAGCCAGTTACAGTCGATATTAAATATACTAACATATATTCTATATTTAATCCGTACATTTAAATAGTTCCGCACAACAAAAATAATAAAACATTACACACGGTTATGTTCACTATAACAGCAAATTATTGGCTACCTTAGAATCTTGTTTTCGAAAACTAGAAATAATAAAATAATCGATCGCTTTCTGATCCCCTGGAGAACAAGTTTATCGTTCAAAGCAATGTCTAATAGCCTTTTAAGCCAGACTTGTCTTCGTTCGGAAATTAATTGGGCCTGGAACCTTACATCGAAAACTTCTTCGGAAGCTTCGTTGGCCAATCGTATTTTATTAACCTCTGACACAGCGTCATTCCTTTTATAAAACGTCGTGTCTTTAGTAAAACTTATGTCCTACTTAACTTACACGGAGAGGTCGACAAGACACCAAGTATGATTTTCATACAGAAAATGTCGTAGTTCGTATTTCTCGAAACATACTCCTTTATTTGCTATAAGTGCGCTGCAATTTCTCCTGTGGTCATTGCTTATGTATAGCCATTGCGCAAATTATATTATCTATTATTTAAAAGTTCGTTTAGATAACCTTCTGTCTGAAACCGAAATAGCTTTGAGTGTTTTTATCCCATCGGACATCTCCAGATACCAACTATATGCGATCTTGCGCAGCTTCTTACGCACCTAAACCTCATTCGAGTTTCGATTTAACATCCGGGTACGATTTGTTCGGTTTCAGGTGTTATTCTATCTCACAAATAATTCACACTTTTCCATCGGTATCCTTCGTCTCCTTCTGTGTTACCCCGCTACGAATCGTGTGCATCTTTTTTTTTATTGTACTCATTAATTGACACAGGCTCCTCCATTTTATCTGCGCGATCTTCAAGCAGAACCTGCTTAACTGCTCTCGGGTGTATTGCAGGACACGATTGTGTTTTACGTTGCTGCGAGTCCAGATAACAGGTGATAATTTGTCCACGTCGTTTCTGCCACTAATTACGAACTATCAGGAAAATCAAGGATAGTAAACTAGGCCAACAAGGTCTATTTATCTCTTTCAAGCGAAAATTGTCGGGTCATTACCTAGGCCTACTTCTTATTTTCTTCTGGTTGACTTCCTCTCGATTAGACTGTTTGCTTGTTCCTTTGGAATCCTTAAGGCTGTGTTAATTTCGGCGTGTTGCGTAGGTCGGTATTTTAGTGCTTTTGAAGTTCCACCTACGTAATGGTAGTTGAAGTGGCAGGAATTGCCGTTAATGTAAACATGGAAAGTGATACAAGGTCAAGTTAAGGTTTATATCAGTCACTACCTAAAAATAGAATACAGTTTAGCCAACGGATTCAATAAGCATCCACCATGTTTGCTAAACATTTAGACATCGCGCCATTGTTATGCTTTTTGTATGTAGATTTTTCGGTTATGCTTGAAGATTTGACCACGCCGACAGGGAGGCTAAACCTTCTTGCTGAACACGTATAGTAAGACATGTTATTTTTCAATGCATTAATATAAAATATGTCACATATAAGTAACAAGCATTGCGTCTTGCACAGATATTGTCGACTGTTGCGCGCCCAGCTATAGCTGCTGCTCGGATATGCTCGTTGCTGCGGTTATTTGATCGAACCGTATCAAGGAAGCGCCCTGCTCTCTTGTCATCACCATTTTCCTATCGTTTTCGCATTCTTCATTCAACTATAATCCCCATATTCTTCGTCGAGTGTTCTAATATTAAGACGATGAGCAATCTGTCGTATAGGCTTTTTCGGCATCTTTTAGAAGAACGTTATCTCTTCACAATAGTGTAGCATATGTTAGATCAGAATGAGGTCATTGTTTGTACAGTTATATATACAGCTTAAAATCTTCTAAGAATAAACGTACTAACTATTTAATCCGATTTTCTTGTTACAGTTTGGCGCTATGGTCGCTGCACCTTAAGGAATGGATCGTAAGTACCCAAAGATCCGCTGTAACAGAGTCGTTTTGCATAACCTCCAAAGCACTTGTTTTAAACGGGATTTCGCTGCGTAAAATACAACACGGTGCATTTGGCACAACGGCCTCCAAATCAACATTTAGAGATCATTCCTAAAACTGTTTTAGTGATTTCTGGGAAGCAGCCGATCGCTGCTCATCATTGACCAGTATATACACTTTTACGGAGTCAGCGTAGATTTTGGTCGATCAATTCCTGGGCGTAACATGCTTCAGCAAAAAATTCAAGTATTCATTCCTGTATGGGTCTGATATGATCACGGAATAAGAGGAACACCCACTCTCAGGAATAATGTAATCCACCATGCTTCTACACTATATCTCAGTTAAACTCGAAAAACTTTATCGTCAGTTATTGTTTCGAATACAGATCACTTAAAATCAAGATAGATAGGTAAAATCAGAAGGTTTACCATCGTTCATCATGAAAGCCCAGTCATTTTGTGTATCTAACTAGTGCATGACGAAGGGGTGTTCCGGGCGATGCGCACAGTTTCTTAGATTAGGCCTGTACCATTTGCGTTCTTGACTTTCCAATAGTTTGTATGCGATCTAGGTGGGAAGAAATCGGGCCTCGGTTAGGTGGGTCGCTTTTGTCAATGCGCTCGTGAACTGGCCTGATGATGGCGGCAGGCTGGGAGCTGCCTTAAAAGCGTGTCGAAAAATCAGAGACATAATTTCGCAGAATAGTTTGCCGGTTTTCGTAAATGCGTTCGACATTTAACGATCAGTTATTGACGCCGTTAATCATATGCAATATACCTGAAACATCGATAAACGGTGGAGTATGTTGTACCCTAATTTCTTCACGCGATGGTATACATGGTAGCAAAATGTTACGAAGAATTGGCCATCTTTCAGCATTATAAACATATATGTATATACAGTCGGTCGCCGCCGTTTTTCTAATAGAGTTAGCACTTCCTTTAGTCTCGAGGCACCGCTAAGCGTGTCTGTGTATCGCAGATAATTTGGCACTAAACGATGCGTTTTCTCCAATAGAAAGCTTTTGTAGAAATGTGACGTGTAGATTACGGTGCTCATACATCGTGTTTACATCACGACAAACGGAGAAAAGCGATTTATATTAGTATTTAGTAGATTATGGATTATTCCATCGTGGATCGTTCTCCTTCGGTCCTGAAACGCCGGCGAGGAAATATGAGAAAAAAATTGAAGTTGCATTAGATTGTGCGTAGAGGTCCGATGTATAACGTTGCTTAGACAGTGTCTATTCACGATAACAACGACCTCTCGCTGGAGCGGTAACGAAGCGCCATAGTCTCGTTTCATTGCAGGTGTTAAGAAACGCCTCTTCCCTAGACGGGTAAAGTCATTGTTGCTCTTGTAAAAAAAGCAGCCCCCACAGTGTCACCTATGTCAAAGTCAAATATTCACACCTCCAGCAAGAACGACTACGTAATTAGCCCACGCAAGAGTATCTAGGCCAGCGACGAGCTTTGTCATTGTTTATCTTAAATCATGTGTTAAAACCAACAGGCTTATGTAGGAACAGATTAACCTCTCATGGTTTCATGTAGTAAAAGGTCGACCGCTATACTTTAGGCATGTGCTCATACCAAAAAGTTGAACGCATGCAATCTTCTGATTAATCGAAGTTAGAACTTATCCATCGATTTTACAACTGCGATTTTACAGAAAACTCCAAAGTTATCTTTGAGGTCTCGATAATATTTGGGGTCACTTAGCAGTCACAAGCATAACTAGACAACTGACGGCATGAGATTTGCTAGTGAGCGGACGTTTAAAAGAAGGGATTTTAAATCGCATATTGCTTTGTTGACTGTAATGGAGTCCTTCTTTATTACGTCTGATCAATTTGTAGTTCGTCAAACCTCTCTATGAGCCTCAGGTGATCCGCTGTTTCGCAGAAAATTATTTCTGATTGCAGTAGCATTTTGAAATTCATCGCCAAACATTCCGTCCATGCCACCGTCAAGCATTTTAATGTAATACACATAGCGCTTTTTGAATGAGCATAAAAGCGGGATCCTTTCCTCGTACGAATAATCTTTTATTGCATAGACGAAGTAATACGGTAGGCAGTGAGAAGGGTCTTTAGTTTTTTCGACTTGACACAGCCGGAACACGACGTCCTCCTTTGCCAAGGTTTCTACTCTCCCTGCAATGATTTTTTAGTCGACTTATTTTATTAGTTTTCTTGCTGCTAGATCAAAACTTCGAAGTTCGTTATTGCGATCGCCTATGTGTTCTGGCTCTTGTAGGCGTAAAGTTGTGTCGTCGTTGTCAAAGCTCATCACGCCGAAACTTGCGTGATTTGTCATTATCAGACGACTTTGAGGTATCCTACAAGCCTATCGGTTTTGTTTTCCAGCTATTCTCTGCATAAAATCAGATATTCATTCATGCGCTTCGGTTGAAACTGCATAAATATTAATTGGACTAATTAGGTCTAGGGACTAATAGGATATGTCGTTTATAAAGACTGGCATCTCGTTTTTTTCTAGTTATCCTAGCCTTCTGTGCGTAGGTAATATGACAAAATAAGTTTAATAAACACACAGTATTTCTGAGAACTTTGTTGAATCTCTTCTGCCTTCGTCGACGCTTTGATACATACGCGGGTGTGGATTGCTCACAACGCGCAGCTGTTTCTTTCGAGAGCTCAAGCGATTCAGTTTTCGCTCAGAGTTACTTTTGTGCGATAACGATACTAGTATCATTAATGAAGGTCATAATGCGTCAAACGTTAAATCGCGTGCAAAGTATGCTAGCATTTTAGTACGATTTCTTGAGCTTCTCTTTGTTGACTTCAATTCAGAATGTCATTTTACTTGGCAGGAATGGTGCACTTGTTAGCAGCGTGGTAAAAATACATTGAGAATTTACTAATACTCAACTTCAGCATCGTCTTCATTTGGCTGTGATAAAATGGAACAAAACTATCGGTAAGCAAATTGCACGACACTGTGGCTTTACATATATATATATATATACATATATATGGATGTCGATTATAGAAGGACAAATTGCTGTTAGTATTATGCATGAAACTTGGCTCTAGTAGCCAAATCCATGTACATCGCCTAACCGACCATAGATACGTTCCTACTAAAATTATATTGTTTTAGCGTAAGGTCTAGGAAAATATCTATCTCTACAGAGTAGACTGACGGCTGCACTATCGACATTGGTACCCCAGGCATCCAGCGCACGTGAAATATACGTACAAAGTCGATATCATCAAGTTACCTTAAGATCAGCATATTTCGTTTTACAGCCATAGAACGTTTTTCAAAAAAAAAACTCACTACAAAGTTTTTTTGCAGAGAAGCCGATCGATCTTTCTAAAGTATTTACCAGGACTCCACATGCTTTTTTCCCTCTTCCTCTAGGGAAACTCGAAGGGCTGCATCAGCTAAACAGAGACATCCAGGCGTTCATATAGCAAAACTGGCACACACGAACTAGCCAGGGATTGGTGATATCCTTACGCTTCAGGTCATCTGTGTCCGTTCGCGCACACGTGATAAATATTCGCCATTCAAAGCCTACGTAGACGCATTACGCTCATTTACGTCCGGCTGCAGTGCTCGAAACACTAATTACGGATGCATTGAATACTCAACATATCTTCATTTAGCACAGATGTACAATGGTCTCATTCGCTCAGCTAGACAGTCCGTTAGTAAATCTTCAGTGATCGCACCTTACGCTTCCCTGCTAGCTTTTGTTTAAACCCCTCACCTCACAGAGCAGTCGCTATTCAGTCGGTACATCTGCCTCTCGCGTCATTCGCTGATCCTAATAGATCCACGATCCAACAACGCGTGACTAGCGGACACTCACGTATGACATATTTCAACGTATATATATCTGTCCAATGTATGCGTTTCAGTCCAGGCTTTTTACATACCTTCAAATTACTTCCTTATGCAAACCAGATCTTGCTTATGAAATGGTTCATGAAAACGGCTCATACCCAGAAATGCTTTGAGTCTTGCTATTGCTTCGAGCGTGGAGCGGACAGAAAATGGCGTTTCGGTTGTCAAGGAAGTGGAACGTTAGCGAAAACGTCAATCGCACAGATATGCTAAAACAACAATAAGGTCGCCTGGCTATGTTTCGAGATAGACAGGCGTTAACACTGTAATATAGTGATCTATCACTGAATTACCGACACCCAATGTAATACTTTAACATCTTAATATGACCGTTTAATTAATAAAGGTGCGCTGCAGCTGACCGAAAATACTTTACTAAATTAACGGCAGCAGGTCATAAAGTATTTCAACCAACTGATAGCCAGTTGCTCTTATATGTGGGCACCGCATCCACCCGCAATGGGGTGGATATTTCAATTTCTATGTTAAGTAACCTTTTTGTACTCACATTCGACCGCAACGGTACTCGCATGGAGATAGATTAAATTTACCCTGGACTCTATCATCCATATCAGAGCCTCGTACATCTACTAGATGTACGCTATGCGCTTACCACACGCAAGCGTTTCGATCTGAACCACGACCTTCTCTATATATGTCGTAATAATGTTTTCAGAGATGACTACTTGACGGCTGTTCAATCGATAACGCTACACATGACGCCTCAGATACAATCGCCATTGGACAGAAGCGTGTTCCACTCGTTCGGGTCCTGCTGCGTGTATTTAACTATATACCATTTTTTCATTCGCACATATATTATCGCTCACACGTGTATGCACGCGTCCACTCCTGCCTTTGCAACAGCGTCATCGGGTCTGCTGTACAAGATCTCTTTTGTAGCCTCATAGTCTATTGTACCTCACAGGCGTCTTCCCAATTTTTTTTCACGCCTATATCTAAGGCGACGGTGTAATATGTACGACAGTTTGCACTTTATAGCTGTTTTTATCGGCACGCGAATCGGGTCAAAATAATGATACAGTTATTATATTGAGGTTCCAATTCGAACCATGAAGTATTCTTCTGCAGCAGTCTAATCTGGTACACAGTCTGTCAACTAAGTACATATACTTGTTTGATAAATACAAACACTTAGATTTTTCAGAGTTTATCTTTGCAATTATTACTATTATATGATAGTTATTATATTGATAGTATAAAGCACGTTACTAAGATGTGTTACGGTAGAAATAAGAGAACGTATCAATACGTTTTGTAGAAAAGTAGCTAAAACATAGTTGAGGTATATAGATGGGACTGTTTTTGTATCTCTTCAAGCCACTGTAGCCGTTAGCTCATAGGATTGTGTGAGTCTACTAGTCTTCGTATTTTATGTCGCTTATCGTATTAATCCATAAAAACTTGCTTATCGCTTTGCAGACACACGTAGTATTTGCTTTTGCCAATCCTCACCAGCTTTAGCTGCCTATCTGCTTGGCTGTCACTCGGCACTGGGAAACAGTTTCAATAATCTTTTTTCCTCAAATCTCTTATCAGCGTATGTAACATGTAATGTACCAACGCTGCTGACCAGTTACATTCTACAGCGTTGCAGCTATTAGCAGATGCACCTCTTTTTGGTCTATGCGTCTAGCAGGCCGTTACTGCGCGACTGGCCTAGCTAAAAATAGTGCTCTGCTTGTATGTAAGCTTGTGTTAGTCGAACGTAGCGTAGATCGTAGCCTTCTACAACAGAGGAGGAGTCAATGGCAAGCTAAATACCGGACCGACTCGGTCCTATCCGTTCCATCTTTTCCTCCCTAGCTAGGATAAAATATTGTTACACAAACAGATAAAGACAGAGAGTAATAGTCAACGGGACGGGCCTATGAGGGGATAAGCTGTCTATAGATCGTTTTAGGCTGGCCGAAAAGTGTCTGGCATTCCATACGGTGGATATTAACTTAGAGCTTCTGCCCTTGATGCTGGTTCTGCCGTTGCGTTAGTCTCGCTGTCTTTCTATTAGGCTTCGTGTGGCGTAAGATGGAAGCTGACATGCCTGGCCTTGAACGGCAACGAGGGCAGAGAAGAAAGGAAGACTTTTGCTTGATCTGGCTATCCGCCGGAGGCCAGCTAGTGAACGATACCGATGCGAACTGGTGACGTAGAAGCAGCAGTAGCTAACAATATTGCAAAACAAAGGCATGTCGTTGTCAAATTGATCAGAGCGTTTTAGTAGCTAATATTGTTGACTTTAACGTTATCATCCGTTCGCGACCCTTACGTACCAACTGATGTCTTACAGCATTTGTACGTTGCAGCCGTCGGAGCCACAACAATTGGCAGGGAACACCCACATTAGAAAAGGCATTATAAACGAACAGTTTTATTCTATATATGTATACATATAGAAATTGGATAGTATCTATATCTGATCGGCGGAATTCGAGTCTCGAATAGAACTCCAGTTAGGTCATCACGTCCTCTGTGGAGAAAAGCCACGTCACTGAACTGAAACTTCACGAAGTTACTAGAAGTGCTATTGCGCAAAATATTATTTAGCATGTCATATCTTGCATTATATCGTTGTCACGAAGTTAAAGTCGGGTAAATAAGTAAGTTTTAATGGTAACATCATACCACTAGTTTAGTAATATCTAAACTTGTTTTATGAATTTCTTTTATTGATTAGAGAAAACGCTCGATTGCTTCTGAATAAATACACAAAAAAACTTGTATATCCAAGATATTTGAAAATGAATGTAGTAAGGTAATTTCCGTTGAACGTTACGTTATTATTCGTAAGATTGTTTATGTTGCATAGCCCTTAGAACATCCTGTATCTTTAATGGTAAAGTTAGCACGTACGCCCTGTCAAGTATATTTTCATTAAATTCATATTAATCCAAGTAAAATAGAAATTGTACGATGCTATTATAGGGCCTCAAGTTGAATATTTGTATAAGAACAAGAACATTTTGTCAAATTTGTACCGTTTAGAAAGTCAATCCTGCTTCTTTTTTACTAGCATAAAAGATAATAAGCACCAACCTTGTCTTTCACTGAGTACAGTATCTCTGAAAACTAGCTGTAACATCTGCTTTACATGTTGGCATTTATTTTATGAATTATCAGTTTACCATCGATTCCTTCAAATTGTTCATGTAACAGTTATAGCTAACAGTTAACACATAGTTATGCAGACCATTACTAGCCTTCGGAGCCCCCTCAAATTCTGAGGTATATATGTTATAATAAATCAATTTCACCGGATTGTGGGAACTCACCTTAGAGTTGTCACAGGCAGTCCGAGACTCTACGGTGCTCATCCAAATACAAAGTTCTTGGCGGATAAACAACTCATTTTCCTAAACTATTTAGTAAAAGGCGTCCTCGAGCTCTTCAGCCCGCAGATGAGTGCTGTGTGTTCACTAAGTAACTACTTCGGAGGATCTGATATTGAATCCTCGTTGTTCTTGAATTTTCTAACCAGTGGCCCGTGCTGTGCATTGTAGCAGCATTAGGGCAAAGTGTAGCTCAAAGCCTTATTGGATGTCGACCCGTCCGAAGGGAAACTTGGCCATCAGCCTTGGCGACGGCGGCGGCGGCGGCGGCCAGAGGACGAGGGCAATGCACTTAAATCACTAGGAGTTGCTGGGCAAACAGACGCTCGTGGCAAACCAACATAGCAATGTTAGCCTCTTTGGATAACAGAGAGCGGCGCTACGCCCGTGTGGGTTGTCCAGAGTAAACCAGCCCGTACGTACTTCGTTCATAGAAAGGACGTTGGACTCTATTGAAAACGATAAGGCGAGAAAAATTACCTTTTCCTTGATCTTCAGATAGACAATTCCAATAGCTTGAATGGATCATTTTTATCTAAGATTTAACGTGGAATTAGGTTTCTATGTTTCCAAATTGTATTGGTTTAGTTTTAGAATGTCCTGACCAGCAAGCAGAGGTAATTATCGATGAATTCGTCAATAAGTATAGTTAACCAGAGTAAGCACATTGGAATTTACAGACGCTGCTAAAAAGTTAATCCTTTGATCGAACGGACTCGAGTAAGTAGCGTTTTTTAATTTATAAACATGAGACGTTTTTCGTGTAACCATGAGACACCGAAGGTTTCAATAGAAGTTTATTTCACTATATTTACTTTCTTATAATAAACTCGAAATGGTCTGCCCAGCAAATAGACTTCTAACAGGACTATCTGTATAGAAAAACTCTAGATGCATGCTAAAGAAATTTGTAAACAGACCTTTGGCAATTTTCTAATCAATGCCTACACAATAGATATCATGTATGGAAACGAAGTGCTTTCTAGCGCGACAAAAAATTGTTCCAGTCAAGATTACATACCGCTAGATAAGCTGCATCCTACTAGATCAATCGGTAATCTAATCGGTAATCGGTAAGTCTTGCGCTTTAATATAATTATACTTTATAGAATACTTTTTTTAATCGGAGTGAAGCTTTGTTAGTACAAGTACACGTCTTTATGATCCCGAGGAGTGAGCACTAAGACGGGAAAGAAAGGTAAACAAGTTGCCCATAGTTATCGTAAGAAAGCGATAGACAAAAACGGATCCCGAATACAGGAAACAGAGAATAACAATCAATCAAGGCAGGGAAGTCTACTCTTCTAAGCCAAGTTAGGTTTGTCGGCTTCTCACTCGTTCGGGTGAAGTCGAAGCTAGGCAGTTGAATGGGTTTGTTCTATTGTTAATTTTCATTGATTCGAGCTGAAATTGGGAATAAATCTCACTCGAACGAATCGACCAAACCCTTCGCATTATTGAACAGACCTTGCCCAAAAAAACTCAGTAAACCGAAAAAGATTGTTCTCTCGCTTCCATTTCAAAGAGCACAGTCATCCATGATTAACTTTGCTAATATATTGGACCGTCTCAGTAAATTGATTAAATATGGCTTTTTGCTATAGTCGAGTCAGATTTCTTTCTCCGTTTTACTTGCGTTCTGAGGACAGCCATTTTAAATAGCAACTTCAGGAAATGATAGTAAACAAGTTTTGGACATTTCTGGTAACACAAATAACGATCACTCACTGCTATCGCAAATATTTTATACACAAAAGTTAACACCTAACATAAACTATCTAGCCTACTACGCTGGCTGTAATACCTTTTTTCGTATTACTGTTGTTACATAAGTTTTCGTAAACCTAGAGGTCCTTACTATCATAAGTTTTAGTGGTTATCCCTTGAAGGACACGCAAATAACAAATCTGTAGCTGCGGTTATCGAAGGCGGCGTTTAGGTTTGATAAGCTTACTTTAATTAAAAAAATCTCTAAATTGATGGAATGTTCGAAGTATTTAGCGTGCGAAACGGTAGCTTTTTAAAAAGAACAAATAATCTATGTTTTTGCTGCAGCTGAATGAAAAGAAAAAACAACGGTAGCTTCCTTTTTATTTCACATATAGCTCGAATGTACAATTGATAGATAGTACGGATACGATGATGGTACCGACAGCGTTACGTAACACAGTATAAGGATCTGTTATGCAGCCTTCTTATTATATTTATCGCCAGAGAAACTAAGGCGTCATAATATTGTTCTTAACAGTAACATAACCGTAAACGAAATATACTGTAGCATTTCAATGTAAATACGCGTCTTTCTCTAATGCTGAATTTATACATATTCTTGATGGATATGCTCACAACTTCATCCAGCATACACATCTGTATCAACAGCAAATACTTCAAGATGATATGCCTATGCTACAAGCAATACGAATATCCCGTAATTCGTCACGTTTGGACGGGCCATATCTAAAAAGGAAAAAAGGCATATGATGGGCTGAGGCGGCTTGTAAGAATATTTTGCGATGAGTTAGTGGACCTGCCTCTGGCCACTACGCAGACACGGAGGCAACGCAACTCGAGGAACATCATTCTCAAGGGAAATTGGATCATCCATAGTGAATCGTACTGGAAGCAGTAGTACCTTCTAGAAAAAAATCACTCCGTTCCAAAAGAATATCCCCCTGGGGCGCGATAAAAATATATCGATGTCCTGAAAAAGAATACCCGCGAAATGAACGAAATACAAGCTCAATGTACCATAGCTAATAAAGCCAGTAAAACTGAATCTATGATTATATGCGTGTAATTCTCGATTCACATATCGAGGGAAACGTACTTGACGGCATCCTGTAGATTCCAACTGATTCATATATCTGAATGATTCAAACCATTAGGTGCAAAAATAATTTCGGTCCAGCTAAATGGAACATCAACCGATATGCACGACGCCAACAAGCATTTTCCTAATGATTTTTGAAGGCACACTGCAAGGGCTGATTCCGAAAATTCGTTTACTGAAGAGAATAGCTGAGGATTAGATAGAAGTCACAAACAGGCATGCTCAACAGGCCAAGAGGCTTCAGCCTCAATAAACATAACGAGAACTCAACGTGTTGATCAAGGACATAGCCTACACTAACCTGAATCAGTTCCTGAATGTCTGGCATATCATCGGCCGGAAACAACGCGTATCTGTTTGGAGCTTTCCCATGCTAATAGACAGAAAGTACGAAAATGTTACCTTATTTAGGATAGAGTGCTTAACCGTGCTTTAACCCTGTACATTGATTCAATGTATTTTACATGAAAAAAACGCTAAGCCTTTATTCGAACATAGGTTTAGGCGATGAATAACAGGAAACATCTTTACATAGTAGAAGCTGACACTTCTGAAGCTTCGATGCTATAGGAAAGTAGTTACCATAACGCCTTTCGCTACCTTTTGTTCCTTCTGCGATGATTAGCCGACTATGATAGGCAAGCCGTCCCTGTTCGCGCGTTTTCACTACCCCTCCGCGACGCAACCGCTGACTAACATTTTAACAGATGATTGAGTTGCTAATGATGAGTGAAATCAAAATTATACGCAGAGAAGTATCCTGTGAGTGGTCATGCGCCAGTGATCTCAGTTTCAGAGTATTGCCTTCGATATCTACAATTCGTGTCCGTCAACAGCACAGACGATAGAAAAGACCAATTAAAAACTCATCACCTACTCTGTTGTCACTTGGCTTCGCAGACCTCGAGTAGCCCAAAAGGTGTCAAGTAACTAGTTTTTTGGTATTGAGGTCAGCTTCGGACACGGATCGATGGGGCCGCTTAGATGGTAAAAACAGCTTAGCACAGATGAATGTACCAAGGATTTTTGGCAGCTCATCGTAGTAAGATATAAGTTTTTTTTTTTTCTCTCGTATTAATATAGATACGTGACTGTATCAAATCGCAATCAAAGGAGCTACAAGAGACACAGTTTTATCTTAGGTTTTAAACTAGCCCGGACCTAATTGAGAGAAGGACTCGACCTGTATAGTACGAATATGTTTATTGGTGCACATTTATAGGTGCACCAATAAACATGTCAGACTCCAACGAAAAATAAATACGCATAGGTAAAGCATACCACACGTCAATGGCGCGCGACGTCTTAAGATTGTAGCTATAGGCAACTTGCTATAGAAACCCTCTTTTTGCAATAATAGCTTTTGTAACTAGCTGTTAATTTACATCGCAACACGATGGATATCTAAATATAAATGTCCACAGCATTTTCGCTAATGTCCGTAAGAATGACTGTATTTATATAGTAAACTTGTTGGGAAACTTTACGTCATATATTGAACAATGCTGAAAAACTAATGTGGACGGTACCCACTTCACGCATCGATTTCTTTGCATACTTTTATTCAGCTCAGATAGATGTACTAGTAGATACCTGAAAACGGTTGAATTACTGTTTTGCCAACGGTTCTCTTTGTATAATAGCATAGACGAACACTCATATTTACCACGGAAAAACAAAACAAAGTTCAGCTCGTTGAAGTTATTCTAATGACCCGAAACGTGTTGACGCAGTATCACGTCAGCCCGTCGAAAGCAAAATATGTAGGTACCGACCTTTGAGAGACCAATTCTAGTGAAAGTTGATTATATGGTAACAATGCAAAGTATCAATACAGACAGCCGATGACGATAAATAGGACGGTGGTGTGCCTGCTACGGTTGTTATCCACCTGATGGCGCATTGGCCAAAACTATTAACTGCGCTCATCGATTCCGCGATCCTCTTCTGCCGCATTATATAATTTTGCTTCAGTTGATACAAAGCATATATTACATATATGAGTTCAGTAGTAACGGTCACACCTGGCCAAGGAGAAGGTTCCATTGTGCCGCTAACGTAGAATGGGGTATAATTTGTCAAGCCATTGAATCCGCATGTACACTTGTCAAAGGAATGGCTGGGTTTCCGTATTATATGTCATTCAAATGCAGGAGTGAACGCCATGATTTCTTGTGACTATCAATATACGGCGGGCAAGAGTGCGTTACTCAATTAGTACTTGCGAAGTTCTACCACTACAGTGGTTCGCTTTTTTGTGCTCTGATCCGTTTTGTGACCAGTCTTTTAACTACGACATCAGCAGCGAGAACAGTGTACGTATTTCGACAAGATATGGTACCGTTAAGCTCTTTCACAACCCGGTACCTTCGGGTTTTGAGATTAGAGCTCTCGAGTTTGAATAGCTATGAGACTATTATTCAGCGAAAGCGAGTGCCGTGTCAATACCGCAACCTTTCAACTGTAATACTTTGCATAACTCCACTCCACATCTACCGTTTCTGCAAGCGATTGGAGCAAAAATGCGTCGACTCAATAGAAAGCTATCATAGCCTTCTGTTTTTGTTGTATAAGGGCTAGACAGCTCCCACAGTGACGGAAAGAGAAACTACACATAGCAGCAACGATTTCTACAGTTTTCTCTATATCCATTATTAATTTACATCGCATATTTAGGGAGGCCTACTGCGAGTTGCAATATCTAAGTGTCCACGTCATAGAGTTAAATGAATATCCTATGAAGTTTTTGAAATTACGTGCCCATACATGTTTAATATAAAAACAAATATCTACCACTTTTATCTAATGAATATCTATTACTATCTCCCATTACTATTAACAGAATCTAAGAGAAGAGTCAGAGCGTAGCTATGCTAAAGAGAGGTCACTGGCAAGCCCTTGCTATAGTGGTACGTATCCAAAACAAACATTTACTGGTATGTGTCCGATTTCAACACGTTTTTATATTACTGGCACTTATTCGAGGTCATGTTAGGAAAGATAGGCTTTTGATAATTCAAAGCACGTTCAGAGCTACTGCTGAAGCCGAGGTTCAGCTTTATGATGCCGGAATGGTTACATTTAGATATGGAATTATTTCCGTTTACAAATGCTTGCCGAACGTTTCAAGTGATTAACGTGTTTCCGTATTTCTATATTCTAAAATAAATAAAATAAAAATTCTAAAAGTAATATTCACGGATCGTACTAAACGTCTATATTTGACAATTGTGAAATAGCTACTTATATTGACTAGTGATTTATTGAAGTCTGGCTGTCACTCAGCGCGCATAACTGTCTGAACGGTAAGATCGAGTCTATTAAAAAATATCCAGAGATGTAATTACCTATGCTTATGTACACTGAAGATCTATCAACACAGCGAAGACATTTAGTTTCAAGAGAAGCTTTGTGCTCCCCCTGCGATTCAATAGTCGTTATCGCCTAGGCCTGCTATAATTCTTATACTGATGAACTTGCCTTTATAGATAGATTTTTTGACGCGTTATGGGTGTTCGCAGACCATTGTTTTGTGGATGATTTTAACCTTAGGCAAACTTCTGTTCCTAGATACAATTTTGGTTCTCGTGATTAGATTGCTTCACTTCAAGTTGGTAACTGACATTCACGCTCCGCGTTTGACGAGCCAACGTCGTAATTTTATAAAACAAACACTAACATTGGTTCTCTTTTGGCTCTAAGACCGATTTTTTTTTGGTATATACCCTGTACATATATAATGCCACTACCAGAAGTTTATTAGATATGACTATGGTTTCTATTATATACCATCAATCCATATTTAAGAAAAAAAGACATTTTTTGTCAGATCTGGCCAATGCATGATCAGTTCGAATGATTTTAGATTACGGGAACTTTTACAGCCACTGGCTCTATTTGTAATAGCATCAAACTTTCTTCGATGATGCGGTAGATATAGAGCAATCCCCTAAGATCACGTATGCCAATCTTTCACAATTAATTGCCTTGCGAAATTACGCCAAAGTGTGTGTGTGTGTGTGTGTCAGATAAACCGTTCTTGTAACTTCTAAAAATATATAGGTTTTTTAAAAAATAAATATTTTTTAAAAAACCTATATATTGAAAAGAAATGTAGATAAGACAATATTAATACCGTGGTCCTTTATATGCGCTCAGTACCAAACATTCGTGTGACAACAAGTAATTTTAGAGAATAAATTCCCAGCCATTTGAACGTTAATTGGGTTTTCCCGAAATAGAGTTCCGTCTATTTAGCTTGAATAGCAAGCAACATTGCAATTTTACATTTAGTTGCACAGTATTTTCGCCTGTAGAGGTTCCTCATATTCAAAGAAGCATACTAGGTTCTTATAATCACTGGCTCCGCCGACTAAAGATCTGCTCTGTGATACAATACAATAGCTCTGAATTAGTTTCGAGTTATTACACAAACATTTGTATGAAGTTGATTCCACGTTTGCGCCTAGTGAAACTCTCGTTTAAAACTATAGATATTTTCAAAACGAACAGTACACGCAGAGCTCAGTAAACACTCAGGACACGAGAAAGACTCGAGATGGCACGACAATGGACACGTTGAAAAAGTACCTTTTAACGTTTATTTTATATATATTATTTTTCATGGAACGATATGGGATAGAAATTTATGCCAGATCAGTAACACCATTTTACCCTGTAAACAGCTGAATAGTATAAGAGAGTAACCGTTACTTCTAAGTCGCTTCCCGAAACAACTTTCTAATACAAAATTTCTATAGAAAACATAATATGCCTTATGCTGTTAGTCGTTATTATATTTCTTTTACCTGTGCATTCAGGTCGGGTGGGTCACTTTATGTATTTCAACATGGCCTAACAACCCTTTCAAATTTGCCTTTCATAAAACTTGCAGTCACAGAAACAAAGGTTGTTTAATATCGGATTTTTCTACCGGAAGAACTTAATAATTTGCTTTGAATTAAAAAAGTACTGCTGTTGTCAACGAAACGGGTCTCGGAGTATTACGAAATGGTGTTTACAACAGGAAGAGAAGTGAAACAGACGAATGGCAAATTTTTAATACTAAACATTTTATACTGGATTCCTAAGCGATCGCTAATAAAAAAGTTACATTGCACTTGCAGGTATTCGTTAAGTTAACGAACGCCCTATTGCGTTAAGGCGCAGTATGTATTCTGTTCAAGAGGGCACAGCAGGTTCACATGTAAGTTAAAGGACGGTGCCGTTGGCCTTTTCACCCGATGTTGGTAACTACCTCTTAGCCTATACGCTGACACAAAGAAGTGTACGTTAAAAATTTTAGCGTCGAAGTTAGAATGAGATCATTATCGAGCACCGTTCGACGTCGAACGTGACTATTTCACCCTTAATTGCCTATGATCGCGATAACTGTAACAGCACCCCGTTCAAACTAATTACGTCAGGCCCAGTGATTGATGCATTGCAAAAAGAAATACAGTGATATAAATGTTAATTGTGATTTCCAAATTAATCTTCGATATAAGTTACATTTTGGGGGTAAAGGAATAGAGTGCTTTCGGTCGGTACAAAATAGGCTACATTGGCTACGCTGTAATCGATCACACATCATTGTAGAGACATGGGCAACAAAAGCGGAACAAGAAATCTTTATTTAGAAAGGCTGGCTACTAATTACTCTGAGTGTGAGACAACGCGCTCGCCTTATTAATGAAGTGGAAAACACTGAACTATTTTTATTACAATTCATTTTAGACCCTATTTCCTTGATTACTTCAGTTTTGCAAGTATCTCATTGAAAAGCAGTAGGAATGATGAGGGAGGGTAGTGTCATCAGCTCTATAACTACTCTGGTAATTATATGCTTAGATTAAGCGTTTGGCACTATTCTGTATAGTCCTCAAAATTCGTTGTTTTTTACTCAGTCATCACGTTGGGCTGTCAAAAGCTGACTACTCGTACCGCTCTAAATAGCCGCCTATTATAATCATCTAGATGTGGAGAGCTTGGTTCATTCTTTTTGTACACGTATGTTACATCTTATCAACATTGCGGTGTTGCTCTCATCCAGTTATTATGTACGCTACTTGGAAGCCGATGAACAGCCTAGATAAACCTTACGTATCGATATCAGATTCTTCTAGACATATTCTTCTATACATAAAAAGAAGTTCGTATTTCCTGTTACTCTTCGTTACCCTTCCGCGCAAGCCATCAGGAGTAACTGTGCGCGGTAACTATTGCGTCACCGACACGGCACACGTGCGCGTGGTAGCTAATGAGCTGTTCTCACTTCGAGAGATTAACGTTGTTCTTCAAAGGCCAAGTTTATCTTGATCGCCATCCACTCAGTAACCGAAGGAAAGCATTGTTGCCGCTGGTGACAACGGCTTCCCCAAGTATCGCCAGCGGCGCGGCCGCCAACAATGACTGACAGCGTTAGAAACGTCGGGTAAGCTGAAGAAGAGTTTCCGGACAGATTTGACGATAACACCCAGCTGGCTCTCTCACGCAAAAGTGTCTCGGTAAGAACACCGATGTCTGTAAGAGAACGCTGTTCGAAAAGATATGGACCTGCCATGGAATATCAATGTAAGGTGGGACAAATAAGGATGTAAAGATAAGCCGGTTAGGAAAGCAGGCCAGTGTTTCTAGTCTGCGTATCGTCATGCTTGTCGCTAGTGATACCGGAAAAAAGCCACCACTGCCTTCGGTGGCACTGAAGCAGGAGCAAGACAGGATCGGCAGAAGAACGGGGGGTCTTACCTTAGTCATATCGCTCTGGGCAAAAAAACCTTGCGTGCTGCCTCTGGTACACAGTCCCACTTCGGAAACGACAGGAGCATTTAAGATAGTTCGGCTCAAAGGGAGAGAGATGCAGAGATTGAAAGCAGAAGCGGATAACGGATGTAACAGAAGTAAAAGTCGAGGAAAAAGGTTATTGATTTTTGACCGCTAGACCCGACGGGACCGCGAGGGATGCTGTATTTGAATCAATCTACTTTGACAGCAAGTAATACGCTCCCGTACTTGTCCGTTGTTTCATACGCACACGCAGCCGCGATCGTTACCATAGTGATGAATGTGAGAGCGGCCCCGCAAAGAAACCTTTCTGTCAGGCGAGCTACTGTCCTGTAACGTGCCATTTCCCGTTCAATGAAACGTAGTGACGTTCGGTTATTCTAACAGCGTTCGCTTTTTCCTCTAGGTTATTTCACTCTATAAAGAACCGCTAAAAGTATTAAAAATCTCTCAAAATGAATAGCTAGCAACAGCGTCTCAATCACTTATTGATGTCGCTAAGGAAGGACGTTCTCACTATATTTCGGTAGGTGTAAAGCTTTCGAATGGACGAGAGTAATTATATCAAGACAAGTAACGTATAGGTTATGGTATTTCCAGATAAACATGCAGAATCAATCCGATCCGACATTGTATTATCTACGCAACGACAACCTCGCACGTTTTGCGGGAATGACAATATAGAGATGATTAAAAAAGATCAGTAACATCATTTCTTTGCCCCGATGCAAAAACAACTGACAAAATGTGTTAGAGCTTCCGAAACGAAAGATGGCTTCTACCTACATGTCGAATGCATACGGAACGTAATTTATATGAGTTATTATTTACGCCATAACATTAATTCGTGTTTGACCCTGATCACAGCATTTAGGGTGGCGAAAAATACAGTTTAATGATTATAGATCAATGAGCACATAGATACGTTTTCTAGTTGTCGTTCACTTAGCTCTGAATGAGGGCGGAAGGGAAAAATCGAAGCGGTCTGCGAGTGTGCCCTTGAAGCAGCCGTCCGGTCGACCAGCAGCAATTGGAATAAGGTAAAACATATGTCTAATGACCTGTGAACGGCAGCCAAACTTAACCATGCATTTCTGCACAGTCATTTCATTTGTTTGCATTCCTTGTTCTTTTATCTGGAGCACGCACACACAACGGTACAATGGTGAACTCATATATTTGGCACGTTAACGTTAACAGTGGTTTAGATGGTAAAGAGCCGTGATAGGATTTCTAAGCCCCGGGTGAGACGGCTGTAGCTGGCCATTGAATATATACCAAAATATGGGTATCATGGTAAATCCGTCTCTGATGATCTAAGAAGACGTGGCACCCAAAAACGATGCATATAAAGACTGCAGGAGAGATCTATGGCTAATTGTTCGTGACTCACGGATGGGTTGACGATCCGTAACTGGACCTGGAGACCGCGTGACTTCCTTTGATTGTTCTTCAACTACATAGTTGATGCACAAGTTCGAAACGCTATGGTTGATAGCTTCGTAATGAAAACAGATTAAAAAACTTCGCTGTTTGCTTTAGAAGAGCTGGCTTGTAAAGTGGACAGTTTTATCTTAGTGTTCTATCTGACACACAAGAATAAGCATTAAGGCAAAATAAATTTAAAAAAAAAAACATGCTATTAGATCAAATGAGCCTTTTCAGAGCTCCTAGCTATCGATGAATTCGTATAGACGCTTTATTGGTAATACTATTCGAATGACGCCGTGCGATTCGCAATATTTTTTTTATTATTTAATTTTCGCTTAGTAGCTAAACGGCACTACCTTGGTTAGACACTTGGTTAGACCCTATTCTATCTATAATTCGAATCTAGTAGAAACATCTACTAGTAGTAGATCCTACTAATCATGTAGTTTCAGCCGCAACAATCCTGTGAGATCGGGCGCCAAAGGAGCAAGTAAAGGTGTATGAAGATAAAAACTCATAGGAAGACTGTTAACACAGTTAAATTAAAGTTCTTCACAACTCAAGTTAAATCAAGTAAATAACCATACGGATATCTAATAGGCATTATTGAATTAGACAGTATGCACAGTAAGGTTATAAAACTTGGCTTCTTTAGAGCTACATTACTTTGCTTGCTTATAATATTTTTACTCCACCACAAAGACATTGCTATCTCGGTAGATGTACATTACCAGTGAAAGCCGTTAGCTTTGTGTAATGCTCCGATAGGCCAGCAGAATGCACCGCGTGTCGACGATTTCAACCTTCATCCAGCGTTTTCCAAAATACCGTCGTTTGTATGTTTTCCCTTGTCTCTCTCTCTCTCTCTCTCTCTCTCTCTCTCTACGGGTCTCTTTCGATTTCTATCTCTACATCCTGTGTATAGCTAATTTAAATCATTACCACTCAGTTTGCAAAGAAGTGAACAGGGCTTGGGGAGCCCCGTTCTCATCGAACGTGCGTAGAATTCGAACGAGCGAACGGGGTCCTCTTACTACAGCCTGCGCTACTTCTGCCGCTCAAGCAGTTGCCATTGCCGCCGCAGCAGATAGTAGCGACCAATTCGGTAATGTCTAAGCACCGCTGTGGTGAACTCGCCTGCCGGTGGTTGGGAGCAACGCTACCGCTAGAGAACAAGAAGTGATTTCATCGGACGTGTTGAGCTTTCCGTTTCGAGAAAAGGCATAAAATCTCTGTAAGGCCAAGTAAGAGACTAATGCGAGAAAGGATAGGCACCAACGGGACTAGAAGGGTCTCGAACGAGAAGTTGTTTCCAACTAATCTGACATCTCGCTAACGAAATGCATGCAGTTATAGATCCTTCACCCTCTCTCTTTGTCTATTCTAACTCGACTTTTTCCTTTCTCTAAACCTGTATGATTCGTCGCTTTTCGACGCGGTTAATTCGAGTAAAGTGGTTTGAATGCAAGCCTTAAACATATCGTTTTGCTTCATCCCAGCATTGTTATGGCGCTCGTCACGTATAGCATTAACTGTTCGCGTTCCGCGAGTTCTGCAGCGAACGATTAACCGAAATGTAGATATGACTACAACATAAGACGTATAGGAACTATTTGTAACTCCCTGAGCTATTGAACCTCTTTTATTAGGGAAACATTTTTCCAACAGGCCCATGACAGCCATACAAGCAGCTATAAAGTCTAATAATCATAATAATACCCTATATTCCTTATTTTTCGTTCATTTCTCGTTTTCCTATCGGGTAATAATATTCTGTCAACGTTGAGATTCGAAGCACTGTAACAGACGCTCATTAGTTATGCTTACCATGGCAACGCATCCAAACGAGAAGGACCGCGCCGCTTCTCTCATCATCAAATGCGGACATTATATATGTATATACATATATCAGCTTGAATCGGTCCGCAGTACGCTTAAAATGCGGGGGTACATTTATCAGCGTTTTCCGTGTCCCCGCCGGGATCCTCGTTAGAAGGGAGTACGGCACTTAACAGGTTTCCGGGTACAAAGATTACTCCGAACGCATTATACAGGCAATCTTACTATTTACGTATGTATTATTCTATTTATTGTGAAATCACCATAGAAAGGAGTCAGTGAGTTTTCAGTGTAGAACTTGAAGAGTTAGGACACACAAATTACGGTTTAGATTTGCCAAACTAACTGCGTGAATAGCTAGTCTCACTATTCTCCTTAACCGCTTCTTGCTAAGGAAGAAAGTACTTGGAGCACGCCAAAAAAAAAGGCCTTGTTCGAACAAGAAAGATAATATTGATTCTAGTCTGTTCTCATGACACACGCTGTTAACGTGGCCACATTTTTTTTTGGTCTTTGAAAGCAGAGAGAATGTGAATTGTAAACCAATACGTCAAACCCTGCCCACAAACATAAAATGCCGTTCTTCTTCCGAACTAAGTAAATTTTTTTCAACAGTCAACACATTTATATATGTACGTGGTCGAAACCTTGCGTTGGAAACATTGATGATCAGATAACGAAGATGATCGTTATAATCGATACGGAAATGCGCGAAGTGAGCAGAAAAAAAAAATCAAAAATCAACGATTTAGTTTGTATTTAGCTTCGAGTTATCACATTTGGCGGTTGTGCCATTACCCAGCTGAGGTTATGACGGAGATGAGTACGAGAAAGATCACCAATCGTTCTGTTATGGCGAGATCGATTTTTGAGTAAGCATCCTGCGAAAAACGAGAACAGTATACGGCAGTCTGAGTGCAAATCTTCCCCTCTGTAAAAGCCCAGATATAGAATGCGTGATCTCCAACAGACTTTTCTGTTAGCCAGCCAACTGTTCCATACTGAAAACAGTCTGTTTGTTTGACGTTACGATGCATATTGTGAACTACAAAGTAATATGCTTAGCTTTATTAGCGTAAATATGTATTAATAAGTGACTAATTATCAATTCAATGTATGTCAACCTTACTGTATAAGTATACAAGAAAATGTCTTAGATCCGATATGTAGGACATCAAAAGCGTAGAAGACAAATGCGTAAAATCAATAAAGATAAGACTACTATGGAAATCTAGTGAGCCGTGACAGTCTCTTGACATTTTCTTCGATGAACGTGACAGATCTACTAAAAGAGAAAAGACCGGGAATTATCCAATTTTTTTCCCGAGAATTTAGAACTTGGAAAGACCGAATTTGAGAACATTCCAGGCCCCCGAGCAATCGTAGTGTTTCACAGTCGGCGAACTTCTTATGGCAGGATAACGGATTAAAAGAGACAAGAAAGACGCATTGAAAGGCAGGTGCTTCTGTGACAATTACCGAAGCCCTTTTTAAGGTTTCTGGTTTGACAGTTAAGATTCTGGTAGGCCACAGATGTTTTTCAAGGTTAAGGGGATATTCGAAACAATGCAAGGAGGTAAGGTAGCCCATTTAAGTTACAGGATGGCATACTACCGCTTAAGTTGCTTTCTAGGAAAACGAAGTACGTCAGAAAGGCAACGAGAAAGAACAAGGACTTTTCCTTGGTAGTGCTTCTGGACTTGAGAACTGTATCCAACAGGATGCTGTGGAAAGCTACTCTTGGTTCCCTGCGAAACGAACACGTTGCAGCCAACCTTCCCAGAGTGATTTCTAGGTAGCTTAGGTATTGGGTCATCTGTAAAGGGAGCTCATAGCTGCCTATAACAGTGGGGCTGCCGCAAAGATCCAGCTTGGGTCACTTAGTTTGAAACATATCATATGATGCCCTGCTTCGACTAGAGTATCTTTCTTCGAAGATACGACTTCTTACTTCCTTTACTTAGATCATCTGGAAACAACGGCTAAGGCTCGAAGACCTAAAGCGGTATAGGAAAATAAGGTGCAAACAAGACGCTATCTAAGGTAGCGGCATGGATGCTGTCTAAAGTGACACTTACAAAAAGCCAAGCTAAATCACTTATGAGAAAAAAGCACTGTCGGGACCTGACATTCGTGGTAGAAGAAAATATCATTCGTATAATTAAAAAATACAGGCGCCTAGAGGTATACCTTTAGCAGATGATTCGAACCATGGCGTCGTCCAGGTGCGAGCTCAAGGCTACAAACGTATTTGCGCAATTGTGAGGGACTGTGCCCAACACTAACTTGCCAGAGAAAGGAAAAGGAACCTTCTTGCGTAGGTAGTTAGGTCTGACACTTTTTCGAGACTCCAGTCTTGATACTTCTCGATACGGCCGCGTCGCACATAGGCAAGCCTTGGAAAAGACTCAGTGCACCCTTGTCTTATTATTATTATTTTTTTTTTATTATATATTTATTATTATTTTTTACAAATCGTAGCTACCAGATCATATAACCAGCATAGTTGCTTTGATTTTGGAAAGCTACATTCATTGGGATCATAAGGACAAACAAAAAAAGTATATCCTGGGCCGCCCCTATCCTATTGGCCATAGCCGGACGCCTTTCTTGGATAAATTACCTGATGTGGTCGTGCTGTTCATTGTGCGTAACTGAGCCAACGGTTTTGTTGTTTGACAGAAGCTCATAGGAAAACAGCCTTTTGCAATAACTCCAGATGCACAATGCAATCTTCCTTGGATGAAGTTCAGCCCTGGCTCTTGTGTGAAAACGCTACCACATTTTGGCTGTAATTTGCCCTGAATGACGTTATTGTAAATTATTTCTTTACATCACCCGTCGCCATCTTTGCAAAAAAAAGAGTATTGATTTTTTCAAATAAAAACTAAGGTAATAAAATGTTAGGAGTTAGTTTAGATGGACTTTGCTGGAATTATATGCGTTTTTCTCCAACAATCATATAAAACGGCATAGTGATAATATGTTATTGGCATTATTTATCAACGCTGAAATTTGAATCAGCGGTGGCCGCATGCTTATGGTTACCATATCAATGAACTCATGAAATGTGTATTAGCCATTTAGATTACGTTGTTTACTGGGAAAGGTTGTCCTCATTTAACTGTAGATGTTCGGCCGTACGCGTACGGTTCATCAGGTAGTGATGGGTCAAATCATAGGAGACCCAGATGTCAGCTCGGTGGACGTATTCGCTGCTTGTTAGATGTTTTCAGACAGTTCATTTGGATGCTTGCGTGTTTCCTGCAGTTTAACGAAGGCCGAGCCGTAAGTTCTGATCGATCACAGTGAAAATCGTAGCATGCTTATAACCAAAAAATTGACCAGCACGTACCGTGCCTTCGATGCTAAAGTTACCACTTCGAAATACATAAGGGAGCGACTTCCTGACCTTATAATTCGAATGAAAATGTTTGTACCCCATAAATTTTCTCACCAGTTTGGGGGCGCACTCGAACCTCTCTGGAGATAACACTTCAAAAATGAAATTAAGTATAATTTTCATCTTTGATGACATCTTCGAGAATTTACACCTGTTCAAAAGCATAATCAATATATTAACAGACTGTAATGGCATACTAGATACCGTTTATTTGAATAAACGGTATCGGACACGACCTGATCTGAGACTTAACAGAATCCTCAACGGGAAGCGCTTGGCAGGTACGCATTATAAATGACAAGTTGTTAATAAACACGAATAGAATTTACCCAGCAACGCAATACCGTTACGGCACGGACTACACCAATAAACTTTCTTAAGCAGCGGAGAGGGCAAGACCGGGTCCCATTAGCTTGCTCGTCCAGCATCTGCGAAGATCGGGCTGACAACATACGGCCGGTGAGACTAAATGTGATGCCCTTCTAACGCATTAACTTTGAGTAATGTTAGATTGCTTTGAAAATTTCTGTAGTTTTCAAGATAAACGTTATTATTAACTGGAATGAAAGCAATGGAGGAAATGCTCTTCGTCTCTTATCTAAATCCATGAACACGAACACGCACAAGTCATGAATACTCCTATTAGCATAAGTATTTTCTCTGTAACGACTTTAGGGCTTTAAACAGATGAGAGATTCTGAGGCTAGGTTTCTATTTATTTATAGTTGCATTGATCGACCTTTTGCATTTTCCTTTCCTACTATAAGTTCTTTTTGAAAACAATTCATGTTAACTGAAATGTATTATGAACTAAAATATGGCATGGATGGGTCTTCAGTCGAAAAAAATGCACTTATGATGTAGGGCAAGCTTTAATACAGCAGTATATTACGAAATGAAAAAAATGATGCCACGGCGGTAATTCAAAAGTATAATAAACAGCTAAAAGTAAATGTTGAAGTAGTCATTAATAGCACATGCATGTATACGCTTGTTTCTTGAATGACTGTGTATATCCGTACAGAATAAAAACGCACACAGAGTATGCACAAACCGTGATGACAGAGGCAAACAGAGAGCAAACTAGGAGAAACGACGAAGCTTAACGTCATTATGTACTAGAATGATTCTGCCAACGAAAGCCATTGATGTTATACAGATAAATTTGCAGTGACCCACCCATTCGCAAATTGAACACTTCTTACAAATGATTCTAATATCTTCTAAACGTACACGCCTATATATTTTGTAGTACTTCTATTACTACTATACCTGCGTCATACTTGTTGATACTTTTAGGGACTGCTTTTCAGACAGACCGACATAAGCGGCCCGCAGACATGCGACTACACTTACACATATTCGTTCGTATGCAGACGAACATATACGCAAGGCTAGAGAGCTTTTTCTAGTTAAATTAAAGAACGGCGAAGGTTGGTATACATTCTGATCCTCTAGCTGAGTGCTTGCCAGTTCGGTTCTCACAACTTTCACCAGCGGCAAAAAGCCGTTTTTCAAAAACAGCCACAAGAGCCCCCATTAAGAAAGAGCCCTGCAAAGAGGGGTAGCATTGTCAACAGTATTTAGGAGGCAACAGTGCCAACAGGGCAATTCAGTTGCACAAGTTGGGCAGAGTTAGACCGGCTGCGAAAGTGGGAAGTGACGGAGTGTAAGCTGAACGCTGGACAAATCAGGTAGCGCTGTAGCAGCCACGCTAAGGCAAACAAGCTAAAAAAGGCAAACGCAGCTTTACGTAAATGTGGAACCTTCCTAAGCGCCTTTAGTGGGACTGGTCAGGGAAAAGAAGAAAAAGGGGACAGTGCTTTGAAATTAAGGCTGGGGTGGAGGGACTCGGAACTAAAAGGGAACAGAGGAGCAAGAGGAAAAAAAATAAGAAGGCAGCGATCCACGTGGCACCATAGTAACGCAGATAAACAGACAGGCACAGTCTGATTCTCAGACCGAACTCTTATACAGCTGGGTGGAAAAGAATACAGAGACCCTATCCCCTATCAATTCCACTTGGCCCTTGCGTGTAAGAAAGATCTGTATGTCCTTTAGATTGCGCGTCTTCATTTTCTTCCGTCTTTACGACTTGTTCCCATGAGCGGTCGCACGGTGCCACGGCCGTTCGTTGGAGCTTCTACTGTTGATTCTGGTACCGGTAGCGAAGCTGAGGTCGCCGCTAGACGGAAAGGTAAGGCCTCCAACTTCCCTAGTGTTCTGGAGACGCAAAAGTCCTTATATCTGAATTTGAGGTTTGCGTGTGTTTCCCCTCAGAAGCAGCCCTTTACGGCACAGTTATGAAAGAATGCAAGAGCGGCCTTGATGGCCATCATTAACAAGAGACTATGAATGAACAAAAAAATGGAAAGCCACGAAAACCGACACAGGAACGTTTTAGCAGAGAATTCTGACAGAGTCCAAGAACAGCCAGGCCGCCTAGGAACGACGGACAAGATAAGTGCATCTCCATTTAGAAAGACGAGGACTTCGTTTCCTTATTTCGCTCGTGTTGACTTCGCATCACATCCATAAAGACACATAGGCGTACAAACGGGCACTTTTGTAACCAAGCGCCCATGGCTCTCATGTTGAATAAGTCACAGGCGAAGTCTGTCGATCGGTTAGCGAAAGTGATAGTAGAATTTGAGACAGGCTTCAGAGTACAGGCGTCAGGAGAAGATCATGAAAAGATACTTAAAGAGGGTGTCACTAGTGCGGTTATATTCGTATTCAACTAGAAAGAAGACAGGTCAGCTAAGCGACAAAGGTAATCGGAGGTTATTAAAAGGCACAAAAGGCCATTCATACGCTGGATGAGTGATCAGCGATGCATATGACTTTAGAGATACAGGCTTTAAGGTATCTGAGGTGCCCCAATTGAGCCTTCTCGAATCGATAATCCAATATTCGAGTTTGAAATTCTCAACTATATTCATCAGCAAATTATAGTACAATCGGTTGCCTTATGGGAACTGAAAAACAGCCCCTCGTGACATAAGCTAATTGCGACCTTTGCTTATCCATTAGTGACGTCTGCACCCTTTGAAGAAAGATCAGAAGGTTTTGCAATTAAAATTCATATAGTTTATCAAAGTTAAGTTATTATTAAGTTAAATATTAAGTTGTTATTAGGTATTATTATTATTATTATTAAGGTTAAGTATTTGGTACTAAATAGCATTATTATGCGAACGTGAGATAACGAGCAGTTCGCAAAGCTAAACGCTGTTGAGGTACAATGTTCGCCATCAACAGATGAGATAATTTCGTTCATTCCCTTTACACCTAAGTATAGTCAGGTCGTTTTTCAATTTTATTGAACTCGAGGAACATAAGTTTGGTTTTGTTGCTATAGGCCAATTCCTACAGCGTCTATCCCATAAAATGGACCAAAGTTCCCAAAAAGCACCATAATCACATCGCTTCGCTGCGTTGTGCTACCATGTTTTAAATCTTCGATGTGCCGATTTAATGAAGAAGACGCTAATGGGCGGCACCACCAATAGCAATGAGAGCGTCAACCGACCATAATGGTTGTGTATAGGGCGTATGACGCGTTGGTGGCCCACGCCGTGATACACGATTGTATGCTTAAATAAAATAAATAAGCGGTGAAAACTCTTTGAAAAATAACTAATGGTTTTGCATTGTGCCCTTAGACAATCCCTACAATCATAATTGCAATGAATCCATGTATCTATTCATTGCACAGAGTTAACTGTACATACAGAATTATTTCACTAAAAGGGTGAACTCTTTTGTCATGTTTTTTTTTTGTAATAAAAAAAATTCTAAGAACTATTTCCACACCTCCGATACTTACATCTAGACTTTAATTGTTATCGCTTTAATTATGAAGTAATCCATAAAATCTAACTGTAACAGATTGTCCACGCCAAGTAAAGTTAGTTTTTTCAATGTCAAAAAAGAGTCTTCTGTTGTGCCGAAGGCGTAGTGATCGCTTATCCAAACAAGCTAACTTATCAATAGTAAAGTAAACGTAGTCTGAGAAAGCTAAGCTAAATTTGTAAGTTCACGCACTAGCCCTGCCTTTATTTAAGTTTCAAATACAAACAGCAAAAACTTCACACGGGGTCATTATACGTATACCATTGTTCATTATATTAACGAATAAAACAGTGATTTTTGTGCCTAAAATGTGGAAGGAACCACTATAAAAATTATGTTAATTTGCCAGTGTCATAGCTAAGACTCACTAGAGTAATTCGTTTTTGTAGGAAATTACCGATACTCAAGGTATAGATGTTATAATGCAGATAACGTCGTTAATATATCTGTGCTTGAAGTTCTATTTCCCGTTTTGTATCATTTACTATATCGCGACTCCCAAACTTTGCTTCAAACCAAGGTTCATACATAAGCTGTTTTGAAGACGCAAATTACTATCCATGCGATAGAATATAATTATTATTTATAGCGTGTGTATAGCTTCCGTGACTTCCGCGGCGTGTATGTCATGCAGACGCTCCCGGGTGTGACGGAGTGTGCTAAAAGATAGCAGCGCAGAGCCTAAATATAACGACGACACCTTATTACAAGCTCCTTTAAAGCAAGTTAACGCTTATCTTCACGGCAAATTTACCCTCTATGGAGCAGTCATCGCTCCGAGACAGTTAAAAAAAAAGTCGATTCCCAAGCGCAGTCACGCAAACGGGGTTACTATTTTCACGATACCCGTTAATTTAGACACGCATGATTAAGAAAGTCACGATGAATCTATTCACACCTGGATTTTACGCGAAATCACTGCTTCTGTAATTACATTATAGCCCCCTATATGCGCAAAGTTTTGATGCTTAGACTTTACATAAACGAGCGGATATTATTGTATGCATATTTGTCTTTCTTGGGTAAATTTCTTAGACGAGGCATCTATACAGATGTTCGTACACAACGAGCTCCTAGCTGTTATTAGAAAATAGTCGTTAGTTTCAAAATCATATTTGGATCCGTATATCCTTTTATGTTGATCCGCATCTATTTAGAAAAATAAGGCTATAATTCATTTTGCATTATCCAGACAGCCTTGCTGTGACGAATTGAAATCTGCATAGAGACCCTGTGTTTTCACCAAAAATAGACTAATTATCGAAATAATCATGAATCTTGAAGAAAGTATTTGTCGGCTATCAGATCGTAGGGGTTAGGGTCCGACAGGACGAAATTTGCTTTAGTTTCGTGCTGGTTCAATACAGAACCAACGAACCCCGCCAGGTCATCGCCAATCAGTGCAGAGAGCACTGATGGCCTGAAAGTGGTTTCAGGCTTCTTGCCTTTGTCCCTCCGCGTTTACCCTGTCGCGACCAAAGCCCAAATTCCTTTTAGCCCTCACCCCTCCAGTTGATTATACGGCTACGCTTATAACCCCTCTCCATCGAAAAGCCTGACTTCCCCTCGACAAGCGGCCACCTCTGCTGCGGCGGTCTAGGTCTTGTCGTTAGCGCTAATGAAGCGTACTATCATCAGAGCATTACAATGTGCTGCTGCTGCTGCTGCGACAGGCGCTGGAAAAAACCTACACTGCTCTGGCCAAATCCTCTCAGTGCCATCCTGTCGTCCTGTGCCGTACCCTAACGGCCTGCCAACTCGCGCCAATGATCGGACCTGTGCGATAGAGCAGGAGAGTCTCTTTTTCTCTTGGTAGTACAAAGCGCACCGCGCTTCAAATAGTGCGCCTAACTATTTTCGTTTGAAAGAGACCGCATAATGGTCGATAATAAAGCACCTCCGTAAAGCAGTTCACATTGTAACGTGACGCGATAACGCAAAGAATTTAAGTTCTATCGTTTGCCGCTGCGTTCGATAACACGGAGCGACTGACGAATAGCAACGCAGAACAAATTGAAAGAGGCAAGCGTTTCTTCCGCTTCAATGCATCATGAGGCCACGCCATGAAACAAGTACACACGTGGAGAATATAGTACACATTGTATATTGGTTGGGGGCATGCATGCTAACGAGACTAGATCGAGAGCAAGTTCCGGTTTCGCTTTAGGGTAAACAACACGTGCGGGGGTTGCGTCGATCTAGTCAAAATCAAGAGGAGCAAGCACCGGCTGGGGCCCAACTGCTTTAATTTCTACTGGCGCCTGAAATGGAAGAGGTCTGTTCATAGCAAAGTGCGTATAGTCAATATAGTGCAATGTCAGATATAACTTTACCTGTCAGGATTATCGAAACGCAAAAGGATACTTTGCTTAAATACGGATAATAAACACGGATACTTTGGATAAATGAATGAAAATATGATAGATAATTATTATACACTCGGCACGGACTATGCGACGGTGGCATTTTATATTACGCTTTGAGCTCAGGCAGAATTGTGGGCCTTAAGACAGCGATGGCAAAAGACTTTTTCAAATTGTTTATATAATTTACATTTTTTTATTGATATACTTTGGTCTATGCTATGTTTATTACGTAAACATTTTATAATAATACATAGAGTTATAGGAGTCATTTTTGTTGCGGTTGATACATCGTTTTTGTTAATACAGCCATATTCGTATTAATATTATTCATAATGGCGACATTTTTACTGCTAAGAAGCTAAATTGAGTGTCTTTTATTTGCTGCTAGACATTTTTTGATATACTGATCCAACCTACATTTACCTAATAATTCTGATACCAATACTTGTTGAGCGAGTCATCATATATCTTGCCACTCAACTAGAAATCTGTCGACCATTCACACACACGGTCAGCTGACGTCTTGAAGGGGTGCGATTTTATAACTTTACGGTATCACTCTGCTCACGATAGTTAAGGTCCCACGGTAAGGGGATTGCATAGTGACGTTCATATCACGGTTGACCTATCAAAGCTGTGCCTTGTTTTGAAAGCAAGCATCTTCCAGTTTATGGTTGCACTTCATTGTGGTGAGTCTATGTTTGTTAATAATAAAACAGAATTGCTTCAGACCTCAATATTTGATGCATTTTCATACAACACAAACATTGTACTATGGCAGTAATTGCAAAAAAATAATAATTCGAATACTCAGAATACGGAGCACGAGTAATAAGTAATGGTAACACTTATTTAACCACTGCATCCCGTAAAAAATATTTAAGCATAGGGGAACATTAGTTGTGCACCCTCTGTGGTTCGCTTCATCAAGCTTCGACGTGTATTAGAAATCGAGTGTTTTTCTTGTTTATACAGGCGTCTCGATCAATTTTCGCGTGTATAGTCTGATATCTCTTTATACAACCCTGGGCCACACCCCACGTTTATTTTGGCATACCTATACGGAGAAAAGCCAAAGCATATACGTGTATCAATCTGTTCTTCGCACGACGTAGGGTCTCACAAGACACTGCCGGTTCTGTGCAACGTTTAGTACTTCTAGCGAAAGTAGTATTATTTGAATCCGCTTGATTTGACCCGCCTGCTGATCCACTCTCATTTTATCATTCCCCTGTCTTGTCCTATAACGAAAAAAAACAGCATTAGCGGCCACTACTGCTTCCGCCACAACAAACGCTACCGAGACGGTTCGGAAGGCCATGTCGCCGTGCGGCCGCGATATGGTAACTGGACACGCTACCAGGCACGCTAGTCTATCTTTTGGCTCACCCCTTTTTCTACTTCGCTGTCATCATCGCCGTGATCTTCGCCATCACGACGCCGCCGCTGCTGTTGTGCCCGTGGTCATCTGTACAGGCTTGGTCGTCCACATAGTGGCAGCAATGGAAAGTGCAGGGTTGACTTCTGTTTTTCGTTGGCTTTACTCCAACTTTTTTACTTGTCTAAGAAGGCTGGCAGATTGGAATTAGCATCTGCGTTCTGTTCTCCCACTTACGAGTAGTGACCATCTTCCCACTCGAAGACTGCACTCCACTAAAGCGCCTTCTTTTTACATCGATAGACAGACGCAGGCTAGCCAACTCAACGAAGTTGGCGGCTGTGGTCTTCCTGGTCAGTCGCCTGCCTTCTAGCCATGCTCAAGCCGATGAAGCTCTTTTCAACTCTGGCCTCACTTTGCGCAGAACAGTCTTAGTCGTCGCATTAGACCTGTCGGGTATCATCTATAGGAGAACTCGCGAGTGATAAGAGTGAAAAAAGGCGGACACTCACATACAACACGCATAACACTGGCCTCACACGGACAGACTTTCATGAATTACCTAACTAACTTCAACAGAGAAAACGCGGAAGGGTATCGAAGGGTGCAATGCAAGTGAACGGGGGTAAATTGTAAGGTCGCATCGTCCTTTATTAAGCCTTAACCTGGCACGGGCAGATGGCTGGAGGTTCATATAAAGACTATAGTAGGTTGCATGCGGCCTGTTAGCCCATTGAATGAATTCATGCAATCCATTAGAACAAAGAAAATCATCATTTATTAAGTCACTGGCCCTAGTTAACGTATAACTTCTTTGATGCCGTCAACAGCACCAGTGTACCTACTTAATCATTCTGATCGCCTTATAGCTTAAGGAAGAGTCGCTTCCGAGATAACCTTCAAATACGTATCATTTGTATATTATCACCGATAGTGGCGGTAGTAGGTGCAACAGGGGAAGCTATAGCGAGGGGCACGCGAATTGCATGATTATGCAGACGAGTCGTTTTAGCAGTGAGGACGGCTCAATGAAAAAATCATGTTTAATAACCAAAAAAACAATAAATATTGGATATTGCAGGTGGAACTATTCACTGAAGTGTGTATGTACAGAAGTGAGGTCTGTGTTTCAAGCTTTTAGGATTTTCAAATGTAAGTTTTTTTTTTTCTAATATTAGACTAATTCATAGTGGATTACAATACAACGATGTGCCCTTTCAAACACGCTTCTTCATAAAAAAAGAATTGGAGCTTTCAAGAAGCTCATAGAGACAGCTTCATCATTGTTACTCTTTATATATATGCCAGCTTAAGCATCAGCTTTTTCTCCGGTTTTAGTCGGCGTTGGCTTCGCTCTCATCGAGGCGGATCGTCTGCACCTGACCCTTTGCCTCATATTTTTTGAGCCTTCTCACGTTCCAGGGCAGCGGAAGAGTACCTGAACATAACGTGTTACGTGCCAAGGGAAACGCGTCAAGTGCAACCGCCCAAAAAAAGACGTAAATAACCTACTACAGAAAATGCTAGTGATATCTTTCTTCAGCAAATAAAAGTACGAAACTAATAGGATCGTACTAAACAAAAAAGAAGGAGTACCTAACCGTGCCATCGATCTGTCAAGTGCATTACGCAATGACAACGTAGTGCTGGTAGCTATACAACAGCACACAGTCTACAATATACGGAAGGATTATATATCTCCTATATTTAAAAAATCTACCAAAGGATATTACAACAGTTCATTTTAATTTGTTTATTCATAGAACATAAAAGCACCATTATATATAGGCCGCTTATATAGTCCGGCGCATAGATACATACATACGTATATATATGCCCTCATTCATTTGGGTCGAGTTGTCAACACATCGTATTGGGTATTTGATCTTGCAATATGACAACTTTGCATCTGTTTTACTTTACAACTCTGTTTTCTCGTCAGTGCTTTAAATTTTGTGCTTCTACACAATGTGAAGGCTGTTTTTGAAATTATTTTGATGTTATAAGAATTTCATTTATCATTGTTTTTTCAATTAAATTACTAATTCGATGCTGATTTAACGAACTTAGTGGGCACAATGTAACGAATATAGTGTTGTCCTGGCTGGAACTGCGGGCTTGAGTAACCCATCTTTCGAACGCCATAAATCCACGTTCAACCCCACGACATCTACACAGCGTGGTCTGTGTGGCAAAATTCGCGTCTAATTAAAGCCATTATTATTAATTATATAATGACTTTAATTAGATAATTAATAAAATAGTGTACGAAAGACAGGAAAATGTACAGCTTCGAAATATTTCGTTTCGCGACATCGGCACCGATGCTGATGACCACACATCTTGTTGTCAGACGATGTTTCTATGCATTTCACGACAGAGTCGCTCAGGCAGTTAACATCGACAAGATATTAACTAGAACTACAGCTGTGAAGCCTTATAATCGCTTTGTCTTTCCTTCCTAATGTACGAGTCATAGTCTGTTACCGTTGCAGCCGCTGCAGACGCAACACCCTCCCGGATACACCCATTCATACTTTCATCGTAGTTCTCTTCGTCTGCTTCATTCGGAAACTGACTTCTACACGCCAACTTGCAAGTGTAAGGGCGTCCAGCTTGAATACAGAATGCCTGCTCACAATAATGCATCTTTGTCTGGATGAACGTGACCGTGTGTGTATGATCATTGTTCAGTCTGCCTAACGGCCACACTGCGTCTGGCTGTGTCCATGGGTGGAAGTAGCTGGGTCTGTTCAATATATGTCGTTCTCAGCTGGTGACATTGTCTTCTACTTCCTCTTCTCAAGATCACAATGTACGTCACAATACAATAAGATGGTCTAATCTTTACTAGCGAGCAAGAACCCAGAAAGCAAAAGATCCAGTTCACCCGAAGTTCGCTGTGGGTTTCATCTTTCCTGGCGGGGACCTTATGGAATCAAGAAGATTACACTATACCCCCAAACCACCGCCGCCGCTACAGCCATTACCGCCGTTCCTATTTCCAGACTTCATCCTTAAGCCGCGTTCTGCGTCTCCGTGCAGGGCTAACGTCATGCGACCGGTGGCCGGTCAACAATATGAGCTAGCTATGTGTCAGTACGCTGGATGTTTCAAAACAAAAGTAGCGGAATCAGAGTCGACGATATCAACCAGAAAGGCGAATTTGCGTTAACCGTTAGCAAAAGGTGGCGCGGCCACTTAGCTAACAAAGACCCCCGCGACACCCGACCCGCAATGGACCATGATGGCTCGCTTGACTTCGCATGCTACTAACTTCGCTTGTTGGTTTTCCGCCTGATGTCGGACAGTTCCAGTCGACGGCTGCCTAACTGGTTTGCTGTCGTGATGGCGAAGGCACAACGTGGCTCGACCAGATGACGCCCTCTGCTTGTCTTTCGGCAACAATAGTAGAAAAAGCAGCACTACTCTACCAGCTGGACCATTGCCACAGAAGCAGCAGCAGCAGCAAAGTTTCAACGACCATTCTCAACTACTATTCGTTTCCCTTCGTTTTGTTCCTACATTTGTCCTAATGGTTACATCCAACATCGACTCTAAAAGGCAACAGACAAGGCACCAGCTAACGACGCTTTCGACGCGAATAGTAGAGGGTCAGTTGGCAAAAGAATAGCCGTTTTACTACGACTATCGCTAAACCGTCGTCGTCCCCGTTTGCCATGGCCTTCTCCATATAGATACATATATTCCTTCGATGTCAACTGGCAGTCGAAGAGAATCTGAGATCTTCTGATACCGTTCGTCTCTACGAATACGCTCCCTGTCCTCTAACCCTTAAAAGTTTATCGTATTATTAGTCTTTCGTCTCAATAGCTAAGAACACGATTTTCTGTCGGAATATTATGTTAAAGTGGTCTCTGCCTAACCTTAGACACTATCCATTAGTAAACTCAGAAGGAGCAGAATGAGAGATCTATCTGTCTATTTGATAAAAAGTTCTGAATAGTAAAGATACTGTAGCAAGGGCAGGCTGCGGAAAATTTTATTTGACTGTCAACCAAGAATATTTTGTTAAAATGCTGGCTTAAACTCTAATAAATTTGTGCCTATTCGACAATTTGCTTATTTGTACTCTGGACAATAGCTAGAACGCAATCCTGATTTTCACGTGTTTTTCCACTTTGCATAACACGATATTAGTAATAATACCATGGAAAAAACATTAAAACCAATCTAAACATATTTGGCGACTTCTTTATAATTAGTCACCATTTTTATTGCAGCAACAACCAATATATGGAAATAATTACATATCTTCCTAGAATCATAAGGTAAGTTCACGTACATATCTGCCTGTCAAGTGTTCGAGCAAAACCTCTTTTCTGGGTCTCTCACTTAAAAACTAATGTACAAGTATACTTACTTACTCTTCGAAGAACATTCAAATATACAAAGTGCTCAATAGATACAAAAACATACTTAATTTTCGTTTCCTGAAAATTCAAACCTCAATAACGAACTACACGCCTGCTTGCTTTTGATGAAATATCGCATGATAACAGTTCTATGGCGCTATTCTCGCTATGTGTCCTTATCCCTATGTCAAAACACTCGCGCGTTCTCGAGTGGAGTGCATTACAGCCATGTACTGTCGAGTATCACCGGGTGCTTCTCTAGCTGCTACTGGTCCTTCCATTCATTTGATCCGTCGCAATCACATCTAAAACAGGATTCTGGAACGGATGTTGCGATGGTGGTGACAAACGATGCCAATGCCGACGGTGGCATCGTAAATGGGCAACGTTTAAGATTTCGAAAAATGAAGAAGGCAAACGAAGTAATATAAAAGGGAGAGAAAAAGCCGAAGGGCCCTTTTCATGTGAGTGACAAGTTCTCAAATTGCAGCCTTTGAAAAACCCCAACTACAAAGCAAGTGGTGAAACACCCGATAAAACCAGGTACAACAACTGTCCTGCAACTGGCGATTTCCTGGCGGCGCGGCCTACGCTACGAGCAGCAATAACGGCAGCCAGGAGGATTGCCTATCTTTTCGATTAAGATATCGTCTTTTCGGGCTTAGCTTGAGGGCGTCCTTCAACTCGTCTTGTCGTTTGTCAGAGCTGCAATAGCAGCAGCTGGTAAAGCTGTTCCAAGAATAAGTGTCTGGTCGTGACACCGATGCCTCAGTTTGGTCAGCTACGGCAGTCACAAAATGGCTTGGGCGCCGCTACAGGATGGCCTAGATGGTCCATCCGTCTGTCCGTTTCACCACCTCGCCCTGCTCCGATCGCACGCTCAGTACTCTAGTTGGCTCGTGCGTTCTCTGTTTCTTCCATGTGACGCCGTTAGAAGGCTGCACAGAAGACCCAACAATGCACACGGTTGCACGCGCATACGTACCGAGACTCATACATCGACAGTTTGTCATTACTATATCAGCAAAATATAAGCCGGATGAATGAGACATATAGAAGGCTAAGCTGCGGGCCACCAAGTGTCAGACCAGTTGAAGACATTTTCTGCTTCAAATGTGCATGAAGAGGAAGTAGAGGCGAAACGCCATAAATATTCAGATGTAAAGTAGGTAATGGACCGTTAAGAAGATTGATTATACAAGTTATTATTCATTAAAACTTTTGTAATTGCCCAAATTGGCATGGCACTAAGCAGCCTCGTAGCATATATTTACACCTCATTAAATCGTACCTGTGTAAACAAACTCCAATACGCAATAACAAGCAGATGATGACGTCACAGTTATGCTTGTCTAACGAGTATGGCAATATTATATATATATATATATATATATATATATTAAGAATAATAAACATGCAATACTTTTTTGGTTGTATTGCGTCGGATACTTCAGACCGTTCCCGAAAACTCCTGTGAGTGCAATCGTCTCCTTTCTTTGAAATTATCAAAGCTGACAACGGAAAAACGTGTACATAACTAAAAAGGTTAGCAAAAGTGCGGCGGTAATGAAAAAGTGTTCACAGGTAAATAATTCACGTATCTATGGTATCTCTATGCATACCAGGGCACGATGTTAAAAATAATACGTTTTTGATTTTTTAACAATGATAAACGGATTGTGACTAGTAATACCAGGTTAATATTGAAACCCAAATCGTCATTAGATGAAGTCAATGAATTTGAAACGAAATAGATCCTAGTTTTAATAACACTCATTCGGCCTGAACTCTGCGGGGTATGGCAGTGCTACGATACAATATGAAGGAGTCAAAAGACCGATCTTCTATGCAAAATATGTTTAGAGACATGAGTGGCGAAAAATGTTTGTGATAAGGTTAAACTGGACATGCTGGCAAAATATAATAGATTTCCCTTAACTTTATATAACTTTTTTTTTATATAAACTTTTTATAAAACGCCAAAATATCTTCTGCGGCATTACTTATATGACTCAATACTAAGAGGCCTGTAAATGACATGATCCCACGTTTGCTGCTTTGGTATAATCGAGCGAAGCAGCTTCCTCATAGAACCGAAGCATTACAAACCTACTTCACCGTGTTTCACACGCAATGAACATACTCCAGTCACAGAGGAGCCTACTCAAAAGTACCTCACTTAAGTTATCAATCTTTAGTAATCCGGACGGTATAAGCTGCTACGTCAACAGACCAAAGAAATAATGCATTCATGCGAGCCATGAAAAGAATACATGTAAAATAATAGACCTGCAATTCTCTGGGCGACGATTCCTAGGCTATTATAAAAAAAAAAAACAGTTCTCACAGATGCTGCCATAATCGCTCTCCTCTGAAGCCGACCCTTGATATTGTCCAACGCTTGACTTTTGAGCGCGTTAATAACCTTCGTTCTTTACACTACTAGTCCTTACACATACTAGTCGTAGCTAAAAATTCTGTATTTTGCAAACGAATTTGTCATGATATTTATTTCATTGGGTCTAGCAGACGCCTTGCCTTAGTGTCCCACAACGCCGTTCAAAGTAATATAGCTGATAAATACAGTATAATTCTTGGAATGTGTGCTAAGGTCATTCATAGGGGATAAGACGTCTAAGAGGTATGTTCCGAATCTCTTGGAACATAATATAAATGATAAATACGGTTTAGCTGTTGGAATGTACACTGGGATCCTTCATCACAAATAAAGCATTCAGAGGCGTCTGATTCATGTCATTAGTCTTTCAAACAAACCATGTCCATGACGTACACAATACGCGTCGTATCCTATCCGTTGACTTGTTGTGATTTTTGGCACATGAATATTAGAGGTCAATCGTAATCTTCAAGTGATTTTAGAAGGTTTATCAATTTAAATTTTTTTAGACCGTTAACATTTAGGGAAATACATATTATTTACTTATTGGAAAAATTGCTGTGCATCTGTGATGTCAGATGTGCTTGAAGTACTATGATTTTTGAACATTTTAACATTGGGATTGATTTTTTTTATGAAGAAGGAGAGAAATAAACGAAACTTCTTCTCAGGACTACTTTTTTTTTTAATCAGTGGCTTGCGAGCTGCTTTGGGATCTTTTGCGTTTTGTCCATTGCTTGGCTAGAATTATCTGTAAATGTATTCACCTCGCGATAGTTTTTTTTTGCGATAGATAGATAGATAGAACCTTTTCATGCCTAATAAGAAAAGCTGTACCAATGCATTTCTAAATTATCTGAAGTCATATTTCTTTAAAGGTGCAATAAATACTTGTTATAATCTCGTTCAGCCATGAACATTGAGTAATAACAAAATATTAATTTTATGAAAACTATATGTAGCTGTTATTTATTTATTTATTCTATGTAACTATGCTTTATAAATTTGTATAACGTAAATCACAGTAGTTATTAAAATGAGATGATCGCTTAATGGTGCTTTCGTGGGTTCAAAAGATGCTCAAAGTATTGCGTCCACATATCAGTCTTCGTCAATCTTTTGTTAAGCTTAGCTTAAAAAATAAGCTAGCGAAAGAGAAAAAGATAGCGGGAGGTTGGTTCGTGTACGTAGATCGAATAAAATGAGAGCGCAAAGTTTATTCCAATTTAGGTCATAGCTGTAGTGTTGTACTTGAAACGTGAAAAACAAAAACAAGATTCTCGGCATATAATACTTCTTGTTTTTTATTGAAAAACGAACGTCGGAAGGTAATCAATGACGGCCGATAAAGTAGCCAAGTATTCGAGTTTTAGGATTGTTATCAAACAGCTCAGGAGCGTGCGTTTCACTTTATAAAAAATCTTCCAAGTTCTACGCCATATTACGTAACCATTTCATCGATATTCTAACGGCGCTTACAAATACAAAGCCACAATTTTCGTTGAAGAGGCAGGGGACTCACGTACTGAAAAAAATTAGGTGGATTCATCTGTATGCTAGAAATAAGCCAAGTCTCGGAGTTTAGGCGCCTGCTAACCTACCCATTGCAACCTAGATCGACGTAGTAAAAAAAAGCAAATCGGCGTGTTCTGTCTACAACCGCTACCTAATATATAAGATAAATATATCTCACAGAAATGGTTCAAAAAGTTTATAGTTAGCATGCGTCAAGCAGCTTGACAGTGAGGGTTCTCACCTGACGCATACTTGTGTTCTGACGTAAATTACTTGCGCCTAACGAGACTGTCGATGCGATGACGGCTGTGAAGAATAAAATGAACAACCTTAGAACACGACGGACTTAAACTAGAACTACTATATGTATCACAGGCACTATTGGTTATCGCGTGGGTACTGGCACTAAGAGGTGTGTGTGGTCTTTATAAAAAGTATTTCTGGCCAAATATTTGATGCAAGAAGCTGCTATATGCCCTTCGTGCCTGTGAGACGCGCGGACAAATGATGTTTAAATTTCCCCGGGCACAACATGTTGCCTTTAGTGACTATATATGTCGATTTAATCGGATTTTATTATGAAATAACTTTAAAGAGGTTATGCATCTTTAAGGCAATTCAAATTTTAACCTGAGTTTAGCTGGCAGATCTTTTGTTAGCTGAAGTCATATTGTGAATTCTTGGTGCTACTCATTTCACATACACCTGTATCACCTCGGAGCAGCCAAATCAGTTTGTAGCTATGGGTGTGATGTGACCTTCTTGATATTCTAAGACTTGACGGTAAAAAGGTATCATTTAGAATAACCTGGTCATACTCGATGATGATGTAGAGGGAAGAGCGGTAACAAATGAAGTTCACTCGCGCAACAACTTAAGCCGGTTGTTTCATTCAAAACCTATTAACGGTCTCCGTTCACGTATGTAGCAGCGACATTCGGCGATGATACGCTGATAACCTCGTAATGCATAGTACGAGAAGATTCCATTTCAAGCGCTTGTAACTCTGTACAGCTGTGTCGTAGATGTCGGCCTTCAAATGAACAAAGCCAAAACAGAAACCATGAAGGGAGAAAGGCTCAAAAAAGATATCAGTGTTGACTAGGTGGCGTTCAGTTAAAACGGTCAATAGAATCACGTACTTAGATTTGAGAGTGATCAGGACCGAATAATTCTTTTCATACCTTATAGAGGAAAGGCGTCAAAGGTTGCGATCAACAAATGATTTCATTTCGAGATCGCGTCAACTGCCGCTTATGAAATTTATATAATTTTCTAAAATTTGAGATCATACAGTACTAGGCGCAATTACACTAGCATTTCTAAAATTCGTGCTAAGCACGCACGTATCGACTTAGAGTATCCAGAGTATACAGACTCGGTAGACACTGCAGCGTTCATCGAAAAATTTCATAAGATGATTTGTTTTCTATTCATAAAAGATAACCGAAGCTATTTAGTATCTTACGTAACCGACACAATTCGTACAGAAGATCAACTGATCGTTACGCCATTATAAGTGCTTAGTTTACCATAATATATGTTTTATACCAGTTGATCTTTATAGTACTGGACCTAAACAAACAAACGGTATTTACTGATATAATTCTTATGAACTAATAGACAACAAGGTATACTTTACTGGCACTTTTGATTCTATACATGTTGATACAGCGTTTGATACCGTATCGGTACAACCCGAGCAGTTTTTCCGTGAATTCTGAAGTATCTAGTATTCGCTTCCATTTTCTAAGCCGTAGCGGGTGAGAAGCGCAGGAAGAGTGGGAGTTGTGTTGCAGTTCGGGAGGCCTTTTACGATAATAAAATTGACGCGGTCTATCGGCATCATACGCGTCAAGTATCGTTTCCTCAAGGCTTACGGTTTTTTAAAGAAGCGTTGCACTTCCGTGCAACCAAACTGCTTCTTAACTTTCTTTCTCTCATGTGATCAGGCTACTTATGAGATTAAAAATATAGTAATCACTTTTGTGATCTGCGAGGCAGTCCATGGCGCGTTGCTTATGAGTTTACTAATGAAAATGTGCAATTCTCGTAGCGCATATTTAAACGAAACAAGTCGATTGTGGGTTCGCTTAGTACTATTCGCTTCATCTATGAGCGTGTTGCGCCCAAACAGTGTCCTTTGTAATGAACCAAGCGTATAATTCGTGTCCATCATATAGCATTTATTTAATAAAGGTTGCCTATGATTTCTACGGTAACGGCTAATAGAACGAAGCGTTGCTCTTGCGCAGCGATTGTTGAGCGGTTTTATGCGCCCCATACATATATATTCATCATCAAAGTATTGCTGTCGAAAATTCTGACGAAACCATCTTGCATACTGGGTCTTCGTGCATGGGCAGTTGCCATTTTGCAAAAATACTTATAGTGATAGAAGCATAGGTTCAATTACATCGAATTCAGCCTGCGTCGCACCCCATGATTTCTCCAGTTGGGGTGCGTGGACCGGTAATTTTGTTGTAGTGATCAGTTGATTCGTGACAGAAAATGTTTATTGCCGGATACAGTGTGGGATGGATGTTTTGTAGCGTGCATGTTTACGGAAAGCAAAGCGCATATGCCACGTAGTCTACTGGTTGACCCGTAAATACTAGAGGTTAAAGTTCTTGGTAGGGTTAGCCTAGTGCCAAGGGGTTGACTATGCCTTTGTTACATAAAATTACCAGTCAATATAAACTATAACAATGAATGCTCGAACGAGCCAGTAGATGGCAAGAACCTTGCGTATGGAGGCATGTGTTGCTGATCTATGTTAGGGTAATACGACTTAGAGTAACTTACGCTATAGCATGAACTAGCAGATAATTCAAATTCTAGGTTTTGAAAGCAGTTTCGATTTTGCTTACCAGAAGCGAACGTCAGCGCTAAGGACCGCACTAGTGAACGTATGGTCGTCCATTTATTGCGCACATACAATACATTGAAAACACTTAGGTACAATGCTTCTCTAATGGATTAACTATTTTTTACGAATTATCATGTATAGTGGCCTCGTATGTATGGTATCAACGAAGTAGTTTGAAAAGGCCATTTTTTTTGAGGATAAAGAAACAAAACACAAACAATGAATCACTTATACTAGATGTGGACCCACCCGAGATAGTCTAAATGTAAAAGGTATACCTTTTGCTGTCTTAAAAGGATTGTAACAGTGATTTCGGAAAACCAGCTCTTAATTAAGAAGAATGTCTTTCATTACAACAATCAATAACAGTGGCTATAATAGCTTTTATGAAGTGTTTGTATTTTTTTAAATCAGATTTAGATTCTTCTACGTGGCAGTTTTCATTCATGTACAGCTGTTGAACAAATATTTGAATAAGTTTAAGTGGAGCTTTATTCTATGGCCAATAGTAATAATAATGATGGCATTCGATCTCTTCAACGCATCGTCATATATATCCGCTCTTAAAACTTTGAGAGCATCAAATCTCAAATAAGTTTTTTCATTAAAATAGCGCAAAAAAGGAAATTCTTAATTTACGAAGAGACTTACTTTCTCGCAGAAATTTAAATAAATAGCTTTCGAGTGCAAGGATATTGACTAACTGTAACCATTGATATGCTTTCAACTTAAGAAATATTTAGAGTCAATCAAACTTGAAATTTGGATGTCTAATAAACGTTTCAAGTTTTATATCGAGTACTACTGCCATTAGGCATTGGTTCAGACGTCTAGCCCCCAGCGTAAGACGAAGTATGTCTCCACTAGATTTCGAACCTGAAGCACTGGTGAAGTAATAATAAGCTGTCAGATCGATCTGCTAATATGTAAAACAATAGTGACAAAACGTTGTTGTGTTGCTTAGTTTCAAAATATTCGATTCCAAAATTTTCGGAGAAAGTAATATAATCCATAACGAAAAAATAATCGTACCGCGTGTCACTTGGAAAAAGGGTAATTTTGACCTCCACACTAAGTTTTGGCTCAATGCTAACTACTCGCAGTGAAAACTGACAACAATTTTAGATCACAACATCGTAAACAATATATCGATTTTTCTGTTAACAATGTATCGTAAACAATAAGAGCATCCACTTTGGGCCTAGCCCCCTCCCCCCCCCCCGCCGTTTTTTCAAACAAGCCATCAATTACATGCTTCGATGGGTTTTACGTTAAAAATCTGCGTTACCCATTATCGCATAAGACGGCTTTAATTCGATGAAACAGCTAAAGCAGTGTTTCTCAGGTTTTGGAAAACTGCGCTAATTTTTTTGCCATCGTATTTCCTTGAGAGGAGCTGTCCACATAATTTATCTGATTTGAATAACTAAAAAGCCATTATCTTTCCTCGCCATGATACTACTTAAAACTTGTCGTATAGTGTATTTTAGACTTACATAGAATATCTTAGTACAATGTTTAGTTTAACCGCTAACCGGGTAAGAAGCCCAGTTGGCAACGCCACACATGTTCGAACCACGACGCATACGAAAGTAGCCGTTCTCGCCCCACGAGGTGCCCCATGAGTTCTTGAGGATCCAGTAGTCCACGCCACGCTCGGTACCGTAGCCAACAAGGAGGACAGCGTGGGTCGGTCTGGTTCCGCAATCAGGCACGTCGAGGATGCCCTGTCGGTAGTAGGCGTGTTGCTTGGTAACCGCGTTGTAGGCAACTGGGATGGTTCCGATGAATGTGACGGCATCGAGAAGAGCCTTCTCGTCACCAGCAGGTATACGGGCATATCGTGCGACTCTGCCGATTTTAAGCGTACTTTCGTCCCTGCACTTGCCTACATGAGCAGCATATGGGTACTCTGTGCTGGCGAGATATCCACCATGATCTTGAAGCCACTTGAACGCAGTGTGCATCCAGCCACCTTGGCACCCTCTATTACCGTACTGACGGGTACAGTCGACTATGTGCTGAACCGAAACATTGGGAAGGATACCATACCTACGCCAGTGAGCAGTTTCAAGGGCGCCGCCCTAAAATACGAAAGTAGCATTATTTAATAATATACTCTATGTGATCGTAACTATGTCAATGTAGGGAATGCACTTGGATTGATGTAGTAGATAGATAAATGCGTCAGGTTCTGTATAGTAAGACTAACCGACGAGAAAGCGTAACAAGATGCGCAATGTTGCTGATTCTTGACAGGTCCAACAGCGTTTTGATCCCTCCAGTCAAGCCTTGTGGGATACGGGTAATCCTCGGATGTCACGTGCAGCGAAGCGTTGGCATGATGCTCCTCGATGTCAGAAGGCATTGCCAGACCCATACGAGTAGCCTGGATCTCCTCAAGGGTAAAGTCGGACAGTGCGTTGTGTCCCATTTGGAAGCTTTCGAGACCCTGGTGGAATCGTAAATTATGCTCCTCAATGGTACGAGTATTTTCCAAAAATACAACTTTCTTAACATTGTCTACATGAGAGGCATACTCTTTACCGTGCTGGGCTTTATACGAGGACCATTTGGCATGGAGGGCAGCTTGAAGCAAGGATGGAGAGACGTTCGGGACGGTAGAGCTGCCACAAACGCTAACAGCAACCATAAAAGCACCAACCGCATCGAATACGTTCATATTCGTCAATGTTGAATGTACCTGACCAATAATATTTTGGCTTGCAGATTCACTGAGTGTTTAAATAGCATGATCGAGCGATATGGTGACGTCTACAACCAGCTGACAATGCGGTCATCGAAAGCCTCTTAGTAATGCACAATACACTTTTACACAAGATAAAATAACTCCGATCGGTCGTCTAAAACTCGAAAACATTTAACGTTATCAATCATTGCTCGCACAATACGAAGACGAACCCTGCGTGGACCTGGCATTGCACATGTGTTCAATTCCATAGAGCCCGTGTGTGTGTAGGACAAGCCAATTGACCGTATATCGAATATAAAGAAATTTATACTACCGTATGTAATAGTTTAACTGTAATTTATTTTACCTGTTGAAGGCGCTGAGTGTTATTATCATATGTATTCCTATACGCGGCTATCATGTCTAGGAAATATCATTTTTATGTTGCAGAAATAACGATCAGTTCTAAGCTATCTTTCGTGCTTTGCCGATGTATCAACCACATACAGCCATGCATAAAGTAGTATTAAAATGAGAAACTGTCTATATGTATTGTTGTATATAGAACTCGACGGCATATGGCCGAATGTCACAGCGCGGCGTACGGTCTGGCTTTATCTAAACGTACCGTAAAACCTAACAGGTTAAAAATCACGGCACATGTGGTGTTTTCTAACTAAATTTATTGGAATGGAACGAAGGTTACTGACGATTAGTCGTAAAAGAAAAAAATCAATAAAATGTTTCATTGGCTCGAGAATAATTATGGCTAGCGTTCAGTAAAAAGGCGTCCACCTCAGTATTTTTAAACAAAGTAAAGTTTGTTCTCATTATGAAAAATTAGACATAAACGACGTCTAGCGCATTCAGTGAGAATTAGGTTGAGAGTATTAAATTATATGTTTCCACCAATTAATAAGCTTCGTTTTCTGGCTCGTGCTTTTTCTCGATTTTATCTGCTTAAAAAACCTTTGCATTCAAATGTCCGTTTAGCATAGACAATTTAAATTAAGTCATATAGCAAAGGAGAATTAAAGCTGTTTTTGTTTACTGTTATTATACTACCACTTGAGTTATTTTAAAATTATAATTATAAAGTTACTTTATAGGCTGCATGATTGTTTCAAAACATGAGTTCATGATCTATGCTATTTTAAACGTACTTGCACAAGAAAACGTTTATCGCCATTGCTGATTTCTTTGGGGTTATACATAACATACACATAGTTAATAGAAAATTTTATTGTATACCTTTTCCGTAGTTCGTCTTCTGTGATGTTCCACACCGTTTCTTATTACCGATCGCGGACTCGAATTAAAAGAGAACTTACTCTCAAATAATGAAGTAATAGTTTTTACAGTTTTTCCTTACAAAATAATAATAATAACCAATTCTTGATGATATAAGCAACAATATTTTATTTGTGCATTTAATGCGTTTCCACTAAAATTGGTTAACTTTTCGAACTACTCTGCAAATACTACATCAGGTAAGTAGCAAGCTGCCATATGCCTTACAGTTTGTAGGACAATAAACGGAATCACAAAGACTTAAATCACTTGGTTATCTTGTCATCTAAGCCATTAAATTCAATTGAATGTTGATCACTCATAAAACGGAAGGCCACGTTCATACAACACCCTCAACAAAACGTGGAATACAGTGCGTTACTTGCACCCAGTTCCGATATAGAAATAATATAAGTACTCGGTATCTTTGACTTACTCTTAAGAGTTCAACTCTTAAGAGTAAGTCTCTCTTAAGAGTTGAGAAGAATCGCAATGCAGGATTTTACCAGGTAGGTTTGGAAGATCAAAAGAGATTGTAGAAAACAGGAAATACTGGCCAGGCATATCCGAATTATATAGCGCAATAAATATAAGATTAGATGAGTTATTTTATATTGTTTTCATATAACTTTATTTACGATCAAATTGATTACTAGATCACATCTAAAAATGCTCGTGCCTGAATTAAGAAAAATTTAAACCCTGCAGAGACACTTTGGAGCAACAGAGAGAAACGAGTCCTCCGTCCCTGTGATGGCTTCGTGGGAAACGTATGTGCATGCTAATATTAGGGACACGTTGTGGTCTAGGTTCGAAGCCGAGCACACACACACACACACACACACACACACACACACACACACACACACACACACACACACACACACCACCCGTTTCGTGCTGGAAGCAAGCCAGCCAGCCAGCCAGCTGTCTGACAGAACGTCTAACAGCAATACCGGACGTAGATAAGCATCAACGGTCGTGCATTGCGTTATTCAAGTTCAATGCGTACTCTCATATAGCTATTTGATGCAAACATGAGAACATTCAATAAATGTTTCCCTTCATTTCGAAGCCCCTAAATCTGAAAGGCCCAGTTTCCTCTTCGTCTTTCGCAAGCTTGAAAAAATACAGGTCCTCATGCCACCATCTGCCACACGTATACAAACTACAGCTGTTATGACTCTATGTAGTTATTGTGAGCTATGCGGTGTCTGTGAAAAACAAAACTGTTTTATTTCTGCTGTCGCTCCACGTATCTGCGGCTAGCTTAAAACGTCATAAAGTCAACAATAGCTGTTTTTTTTTTTACTTTTTATCCCACCTGTGCTATAGACCTGGTTCTACGTTGCTACAATATTTTCCTACAATATTCCTGCGAATGTCATTCAACAAAGAGATATTCCATCCGTTTTATTTAGGATAAAAATATGGAGTAGGCCAATACAGGGCCGCCGTTGTTTGGAGGCATGGCATGATGAATTCGCTAAAATGCTTACAAAAGGTGATCGAGATAAGTGAACAATGCGCTATTTGGTGCATGTTCCGTTGGGAAAGTTTCGCAGAAATGCCAAACATGTTTATGTTGTCGGAAAAAAAAACGTATATTTTTACTACAAGTTTTTCGTTCAACAAACAAATCAAAAGTTTGTTGACACGGGTCAAGAAACTTGCTTAGGGTAATTTTTGACTGATGGAACGGCGCAAATGTCCGACCTGATTAAAGGTAGTTAAGCTAAGTTGCAAGAATGTTTGCCATTCATATTGATGTATGAAATTGTCCATCATATAACAAAGAATCCTTTTATATCACTGTGATAAGCTAAACTGCGATAGTTCTGCCGGTGGTAAGAAATATCGCGAGAATCTAGTGCAAAGATCTTCGAAACCACTTTCATGGGTCCATTTGCACACGAACTTGACGAAAAGCGAAATACTTTCCTACTCGAAGATACGATAGCAAAGACCTTCGTGATGCTTTAAGACACGATTCGGTGCAAGGTAGCCGTACTATGAAGTTTTACTTTCTACATTATCTCACATAGACAATCAAGTGAAGGTAAGACTAAAGGCTATTCAACTGTAAATGAAAACTGTTAAGTAATCATGTTCCAATGTTGAGCTCGTTTGTTTACTGGCAGCCAAATATTCGGGTGATCTTGTGAACGGTTGATTAAAGCTATGGTTAAGCTCATCTCTATTGCGACAAACAACAGAAACAACAGAATGATGAGGTTTGGTGTTTCATCGCCCTTATTGCGTTAGAGTCATTGAGTAAATTTTTTTAACGGTACAGGGGCAACGTGTATGCTTACTGACGGTCGAGGAGATATGAGGCGGTCCGGATTGAAGACTTGGCCTAGATAGGACTTGATTCCTGCTGGGGGTCAGTGGTCTCAAGAATTATATTACAGTACGGGACGTAGAGCTTGAGATACTTAAACCCTTTGACTGGATCAAAAAAAAAAACTCCACTGATTTTATAGCTAATTTCATCCCTATATCACCTATTCGGTATATTTTCGTATATCAGACACATTTAATGATTCACTAATGTTATTATTTTACCTTCAAAGTATCCAAACAGCTTATTGTAATTGTTTGGTTATACATCTTAGCATATTTGGTGCTTCCAAAAAACCTGGACCATTTTGAAAACAAATTTGCAAGGTATCCGTAGATAATTTAATGAACATCGTGCCAAAATGCTTCTAATATAGCTCGTGTAGACCAAATTTTGCTACGGGAAAAAAATGTACGTGATATGAAGCTAAAAAATACGTTCAAAAATTTATTTTCAGTTAGACACTACATCTTTGTAGACACCCATCGCGTTGAAACGCGATTAAGGCTACTACATCGTAACGATTATTTTGCCGTCTGATCTAATTACTGGGAAGCAAGCAGGCAGCTTAGATAAATTGATAATTTAAAAAATACTAAGATGATTGACACATTTATTTTAAAAACGCAAAGTTAGAAAACGTAACTAGGTTTCGAGCTTTGCAAAAGGACATGCTGACCACCCAACTTTAAAAAGCAACGTCTAGTTACCAAACGGCGGTGATAGTCAATCTGGAATAGTCACCACGTGCTGGCATTTCTCTGAATATTGCTTCTGAATACTTTGAACTAAAATGAGGATCAAATCTATCACGAATATTCACAGATATTGAAAGGAACACCGCTAGTTAAGTAAGAAAGCAGAGATTCATATCGATTTCATGTGTTCATTATAGGGGCGTTAAAGTCTTCAATTGAACGGTAGCCTAACTGTATAGTAGGTGCGGAGCTTCGGAAAATATATTGGATGACTGCGGTGAAAGGGACCTGAATGCGATCGTTCGCGAGCTATGTCGAGTAACTTAGGCGGTCACCATGATCTCCTATTAGATTCGAACAGATTTAAAACAGTTTGAAGGTTTCCCTTGCCAAGTTACTGCCTTAGTTGTTTGATAGATTTTCGGTTCCGGAGGCATTTAGACACTAGCACAGGTGTAGGCAACAAGGTGTACGCGCTTGACTCTTTTTCGGCAATAATCATCGCGTGAATATCCAGATTCGAATTATGGACTTGTACCAAACCAGCTCTAAACTGGCCTCACTACTGCCTCAGCGGTCAGTGAGACTAGCACTTCGGTGCAGCATTCATTACCAACGGTAAGCGATGAAATCCCTATTTAGTGAGCAAGAAGGTTTCTAAATTCGCGAAGGCTATCAATAGGGTTACAGACGACTACATCAAATGTTCACCAATATTCACTCGAAGAGCTCATTACAGCATTTAAACATTCCAATGTAAGGTAAGTCTGCACATTCCCCGGCAGATGTAACAAGTAAGTAAGGCGCAAATGATAAACCCTCGTTGAAAAGATTCTATAACGACGAGTGCTCCGTACAATAAGCCGTCGACCCTGCTATCGTTATTCGCACCATCGGCAAGTCTCGAAAGTAATTTATATGATAGGTATCAGCCTAATTTGTTTCAGCTTAAACAGGGCCAAGCAGTCCCTAATATACCTAAATAATCTGCCTGCGATGCAGAAAAATCTTTTTTTAGTGACATTGTCCCATAGAAACGTAACAGATTTCTTTCTGTTTCGAATTCTAAACGACAGATATGTACAGACCAACTTGCTCTAGTCTAGCACATTTACCATGTAGGAAAAAAATTAAGTTAATTTGGCGATCATTATTCTATATCTGGTACAAGTGTGATATGGCTTGCTACTATTTAGTAGCCACACAATAGCCATATTAGGCAATGAAGTGCCGGGCTTAATACTGCTGTTTTGGGGTGCGCATGTGCCCGTGATAACAATATATACAATGGCAACGTGTTTTTTAGCCAAATTTAGAGACATGTGAAATAGATGAAGTTCAAAGTGAACGTACACACACTTCGCCTGACACAGTACGGAACGTTAAACTTGAAACCTTGGTTTAGGATGCGCATGCATATCTCGTAGCTTATTTTTGATATTATGCGACAAACCAGGCTGTTCTATAGTAATTTTCAGCGAGCAAGATATTTTATGTTGGGCGCAACGCCGTCGTTATTTCCCAACGTTTCTCAAGTACCAGCTTCTTTCAGTTCATTGTACATTTCGGATGCTTCCAGCTTTGTTTTGACAGTTGGACCTTTGACACATCAACATCGCATTACTTACTGTCGTTACTAAAAAACCTTTTGGATCTATTGAATAGGATGTATGCACGGTTTTGGGCGCGAATAAAATCAACTGTCGACACAAGCATCAGCTATATCGACTACAGATATCATAAAACGAAAACTATAAACCCTCCATAAATTTATTCTACCAGGACACCTGTATACCGCAGAAAAACATTCTGATAGGAGATTGCACAGATATGGGTCTGTGTCAGTTGTGCTTTATATTATTCTAACGGAAAAGCAACATTTATTAGGCAAGTTTTTCACAATACTTTTATAGCAAAAAAAGTTCAGCTATCTAGAAAAAATATCATGGACTGTTTAGTTAGAAATGATCTGCTTAAATACTGAGACAAAGCAAACATTTATAAAGACCAGTATAGCCTTCTGATATATAAACTTAACAAGCCATTCTACTTACCTAAATCATGGCGTGTTTTTCTCTCTTTCAAAAGTATACTAAACGCCCGCGATGACACATAAGGTGAGCCGTTGCTTCGTTAACGTTTATACGAGCTTGCTGAAGTAGACATTCATTACGTTCTTTCAGTAGGTCTAGGCTAATGGACACAACGGCCTTTGCCGACAGCGTGCGTCACAATTGCATGCTAATTATTTCAGTGCACTAAATTGAGGCGAATCGCTCAAACAATTTTACATTTATTACAAACTCACTATTTTTCAATAGGTCTTCACAGCACTTCGAGTAAAAAGTTATTGAAAATCTGAGGTAAGGCCAAGCGGCGTAAGCAAAACTTGGAAGCTATCCGATTATCGTCCTTCACTTAGCTCGGTGTATGGACAGCATTGCCGGTCTAACAAGAATAACCCGGATTTTTTTATTATAAATAAATACATAAGTATAAATTTATACTCATGGTAAACATGTGGGATGCTCGAGAGGCATGCCAAGTTTAGTAAGTAGTTCCTATTAGTAAGAGCGGACGAATCTTCAACAGCGTAGCGACAGGTTTATCTACGCTATTTTATCTAAAGCTAGGTGCTTTAACGTAGATTGCTGAAACTCGAGTTATCATGGAGATTTCTTTGAAAGAAGTGCGATTCTATACTTCGATCGCTGTAAATAATAATTAATATTAAATTAGACATGACGAATTTGATTGAATTTACAAACAATGATTGATCGAAACATTTAGCGGGCGATAAGGACCTACCACTACTTGTACAACCGATTTTTTTAAAGCCATAAACACAGTTGGTGTGTAACTCTCTCCAGATGAACTTGTCAATAAACGTTAAACCGTTCCCAACACCGGCATTTTTTGATGCGAGTAAAAACGATTACCACAAGCATATCATTTGAACCAGACAAAACCACGGCTTTCCGTGCGTTTATTACGAGTTTTTATACACGAAAATGTGACACAGCACGTCCTGTCAAGAGGTACGTCAAGTTAAAACGTGTTTCTTCGATCTGTCCAAACACCGCGAGAAATTTTCTCGCAATTCGATTGCGATACCGTAGAATTATTTATATATTTTAGACCATACAATGGCGTGCTCTCTGCAGTGGGCATTTGCATAGCGAGTTCGTTTCCGCTCAAGGTGAGCCATATTTAGCGGGCCCGTATTGTCTGCACAAGTTCTGCTTTTCGAAGTTTTTCCCATGTCTCATATTTTTTCGTTGAAAGGGAGAAAACTTACTCGCGTCCTATATTCCTCTCACGCGGCTGTATAATTTTCGCATGTTGCAAAAACCCTGGTCCATGTTCGAAGGCGCGCTGTACAATGAGGCAGGCAAAAAGTAAACATGAACACCAATACATAAAGCAATATATTTGATAATAAACACTCAGGAGACCACGAAATGATACACGGTTTACGCATTTTTTCCAACGGTCACATCGAAAGTGGTTACGAGCTTCAGGGTACCGGATGATTCCAAGAAGAGAAAAGTGATCGTGAGTGGCCAGTGCATTGACTTCTGCGTTACCGCTTATCGCGAAGTGGGGCTCGCACCTACCGACGAAACTGAAATGGATTTGTCCGTCGAATTTGTCCGCGTCCGTTGGACGTTGCAAAGCCGATGCGAAAAGTAATGAGCCGAATATTGGTAGGGCCGTTGGGAAGTCAGAAGGGTCCATAGCGTAGCACGCCAATCAGCAAATAGCTTGCAAGAACTAAATGGTGACGGTATATGGGTTTTATGCTAAAGGTTATCGATGGTTTATCATTCATAATGACTTGTCTGGCACTAGTAGATCTTGATAGTTTCATAGCGCCTTTTAGTATATCGTATTTAGTTCACGGCTAAAACATCATACAGCATATAGTTCGCAGACCATTTAGTAGGCGTCTCAGACTATTAATTATTGATCAGTATATTGTATAATACATATAAGTTTAATAGGTACATTCTAATCCAGCTTGAATAAACAATATCGCAATGCCATTTAAGCACAGTGGTTACTCGTGCATATAAACACAGTCACGAACCATTAGAAAGCTGTAACCCATTAAACAATGTACACATTTTTTTTTTTGTATATAAGCGAGTAACCCCCTGTGCTCAAGTAGCCTTCCGATCTTGTTTATTCGGACTATGTTTTTATTTTTAGGCTCTGCAATATGCCAATTCTATTACTCTTCAACTCAAATGCTTGGGAAATACGGAAGTGAATCGAGAATGAGTAGGCCCGTACCAGTTCTCCTGCGACGTATCGGTGACGGTTACTGCTGAAGCAGCTGCAGTTACCCTTTCATCTCCTTTGCCACAAATAACTAGTCATTATTCAATAAAAACAAATAGCAACATTGATATAAAAATAATCTTTTTTTCTAAATAACGATGTTAATATACGATTTTGTATGTGGTGATCTGCAGAAGCGAATGCTAGCACCTGCAGTGCAACGGTTCATTGGGTTATTGATATCGGGAGATCCGAACTTTCGCGCATGTAAGCTCTTTCACACCTGTCTACACCTCGTGATGCTCTACAAAGTCTTCCAAGTGACTGTATGAACTTCAAGAGCTTCATCCTTTACAGAACCATTCATCTAAGTACAAGTTAACTCTTTATATAGCTACAGCAATATCTATGTAGATTGTAGTAGTCCATCGATAACTATATACAGCCTGGAGAGGTACGTGTTTCTGGTTTCTTCTTTGTTTTACACTCAAGTATTATCATGTAGTCGATATATGTTATCATTAGCCTGGCATATTCTCAAAGCATTCCTATTACGAATCAAATTAACTCTCTTATGTAGAAAAGCGTTATAATTTTGGAAAATTGAAAAATATACAGTGTTCTAATTGGATGTATATTTGTATGCATCTATATTCTTTTGACGTCCAATTCAGACAAGACAGATCGTGGACGAAGTATCGTTTTATCAATGGGCGGAAGTCTCGCCATTACATCACTATCAAACCACATGTCTTGCATTCGGTGCATTGTTTTGTTTTAGCACTCACTGTTTGGCAATCGTAGGCCTTCCAGGATTCAAGTTGGACCTCCTCTATCACGAATGTTGGTTTGCGGTCATTTTTGCCAAGGTGAATATTTTAAACAGGCTATTAATTGAATCAAATGAAATGCTATGTTTAATCAACTACCAGTTAAGTATCGAACAGCTCTGTGTTTGTACATTGAATTGTAGAATGACTTTCACGTTAATTTGGCTGCCTCTCCCTTCTAGGTTGTGTACTACACATGCGCAATAGTTTACGATGCTGTCAACGCCACCTGGGAGCTGCTCCTTCTCAGCTGGGCTCTCCTGTTGCTGACGCCCGAGGCGTTTGCCCATTTCCTTTCATTGGTCTATCTTAACTCAAAGATATTAGAATTACATTTTTAACTAATAATTTCATTAAATAATAACCTGCAATGGACTAGATCCGAGTCGTTCCGGTCTTTTTCACGACAGTTTTCATAGTACCTCATATCGACTTATTACGACTAGATTGATTTTTCAGGTGACGATTAAACATCACAAAGTCGTGGAAAGTGGTGTCGATTTGTACCGTGGAACGATTTTTTTTTGCTTAATTCAGTATATTTAGACTAGTATACAATTGTACAGCAGCGAAAAAGTCAATTATTCTATAAATAAAAATCTCACAAATGATCTCTGAAAAAAATTCTCGGTCTTACTCAGTCCCAATGAAAGTGCTTCCGGGTATCGGGGTTTCTACTCTAGAAGGCTAAAGGGAAGCGAACTGCTCAGAACCCCTGCCTTTACAGGATTAGAACATAACTACCGTATCGTAGCATATCGACGCGATATGATTAGCTATGCAAAGAAGATCGGTTTGCGGAAAATAAAAGCCTGCTTTCAGAACCGCTTGAGTTTTATTTCACGAAAAGTGAGAGGCACTTGTCTATGGAAATAATATGAATTAACACATTATGAGCATGGGTATGAACGGGAGGCTGATGGCAAATTGAATGTTTCGCGAGTCGCGTATTGGAAACACCTGTAAAATCGTCGTCTCAGGTACCTAACTAAGCGAATCTGCAATGGCTGACAAAAATTTATGTCCGAGGATTGTAGATATCATACCTGGAACGTTGATGAAACTTCAGTGGTAATATCCTTAAGCAGTCGAAAATAATAAACATATCCAAGTTGGCCGTGAAATCGAGCGATAGAAGGAATCATCAGCCTAATAGCCAGAGAAAGAAAACTATTCTCACCACCTGAATCTCTAACGCGCTTGAAATGTATATTGTAAATGTGAGGTAGTTTTTTTCTTTCCCAAATAAATTTCTCAGCGCAACCATTATCGATCGCACACCGTCTTTTCTTGGTTTGATCAAACGTTACGTGGGGTGGCCACTGCGTATGATACGCAGTAACAGCTATACGTACTTAGCGCGATATTTAGTCGCCATTCAGCGCCTTATTTTAATAATATTAACATTGTCTCAAGCAATCAAAGAAATTGAGCCATGTTTTTTTCGAAATCTTTGTCTCGACCTTGTTACATACCGAATTTAGTCATTAAACAGTAGATTTAAAAATAGTATATCTATGGGCGGGATGCAATCGTTACCCATCGATTCGACTTCTGCCGTTGCACTCTGACGTCAAAGAAAACCACGCTTCGATATGACCATAGCAACACAGCTTATAATTGTTACTGGCTCACTTCGAACTGGCCGAGTTTTGTCAGCTTATGTCAAATCCCAGAATGGATGCGGGGTTCTAGATATGGTATAGGTTTTTTGAGACTGGAGCTGCTATTGATGAATGAACTCAATGACGAAAGTAGATAAATTTCCACTTGATCGATTAAGTCTGTTATAGATCAGGTAGGAAAAATAAACTTAGGTCGATGGTCTAAAAAATTAGCCACTAAAACAAACGAAACGAAACGTGTCCTTTATCCTGTGGTTGCTTTACTTGGACTTATAATTCCTACCTTCGACTGTCTGAAATAATCGGCCGGAACAGCTCCAGGCCAAATGAAACAACGAAGCGTTATCAAATTAGGCCGACATCTAATACTGTCCCCTGTCGAAGTTTTAGCTATAGACTACGGCTAACTGTATTGAACCTCTCGCTAAGCGTGTAGTACATTTAAAAGGAAGAATTATCCCGTTAAGTTAAAAATGAACATCATATCTCTCATAAAGAAGGTAATTTTCTCAAAAAGCCATAATATTGTGTCTATCAAGACAAAAGTATTCCAGGTTCAGCTTTCAAAAGGTAATTCTGAATAATTAGGCTATAATTTTCAATAGCACAGACACTTCGTATGCGCATCACCACATATGAAGTGTGTATTAAGGAAGTGAACTTTGCATTTGCTATCATTAAGTTACTTTGTGGCTATGTGTTTAAGTGAACAAACTGGAAAATGAACAAAGATGAAGATCAGGGCTCTAATTCGAACGTATATGTCAAACTACATTGTTACTGCCTTAATGTAGTGTCTTTCGATGTACAGTTAAGATTTCATAATTACAACAACTAATGGAAATTATCTTATCTACTATTAGTCAATCCTCATCTAGCGAATGACACCTTATTATAAAGGGTCCCTAGAACGGGTCCTAAGATAGTACACACACACTGGAAGGTAACAACTATTTTGCAAAAATGAAAGCCTTAAACACGTTAAAGGCTTGCCGTTTACGTTACGGTAGAAAGCAACTCGAATAGACGCGTAAAAAGTGCACGTGAATCAACGCTGCTTGAAGTCCGATTCACCACGATCGAATACTCAAAAACAGTTGAAAAGAATTGCGAAGTCGCTGTTATCCATTGAACTCTATGGTTACGAGCCTAGTTATATTACTCTACGGACCAGCTTAGTTTTTTTTTCTTTTTTTTTTTTATTAAGGAATAGTAAATCATAATAGGATATCAACTCAAGTATGCAAAGAACTTGTTTGGAATAGTAATAGACCTCTTTATAGGTAACAGTTGTTCTACGACGCGCTAATGTTAACGATTAGGAAGAGTTGACTTCTTTGACTCCCTTTATAGTTCTTTTTTTTTGCAAAGCAGTTATACAAAAAAAAAACATTTTTCAATTTTTCCGTTAGCTCTCTGGTTTCGCCTTTAAGCTCAAGTACTCTTTTTTTTTTTTGAAAAACGTACTTTTCAGTAAACATTTACGTTGTTATAGGCATTGAAAGATAGAGAAACGTTTGCATTCGAACGATTCTCGTTAATTTCAACGGGTGAAGATATGTTCGTCGCGAAATTTGAAGCTTTAAATTAATGATATGAATTACCGAAGTCGATGTATTAACCAATCAGTTATAGGGAATAGACCCAATCCAAAACTGATTATATATTAAAATACACCTAAAAAATTAACTACCTTATTTACAAAAATAGAGGATGGTATTATATAACTATTTTGACCTAATGCTACAAAACAACATGCCCCAACGATTCAATGACAAAAAGAATTGCGTATAAAAAATAATAATTACACGGAAGTTCCTTTTGGTCCAAATGGTAGTGATCTGTTCGGGTTGGCATTGCTTATTTATTAAGAAGCAATGTTAGGACGCAGCCTTTAATATTGATTATATTCATAAAGCATAGAATATGCAGCAGTTCTGAACGAAGAACGATGTACCTCTTAATATCTGAGACGATTTCGTTAGGAAAATTGGGAGCTGGTGCCACAGTTCAGTCTATATACAAGGTACACGTTATATGAAAATTATTTTCTGAAAAAATGCGTTACTAACATGGTTGTGTTCGCGTCATTATTATAGAGATTACGAAGTATCTTTGACGAAATTATGTTTATTTATCAACAATAATAATTTTGTGACGATATATATTTCTCTTCTCATTTCTAGCCCTTTATTATTTTTCTTGTCCAATAAATATTTGTATTTATTTTCTTTTAATATGTGCCGCCGCAAAATGACATAACTTTATGTTATTGGTGATAAGTTTATAACTGTCACAAAGTTAAAAAGTTATATAATTCGCTAGTTAACCATATTCACTCTCCCCTATACAGATTCCTTTCGCATACACTAACATTTAGTCCAATAGATCTAAAAGTGGCTGTTTTGGCAACTCGGCCGGGTGTGGACCCATTGTAGTTGTGGGGTGCGCAATATTAGAACCATTGGTCTGTGTAGGAGCTATCGACATTCCACTCTGGAGGACCGAGAAAAGGTCTAGCTTATGCTGATTATCCAGGCCAACTTCGCTGCCGAGAGCAGTGAGGTCTCCGAGTGTGGAGCTCATGCCGGCATTAGCACCAAGTTCGACCCGTCCGAGCTCGGCGAACTCCTGATTAAGTGACGCTAGCGTATCAATAATCTGGTCACCTGATGTAGGTGGATTGAACGACTGGACACTATGTGAGTTGCATGATGGTGTCCGTGATTGCCCATCACTGGTTTCAATGGACAATGAAGCGTCTCGTGGTATATCGACGTCGTTATCATCGGCTAATTTCTCATCAACACTTTCGCTGCCTTCTTCTCCATCCTGTAACACGAATGAACGAGATAAGTAGGGTTTCCCCCTAATTTGCTTCAACTGCTTTTCGCTGGATGACGAAAAAAAACTTGCGACTGCCTCTGATTTTACCGATTTTTTTGAAAAAACTTTTACATTGTAACTTCCTTTTGGCCTACGCGTTTTGGATTTCTCAATGAAATCTGTTATCAAGCGACCTGCACAATAACACAGTTCAAGCATACTCCACATCGCGTAGACACACCACTTTCTGTTCACCTAATATAGATTTATATTCGTTTTTTTGTTGCTTCACTATGATATTCAATATCGAGCTGAAGGTTTTCTCTGAGTGCAGTTGCACTTGAGCTATGAGCTTCACTATTACGTTCCCAACAGCAACCAGCCAAATATATTCCAATAATAGATTATAGATGTCATATGTGATTACTCGCAGAGCATTTTGGGAAGCTTTGGTCCATATGACAATTTTGCACGATACGCATAAATTCATCTACTTTCTCAACTGTGCAGAAGAGAAAAGAAATTAATAGGTAAATGGGTATAATATCTGAAACAACATGAAGAGCTGAGTATGTACCGTCCGTGGCTAAGAAATAAAGTGTATTTGTTTCGAAAAGGATATCTTCGCTTGATTAGTGCACAACATAGCGTGCGTCTGAGTACTGTGCGTCATAGAGAGGCATGAATAGTATGTATTTCTTCGTTTCTAGTTTGGTTTTCCCGTGGGTTTATAATATCGCATTCGAAAATCTGACCGCTCTTAATTGCTGACTTATTTTCAGACATGAATTCAAGTTCACTTTAACGTCATCTTTGGAACATGTTGACAATAACTAGAAAGCTAATTGAAGCTTGAACGTAGAGGTCTTCCCATGTTTGGGAGCTAGACAAACTTGTCTTGCTGAAGTCAGTAACTTTTCAACTACAGAATAAACTACAAACAAAAGCTACGGAAATGAAGTGGGTTTACCTGATAGGGACTGGGTTGGCTGGAGTCCTGATAGTGGAAGGTGCTCTTACTAAGATCAACCTCTATGGGAAATATCGTCGTGCCGTTCAGAGCGTCACAGCAATCTGTGTGATACTGGGCTAATGCAGACACTAATCTTTGTAGCTGGAAGACAATATCTTGCACGTGTTTTTGGTCGAGAAGTTCCAACTTTACAAGAACGTCAGCTCGCAATTTGGCAAACTGAACTCTTGCCTCTTGTCGACACCGCAAGATTAACCGGTATTCATAATTACCCGTCTCCACACGATAAAGCGGTTCCTGCAGTGCCTGCGATCCGACGAAGATTTTTTTCAAAATAATTTTTATATTTATTTATTTCTCTTCATATATATTTAAAGGTTACATTATATATTTATATGAAAATAAAAATAATTTTTAACAAGACTAACTTCAGTAAGCTGGCCTGCACACGCCAGCGTGAATAGACGATGGACGTATGTCGTGAGAATAATATTGGCAACGTTGGTGTATGGAAGGCGTCCTCTGTAGATAGCTGTTAGTTGAACTAGGTATTTTTTGATTTATAGAAGTATTTTAGCACTTAATATTAGTCGGTTCGTTTTAAAAATTTAATTTAATCTTTATTTAAGATTAAATTTGCTTTCTCTAATAGAATATTTTAGTTTCATAAAACTATATATTGTAACAATTACCTGATATGCGTACTCCTCATCGTCCATCTCTTTAACTTTAAGGCAGTACGATAAATACTCGAATTTAGCATCGGCGTACTTTTTCACCGTAAGTTTGGTGTCTGGTACAGCTTTATGCAAATACGTGTGTAGATCAGAAAGCATTGGTCGTACCGTTTTCAACAACCTTATTCCGTGCTTTTCAATGGAGCGATGCGCCTCGCCAAACTCGGTAAATGCTTCTGACGCACGCGGTTGGGGCTCTCGAACACCAATTTCTGCGAACACATCGCCGAACTGCTTGTACACATGACAGAGTTCAAAAAACGCTTTTAACGTTCGATGTGTATGTTCCATTAGACCTCGATAAATACATTCGTTACGGGAAAGCTCATCCATTTTCTTCACTAGGCTATCTGCAAGTGATCGAAATATATACAACGCTTACTTAATGCCTAGTAGTATTTTTAATTAGTAGCTATTGAGCGTACAATTCAATCCGTGAACAAATAATAAATGTATAGCGTTCATACGTTCTAGTATTCGTACTAAAACGGTATTATCAGAAGGTAGAATACCGTTACAGAGGATCGCCCTGCTTAAGCCGAGAGCATCCGCTGTGGATGAATTCATATTATCAACAATCCGATGTTTGACTTTCTTCAGGACAATATCAAGCGTTTTCCCTTGCTTTGGATCAGCGTGCAGTTTATTGTAGTTGATTGTGACCTCTGACTTTACCGACTGGATCATCTTGGCGACCTCCACCTACCGGTAAAATTCATTGTCGTTAGTGAAACAACGAATTGTTAATCAACGTGTTCGGTTTTGCTGCCTGATCAGGTACGCTTCCCTTGACAGGTAACTAGACCACTGAAGCTGCCGTCAGTTGATTTTCTCAAATCAATTACAATGCTCCTATTCATTCAGCAGTGTTCTCTCTGTCCAGACCAGACGGTTGGCCTGTGTGTGAACGCAAAGGCCCAAGTAGAGCGATGTATCTAAGATAGATAGTTACCTTCGTCTTGCTTTTCGTACTCTTCCCCGATACAGCAACGATTTCATCGCCACTTTGCAAAGTGCCTTCCTTGGCAGCAGGCGTATTATCAAATACTTGCACAACATAGATACAGGGGCAAAGAGGAGCTCCGCCTCCAATTGAGATCCCGATGAGATTGTTGTCATCTTTTTTCAACGTCACCGATCCTGACGTTACTGTCATCCCCCTGTAATAAGACGAGAAGCAGCCAAAGTAGAGCTAACCGAAATACTAATTTTCTGTCGTTGTAAAGTTAATTGCCAATAGTCCTAACTGTACATAGAAATACTTTATACATGTTTTTTCAATTTAAGCTTTTACACTTGTTTTAGTATAATACGCAATACGTTAACTTATTTAACCTGAGGCCCACTAAAAAGCCCGCTGGGCAGTATCGCATGTCTATAAAATTGCAACTACACAATCAACTGATCGCTATAAACCAAGCAAACACAAAGCCTACTACGTTTAGACGATGTGGAAACACCATCCACTCGAATAATCCACTAAGGCGTGCACTATGAAGTCCTTACGATAAAACCAATGTAAGTATGTTGCAATAATAATTACGGTACATCATATGAATAGTGGAACAAGAAGGCCCCAGCTTTTTTTCTGGTAGCAAAATGCCTGAAAACAACTTTATTACAGATGTTTCATAAATTCTCCCACTTTCAACGAAACAACAAATCTTTCCAACAACATTGAACATTTTATCGCCTTCATGTTGCCTTGAGTTAGGCCCATTTGGTTTCTTTCGACCGTTAATTGACCCACTGACGTGAACCGCAGCCTTCACTTACTTGAACGCATACTGCTGGTTTTGTATTTATGGGTCTTTGAAGAGAACTAGTCTTTGACTTTATGGAAAGTCAAAGACTAGTTCTCCTGGGCTTAACCGATATGTTCTTATGCTCTTCTATTGTTATCGCGATTGCGCCCTAGTTCATGACCTAGGCTTTTCCGCACGCAGACAAAATCTTTTATATGATTCACTAGACAATTTCTTCGCCCTTTGGGGTTTTCATGTGAGCCAAAAAACACTTTGTAATACTTGGCCTCGTGAAATACATTAGCCGTTGTTTTCATATTCAGCTATCTTATACAACTAAAACCAATATGCAGAAGCGTTTCACAAAAGCATCTAACATCAGCCTGCAATAGAATATAATGGCCATTAAATACCAAGTATTCCGGCGCAGACTTCGTAAATTTCGCATGGAATTTAAAATCTCGTAAACTCAAACATGTCCGGCACCGCCGCTCTAACGTAAGAGCTGCGTACCCACAAGTTACCCACAAAATTTCATCTAAAACCCATTATTTTTTATAAACTAAAAACACAATATTTTTTTAGATATTTAAGAGAAAAAATTAAAAAAGAAAAAAACAAAGCTAAATACCGAACTAGTCTATATGAAAATACATATTTCAGGCTACAGTAGTTCTAGCCTAGTGTCTAGATTAGCATGCGAAACAGCACGTTAATAGATCGTATGTCTAAAGAGAAGGAAAGTGCAGTTATTAATAGTGTATACATTGGGTCTTCAAACATAATCGTCCTCTGAGGTCCGCTATCGACGGGCGGCAGCAACTGGAATCGGTAGGTTGACGTAATCATCGTTCAGCTCCTTAACTTAACTCCTTATGAAGACGAGGGCTGCCCGCGAGATCATAGAATACCAAATATACAGGCATATTTCAAACACAGGAAACAAGCAAACAAATAATACAAAATCAAAGGTCAGCAATGATGAAAATAAATACAAAAACAGAACAATTCATATGAATATAAGCAAACATAATTCATACGAGAGAAAGGAGATACGAGAGAAGCATCATGAGGCAAACACACAATGTGAAACCAAGCAGTACATTGGCACTCAGGACAACACACGTAGTTGCAACCCTATTAACCCTACATGTACCATATACATGTCGAAAAACTCAAGAACTGCGTGTAGAAAGCAATATGAACGGCGTATGAAAACACTGCTTGGCTTTGTCGAGAACACAATCTATTTATGTAAACTTTTTAGTAGATATAGCCGTAAAATCTATCAGCAGGTTGATGTCTTGTGATCAGTACAGTGGCTTAACATATAAAATACTTGAAAACAAAAGTCATTCTTTGACGTTCGCCAAAAACAGAATATTCTCAGCAAAAGTAAGTGAGTAAATGGCAGTACGATAAACATTGTCTAGGCTAGAAACGGCGGCGCCAAAGATTCGTAAGGCTTCTCTTCGATTATAATCTACGTGTATTCAACGCAACGAAAAAAACATCTGCTAGTTCGTGCTACTATGTTACAAACTGAAAGGCGTCTATAATAGTTGCCAACGAACATGAAGCGAGATATGAGGTCGCTCGTCCTTAGAACACTTCAATCGACAGAAACGTCGCACTTAATCTGCTGATCGTAACTAAGCTTTCTTAGATTATAGTTGTTTGTCACAAATACTCAAAATAGTAAAGATACAAATAGAAATACTGCGAGAGATTCTGCAGCCATCTGCATATACTTCCCTCGTTGATTTTATGACATTGCTATGATTGCAATGACATTGCTAACATAATGTCGAGCTAATCTCCCTGACAACCCAGCAATCGGCAGGAGGTTTGTGTCGAAGTGAATTAACGCCGTATTTTTAGATAAAAGCGAATTAAGTGAAAGCTAATATTTAAAACACAATCACGAATACTGACAAATTTCTTATTTAGAGAAACGAAAAGATCTATTTCATACGGCCGCACACCATTGGATTTAATGCTGAAGGCCCATAGGCCACCATTTCCCGCATAAACACTGCCGTAATGATGGCCTATTTGCAGCAGATTAGCTTGAAAAAATCAGCAAGATTTGCGACGTGTAATAATAATAAAATGTTAAATAAATAAATAGAATCGAATAAATATAATGAACGCGCCTCAAAGATGGGTCAGTCATCTAAAGAGAGCGGTAACATAAACATTAGGTTTGCATAGCTGTGAGACCCCCCAGCTCTAACACAATCGTTGCTGGGGTGACTACATAAATGGATGCTTAAATGCAGCGTTTCCGCTACTCTTTCATATGAGATTAATTGCTTGCCGCTGATAGGTAACTAGAAGAGACTTTCATGGTAATTGATAATTAATATATTATAGATAATTAGCAAACTTAGGCCCACCATTGTAGCGTTGTGAGCATGTGTAAGCCACTAACTCTGGCAAGCATAATGAGAGCAAGCACGCGTTCTTCCTAATACTTGTTGGTAATGACCACTTACCAATCGGTACTGTGCCAAAATAGCAGTAGCATTCAAATCTTAAGATTAAGTATCTTAGAATTATCGATTTACCATAGCAGTTCCTTTAGCGTTACATAGAAGGAACCGGGCGAAGCGGTAAATATTGCATGAAATATATTGGCCTTCTCGCGTTAAAAGAATTCCATACTTGTGAAGTCATATATAATAATATAAAAACATAACACATCTTGTACAAGTTGCACGCTTCCATACCACAGTTTACTGACCTTATATACATATATAAGGTTAGTGAACTAGATTGGGTGCATGCACTCTATAAATACAAAACAAGGCTATAACAGACTCCCTAACTTTTCACATTCTCAAATGGCACTCCACTTCAGATGCAATTATTCGTTCACGGTTCGAGGTCATGGAAGGCCTGCGTGTAACTTTTCAGGAAAACAACAGCTGGAAAAAATTCTTGTTAGTCTAACTTTGCAAAGAAGCACTAATCCTTGAATGGTAGCACAAGCACATCTGATTTTTCTAGGTAGGGAAATTCAACGGTCCGGCAAGACTAAATGAAATTATATCGCATTTGCGCATGTATGTTATAACTCACTTAAAAAACTTGTAACTCACAGACAGTAACATAGACACACAGGATCCAGAAGGTGACTAGGTCAGACAAATGCGTCTCTGAATTTAGGCGCAATTTTCCAAGTTAGAGAAAAAGTTAGTTGGCTTGTAAATACACAAACACGAGGTAATACAGCTACGAGGGATACAAAACTAGAGGTGATAAAACGAAGTGCAAGATGAAGGCACTTACATTTTGTCCTCCTCGTAGAAACAGTTCTCATCGTAATCGAGCATCATTGTTCTTCAGAATTTAGAATAAGTCAAGACCGAATGTAAGATTTCCACCCGCTCGATGCTGGAACTTATTTTCACGGCCTGTCCGAACGAGGTCGGCCGCAAATTCTAAGCAAAAAAACAAAGTATAACATCATGATTCTGATTATATTATTACAATGAACGGTAATGGTTAGTTTTTATGGCATAGATTACGTAGGAAAGGCAAGTTCGCTATTCGAGTAGGAACGAATATGCCTTTGTGCTCATCCGTACAGTTTAAAAGTACTGAATAAAGAGATAATAAATATTATTTCGGCATCGAATTATATTTCACGACACGACAGTATCTCCCACGTATATACCATATGTAATATAATATGAACGATTAGATCTCCGTATCCACTAATTAGAGGGTAGCATATGACTCTAATGTATCATCAGATTCGTCCCTACAGGCAGCAAATTAGGTTGATCAGATAGCGCAACCCAAAAACGTTCTATCCGAGTTAACTCTTGCGAAAAACACAATCAACCGTTTCCTTCGAATATGAGGGAGTCACAATTAGAATGGGACCAAAAAAGCAAAATGCTGGTTACTGGTACGCTGCTTGATGGAAGTTCACAGCAAACACGTATTAACAACAAGCTATTTCCATAGCCCACTGTACACATATGTACGTATGCTATCGGCGAGCCTACCTATCCATAGACGGCTTTGGAACAAAAGGCGTGATCCAGCAGATGATAGAAAAAGGCTCTCCTCCTCTCGGCCTCCGACGAACATGAAGCATCCGTCGTAGCAGCATGCAACAGAGAGGCTGAGCAAAAACCTAGCAGAATTTGCTCCACTCCAGCCGCCAGGCTCCGCATGGAAGGCGAGAAGGGAACGAAAGGACGGGCCTGTTTAGGAAAACCCACACAGGTGCTATTTGTAAGCAGTTCGGCCACTGTCGACTCCTTTTCGTTGTAGAGAAATTGCAACGTTAGTTACAGGTACGTTTAGCTGTCTCACTACGAAAGCGATATTAGGCTGAAATTCGAGGCTGTATAATTTATGCTGTGATAATGGCGGTTCTAATATGCCGACGTTGTTTCGGGTTACGGGACGTTCTTTGCCGCGGAACTCGGGAAACTCAATTGGTAGCTTCTGCATTTCAAATATGATTGGATGGGATCAACAGCGATTGTTTTCACATTTGTAACGTCAACACGAACTGCGGAACCATTGAGAAGTTGACAATCACGAGTAATGGTAATTGCATTGTTAATGCATAGACAGACTGTATAAGGCCGTTTTACATAATGATGCCTAGTGGCCCAAATGTCAGAAAGCTAAATTAACCCTTTTGATTCGATCTTATTTTCTTCTTAGTATATCTTTTAACATCAATTACTAACATTCATCCTCCGAATTTAACTCCGTTCTCGATGCCCGTTTTTACAATAGTAACCGTCTAAGTAAGCAAATTCAGTCATTCGAAGCAGCTTACTCAGTTATACTATGACTTTCAACTGGTTACAAATAGCAACAACTATAAAAATACGCCTTCTAATATTGTTATGTGTTTATCAAAAACACAATTTTCAAGCTCCTCTAATTTAATAATAACTAATTTAAACTTCATTGGTTTTAAACCACCTATCATATGTGAGCTGATGTTTTAGTATATCTTCTGTTGACATCTTACACCAAAGCTTTTCAAATACGTAAAAGACATTTTTTTTGTACCAGATTTGTAGCTGCAAGTGGACTTCAAAACGGAACTTGACTATAGAAACGTGCCTGCAATTTAAATCTCCGGTCATATTCATGCTAACAAAAGGCAATTCTTTTCACATGCACGTTACCATTTTGTATAGAACCATAAAGCTAACTAATAATATCGTTTATTACTGGAAAACATTTAATTACATAGAGTACAAGAAAGTTCTTAAATTATAGCATCTCTGAACACGCCTTGGTCCAAAGGATCTGCCTTACCCCCGTCTCAGTTTTTGTGATGTTTGAGTTCCACATTTCGACTTGATACTACTTGTTGCGTATTGACTGTATTATAAACCTACCTATAAACTCGTCATGCAGGTTTAGGAGAGAGTTTGAGTGAAAAAATAGCTTATAAAAGCTTTATCCGTTTGCGAGCCGTCGAGCATACGATACAGTCTAAGACGACATTGTGATCAATCATATCCATTTCAAATTTCGAAGTATTTCGCAAAAAAAAAAAATCATCTCAACGTAATCAGCCGCATACGTACATCACGCATACATAACCGTGCATTCAATTTGCTAAAGAAATATATGGAATGGTATGCCAGACATTTCCGGCGATGCCTTGGTAGTTAACTAAGCCGCAGAAGAATGAAAGTATTCGTTCTGCACGTAAGTACGGTCGCGTTTGATAAGGTCTCAATTTGTGACTTTATATAATATATATATATGTTGTTTAAGTCTTTTATTAGGTTTACGATAGGTAAACTTAGCGTAACAAACTTTGAATTGAACTATTGTGGGCGTCAAAAATACCTTAACGCATTTATAGTGTTTCAACTTATAAAATCCACAAAAAAATGAAAACGAAAAATGATTATTAGTAGTAAATATATTAGGCTAAATCAGATGGGATCGCTGGAAATTTGACTTGATCCATTCCATTGCATCTTGCATAGGCCCCCAGTTAATGTAACTAGAAGGTTGTAAACTAATTCTTCCATTGAATCGTACCGATCTAGTCGATCCCATACGAGAGTTGGCGCAGGTTGGTATTATTATATAAAGAGAGTAGAGACGTTCGATTTCTAATATAATAACAATTTTGCTCGATGGGTTAAAATCAAGATGATTAAGAGTAAAGCACTTGATAAGTACGTTTCCCGATGGCAGGCAACAATCATAATCGTAGTATGAGTCCAATCAAGGGCACGTCCAGTCCATCACTTTTATTTCGAATTGGCTTTAATTATCAAGAAAGCAAAACAAAGTTCGGCTATAGATTAAAATAAATTACATTTTGCGATTTTTCTATATATATGTATATATCCATCCATATTATTCAGGACTCGTATCCGCGATTCACGTGAGGTGATGACGGTTAAAAAGATGTAAAGTTATTATTAGGCCAGTTAGAATGGCTTTGTATCACATGATCGAACGTGAGAGAATTACGCGCTGGTGCTGAACAAAAGTGATTTTCAATTATTGTATAGTGTCGTGCTATGTGGTATCGTTGCATTATTGGACGGAATAACTTACTGAAGTGTATAAAATGAAGAAAAATCGAACGGTAAACAAACTACACGTTGCGACGTAACATGCTGACCAACGTCGCGGACATGTAGCTCGCGGCGGGCAATAATCACTTTTTGCCCCGCGACGCAGCACTCTAACTGAGACAAACACAACGGCTAAAACGGTAGTTCTACCCTTTGCCAGGGCTAATAGACAAATGACACAAAATAATGGCAAAATGAGAAAAATTGCAATTATCATAGCTTTTCTTTCGTGTTTAGGATACAGACAAGGTCATGGTTACCTTGAACTGAACGATAATCCCAAACGTCTGGTCTCGCTAGTCGAAAGTCTGATCGCGAAATGACGTAATTATCAGAAAGAGCATATATGGCAATGATGTACCTAGCTGCGGACAGTATTGTCAGGGTAGGAAAAATAATAGTATCTTTTCAGTCAATCGTGACTGAGAAAAGGCTTAGTGCGAAGTACGGTATGTCCTGCAATATTTCTATTCTGCCTTACAATCAGCGCTTTCAATCAGTTAAGATGCAATAATGACATTATGCTGTCTCAAATAATTATAGGGCAAGTAAAGTACTACCTCATTATTTGACGTAGGTCTAAAACTCATGTTTTGCTAACTTTGGAGATAACTTTGCTAACATAACCGCAAATCAGATATGAATTAAATTATTAGTATGACGTAGCTTGGGTTTGTAATGTTTTTCAGGAACCTATTCAAATCCTAATCCTGTAAACAACAGTGTGCCCAACGGAAGCCATCACCTATCGAGTTCGAAGCGTCGGGAGGCTTCGCACGTCTACTATAGAAATGATTCCTTTAATAATTGAAGATCGTTCACAATGGTCTTACATAATGGATCTCATCCCATCATTTCGACTGTGGTTCCGCCTTTGCTTTCATTTGTGATCGATGTAACTTGTAAATGTAGTATTTTTTTTATTTTTTAGACTGTCATACTACGAACACCTTTTGATTTCGAAGTTGAAAAATTTACTTTGTATTGGTTAATTAAGTGGCAAATACGAAATTATGTCGATGCCGTGAGCAAGTGTGATTTGTACTATGAAGCCACAAATCGCTTAAAAGACATTCGGTAAATAGTGTGAGTTATTCTTTCCTAATACATAGTATAAATAATGTAGTTAATAGTTCTGCCTTTTTTAAATTTTAAAATAATTATATGCACTCTAGTGTATGTTACGATGCCTGAAAATTTCAATTTCAACACATTTTGTTACGAGTTAGAAGTCAGTGGACAGAGGCAACGTTCAATGGTAGTACTACACATGAAACAGGAATTATTTATTTGGGAAATGGCAGCAAATTAAGATATAAATATTCTGATCTGGCAAAAGCAGGCAGAGGGTTTCGTCTATATAAACAGATTAATAACTATATAGACATCGGCGCCATGTTTGATCCTGCAGATGCGCATGAAATGCCGGTGCTTCATGGACGAACCGTACCTATCACTGTTTGCTAACCAGGCTATTTTTATATCGGCTACAAGCATAATCTAAACCACTTGCTTCCTCGAAAAGTTTTAGGCTGATTCAGTCTCTCCTGTACAATAATCCCCGAATCAAATAACTGTATCCTATCATGGTTAGGCTATAGAAAAAAAATATCCAACTTATAGCAACAGACGAGCCAAACTATAGACTACTAAAACCGGTGAAGATCTTGCCACATCATTTATCCAAGAATTGAAATTTTTGCCTAAGCCGTATATTTATAGCGAAGCTATAATGAATTAGAGCATTAAAAAATTGCATTGAATAAAGGGATCGATAAACGAGCCACAATTTATGTATTACAGCGAGCGAGCTGAATAACCTTATAGTATACATAAGAAGCGATACACTTTGAATCTGCAATGTTCTCGCAGTTCAGAGTTCAACTGCATTGCATATGGTCTTCTATCAGTTGTGAGATGAAAGACCGTTTTTGACCTCATTATTTAATCGATACTGTATTGAACCATAGAACTACCTGTAGCCACTGGCTGATAAGCGAGCATTCGTGACGATGGCGTAAAGCCTCACTTTTCGCTATATCGATTGATAAAATGGATGTCCGTAGGCATCGTAAAAGCTAACGATACCTTCCGAGACCGAATCAACAACGATAAGGTGCACGCTCACTTCCAATAACATGACATCAACCAGTTCTTCTGTACAAGACACACCGTCTATGAAACGTTTATTCATAGCCCACTTTCAGTTGGGCTTAAGACAACGTGGACAGTGATCTCTGCGTACAAAAATAGCCCATGTTGCAGGGTAAATTAAAGTGGAAAGCTCACAAGCGTTAAGTCAAGAACTGTATGCTCTATCGTAGATTTAGACAAATTAGGTCATTCACTCCAAGCTAGGACGACGTAAGGGTATCGGCAGCTCTAGCCGTTTTACCCAATTGCAGGTACCGCAAAAGAACACACAGCCTAGTAAGTTGTACAAAAAAGAATCGTTTCGCTTAAATGAAACGCACCTGCACCATTTTTTTGGGCAACGAATGAATATTGCGTCTATAAAAATGTCCTGCCTGGAGTACGAAAAATTAAGACGCGACATTTTCGACTTGCGATACGTGTCCAAACGTTGCTATGATGAACGATAGCGCCTTTCTTTGCTAGAAGCCTATGTTGTTCCCAGCGTACCACAGCTACCTTTCTTTGCACCCGCGTCGAAAAGTTCTTTCTGCTTATGTATGTATCTATATGCGGAACGCACAGCAGGCTTGTGGCCTCCATAACTGATGCGGTGATAACGTATGGTACTGAGTGATGTTTCATTGAACTTATTAAGCAATTACCAAGTATTATTGGGAGGATATTTATAGAAGGATAATTCTTCCGGTGATCATTCTTCATTCATAAAATACGATAGTATCCTTTGTATTTCTCTAGTCAAAGTTAGGTGGGATCTGAAAGCTATATATGATATCCGATAGTAAAATATATAAAGAGGATAAAGAAGTTGTTTGCGTATTTGAAGACGTGTCAGTATAAAAATTAATTACGATTAAAATGAATACTCAAATTTTACCTGGGCAAAATCGCTTAGCCTAGACATTTCCAAAAAATATTCGCCTTATCGGTGTATACTTTGCGCGTTTTAAATTAGTAGTGCTCGACTGCGATAAACAGCTCTATGCTGTTTAAGTAGCTTTAAATAACGTCCAAAACTACTTAAGACATAAGTTTAACGCTGACTTGTGTAACTGCTGAACAGCTCTCACGGCTACCGTTCAAACTCGCTTAAGTCCAATGGGGGACGAACGTCAGTATATCTACAGCATCGAAGACGTACGCCCGTATCACAAGTTTATGCCTGCTATCATGGCTCTGAACGGCACGTATAGGAATACCAGACTCTTGATTGCTTCGGGCGCGTACCGATTGGGATTTACTGTTCACATGCTGAAGTGTTATGCCCAACAATTTGTGAAATGCGTCCACTGCTATTTTCGCTACCAACGAACTTTAAATAAAGTATAAAAAATAAGTTCTAGTTAAGGTTTTCTTTCATGAAATAAAGTAGCACGCAACGCTCACAATGGATGCTTACAACTCGCTAGCTTAAGAAAAGGAACAAAATTAAACAATTTAAAAGTTGTAACCAGCATGAAAGAGCCTAAAGGTAATGGAGTACTTTTCTTTATTGTACAATCAAAATCGCTAAGCTTGCTTTTCCAGAACGGTTTCTATCCGCTTTTTCAGAGCGTAGTGTGTGTGTGTGTGTGTTGTTAAAAATACACAATATGATCTGAAAGTATATACAGCCATTCGTGTGGGAAAAATTGATTCAAATTTGTAGCAGTTGTATAACAATATGACTCAACAACGTGACCGAGACAGCATGTCAACTTAATGGTATGTACCTCTGTAACAGCTTTTACAAAATAATTAAAAAAGTGTCGGAAACTGCTTGTTCGTCTATAGGGTAATTTATTGAATTTGAAATGTTTAACCTACATATATGTAAAGATTTTTTGAACTTGAAATATTAATGAAACGCACTACATATTTATGAAGTAGATATACACAAAGTGAATTCTGGGCTCGGTAGATGGCCCGAGTAAATTACTAGAAATTTTAAAGAATATTTTTAGTAACGCGATGCTCATAATATTTTCAAAAATCATCGGTTTTGCGAGTGCAAAAACTGTTGGAGAATGTCAAATACCGATTTATTTTGATGAAATTGTATTTAAATGTATTTTTCATAGAACTCCCCTATTAGTTGCTTATTGTATGGGAAGAGAAAAGTATTTGACGTAGCTGAAATATGACTATCTCGAATTGGTTACCGCTTTTATTGTAAACGGCCATATTTTATTCGCTTTGTGATCTTAAGCCATGTGCGGGCGATGCAATCCGATTATAACGAACGTTTTCAGTTTTTCAAGAGAAGCTGATTCGTGTATCCGCACAATGTGGTTGTAAATAAGTGGTGGGCACTATGGCCTGTAAAGCCTGCAAAGTTATGTTGTGTAGGTACGTAAGTTGTGATGTTGCTATCTTCGCAAGTTTGTGTCCCCTTCATTAAATCCATTGAAGTTCAAAACTGAAACGTATTTCGCGCTACAACGTTTCAACCTTGCCATGCCAACACAATACCATGAACAAATGCGTACATTTTATTTAAGATTTGTTGAAGCTGCGCATTTTTTTAAGGCGCTACTTGATTTATTGTGACACAAGCAAACGAGGTGTGGAATTTTAGTAACTCGATTTAACGCTGCGGTTGCTGTGTATGTTAAAAGACCGCCGAGTTTTATACGATTTAGATATTTGACTTAGGCTTATCGACACTATCTGAATATCTCGATAATATAATCTGTGCCGATATCTGTCTAGTGTCTTTATGTTTCGGGTTTTACGTCCAGTATCGCCGCTACGATATGAAGTTTGTCTATGTCCGGGTTTGAACCTAGATCACAACGTTAGATCACAAGATTAGCAATAACAATGTACAATACAAGGAAGCAAATACAAGCTATCATGGAAACTGTTCCCAATGCCTAACTTTACTATATAGCTCTATCTGACTTCGCTTTGGTAAACTTCAATAGCTGCACACTCTCTAGTAGTTATTGCCAAACTGAAATCGTTCAATTGTTTGTTTCAAGGTTGCGATTTCATACTTACCTAGGCCTAGCATTTAAAGAGCGATATATGCGTTTCTAAATGCTCACACTCAAAATTTATACAGGTGCCCAAATTGATGATGTGCGTCAGAAAAAACCGCGCTCGTTAACCATAGGAAAACGTGGTGAAATAATTGCTTATGTGCCTAACATGCTATAAGTCGTTTCCCCGTGTTGAGTACATCGCAGAGCATGAACAATCAAAGCACAATTATTCCTGTGGTATCTACTCAATGGTACCTGAGCCTCTAAGGACTATAGTCTAAGGAACTTTGTTGAAAGTTCTTTAGACTTTAATCTTTGGTCTCATGCCGAAACCGTCGTTTCTCATCGCCGAACCATAACATAAAGTTAGGAATCACGAGAAGCAATTGCGTTCCGCGCTCCAGGTTATCCCGGAAACAGCATATCAACTGATAATCCGAGTGTTACCAAATGGTCAGATGAACATAAGCAGAAATTGATGGCCAGCCAATGACCTCGTTCTGTGTCATCTAGTACAAAATGATTCAATATGTAAAAAAATTACGTATGCAAATATTGTTAAATTATTTAAACCAATATGATGCAAAAATTAATCTTATGGTGTAATAAAATAATACACGCTGGCGTTGTATTATATGAAAATCTGATTTTTTCATTGGCTCACTGTGTCAGTCGTGATAGGCTAGCACTCGGATAGCTTGAACGTCTTCCTACAATCCTCCGTGTTCTTCTAGCGTCGTCAATAGGAAAGGATTTGAAACTGTATTTCTTTCACGGAATCATTACGCACAATGGAGATTTCTTATATTACCTCGAGCAACAATATTATATATACGGTGATAAACTATTAATTAAGATAAAATATCTGCGAGAGATGTTTCGCCAGTGAACTGGGCGTTTGTTATTCTTGCAAACTGAAGCCTTAGCTACGATATAAAAGGTAGAACGCGAAGAACCGCAGGTTACATAAACCTAGACAGAAGTACACAACTTTAAGATGAAATCGGTATGTCTTAAGAGGGCACATCTTTGTGATCAAAGTGATATTGTGACAGGATAGATATTTTTGCCCCCTGTCACCAATACACAGCGCCATGCGCGTGAATTGTTGGATCGGTTTGAATGGGGCAGTAGTATGTTATTGACATCTCTCTGCTGCATAACAGATGAGGAGTTACCACGGAACAACTGGAAGTCATCTCACCGCAGAACGTACACGTTTTGTCCTGCTATCAACAGCTATCCATCTCTGTGATGCCGGACGGATGGAATATTAAATGGACATCTTTAAACTAGATTTCGGGTGGAGTCTTATGCACCTATGTTCACATGGTTGTTATCGGCTATTGACAGTCGAAAAGGTTCAAAGTTTATTTTAATAACATACAATTGGGTTAATAAACAGTATATTGTACCTAGTAATGCTGCTTGTTGGTTACCTATCGAACCCTTTATCTACACTGTTTTCAATTGAAATCAACTTCTATTAGATCTGTTAATACCGTAATAAAGTGAAAACACAAAGTGTTAACATTCGCATAAGGTATATCGAAGTAAAAAAAAACTAGAGTAACTACAGTCATTACCGATAGAGAAGATGTCCTATTTCGTCTGTCGTAATAGCTAATTTTTTTAAACCATCTACCTAACCCTATTTTTCCTCTCTTGAGATTGAACAGACCTATTATAGAACTAACGGACGAATAGGATCTACTTTTATGATACTATGTATAATTACTATGTACCTATATATATTATAGATACATATATATATATATTATATTATGGATATATAACTCAGTGTAGCAGCTCGAATCCCTAGCAAATTTAATAGATGTATAATCGAGCATCTATTGTATGAAGTAAAGCTGACGGAACTCTGGATGAGCCGAAAAGAATAACAATTATTAGCTGTGTTGACGTAGCCGTCATGTCGAAACGTAATTTTCTCGGAAATTGAGGCCGTCATACGTATGCGCGGAACTGCAAAATGCACTGGTTTACAGCGACGCAGATATTTTTCGATATTGGCGAGCTGAGTCCTTAAATAATCAACGAATGTTGTTATTTCGTCTTTCTGTGGAATCAACCCGTCCATTTGGTATTCGAGACAAATAGTAGCGGATCGGGCGAAGATGTCCGCCGGCTATTTTGATTGCTGAACGTTTCTTGTTTTGAATAGCCCAGTTTTTATTAGTATTACCGGATTGGCTGAGGCATCGTTAATATTGTCTGGCAGTCCGCATAAAGCACCAACTAACGAGTTATTTTAATTTTTTTAAATTAATTTAAATTAAATTAATTAATTAAATTTAAGCTAAAATGCTTGTTTCTTTTTAGTCTGCTGTGTTCATAATTAAGCTTCAAATGTCTTAAAACATTTCACACAACGCTTGACCAGACTACAATAATGTGTAAGTTTTATTAGGCTCGATATTATCAAGTTCTGGTGTTATGTACAGAGTATCTAATAATATGATTAAAGTGCGCTAAGCATACGCTTGCGAATAAAAATATTTCCTGCCCTAATCCGGAGTCGATGTATTGCCTGAATTGTCAGGTTTCTCGATGCAATAGCAATACTGTTGAATCCGCCCGGTGGCGCAAGCTGCCAGTTCACCGTAACGGTCGATTCGGGTTACCTGTAAAGCGAACTTTCTGCGTCATTTCTGTCGCGTTATAAGTTAGTGCAGGCGGAACTGAAGCGATTAAGTGGCATAACTAATTTGCCTCACAGAATAAGCGTAACTTTGACTAATATCTTCGTTGCTGATACTCTCATTTAATACGTTAAGGTAAGGTTGGTCGAGAAAAAGTTCCCCGGAGTACCGGCAATCTGCTATACTGAATCTTACTGCTAGAATCTGACTATGCTCGTCCACTGAAGCTGCAATACACAGGATGAAACAAGTCTCAACAATCTACAAACGACAGTTTTCAATTCCACTTTCAGCCTTTGCTCAAAAAATTACTACGAGGGAGCCTACAGGATAGCTGTGTTTATGTGGGTCACCCGTTGGATCCACGGATAGCAGGTTTATACCTGCCCTGATGTGAATTATTGTATGTGATGTTCCTTTGAGTCTGTAGTTGGCTTTCCGGTCTGTTGCATCAACGAGATATAGACCCACAATACTCGTGCCCTTTATGGACGAAGAGACGTCCTGGACGTGCTGTTGTTACAATGCTGAAGGCCGTCACCACTGCCCGTGTTTAATTGGTATGATTAAGGCGTAGCTTGGGGACAACTAAAAAAATTTCAAATTGGGGCAAAAAAGATGAGGCTGTCAACGATCAAGAGACTTGTTGCTTATGATTAAGCTCATCCATGGCGAAATGATTTCATACAGCATATGGGGTTCAAATATGAAGTTTCTACAGCGTCTCATGTGTTTTTGCAACTTTCGGAGCTATTCCTTTAGCATGGTAGCGAGAAAGTCAAAACTCAGGGACGAGTCGTGGCCAACTGAAGTAAACGACGCGCGACTAACGTCCACTTCAATATAGAAACGATTTAAATGAAGCACTTTCCCGAGATCGCTTTACAATGTTAAGTGAAAAATCAGTTCTGCTTTGAAAGAGAGGATATTGCAATATTCGATCATTAAGATTAGATAGTGAAGAAAATGGCCGTTTGCGTACCTCATTCAGAATCCATGAAGAACGGGTTATAGTTACTGTGATATCGAACTTTGCTTGGGGTTTAGCTATCATATTAACTTGAAACAGAAACTCCAAGTGGTTCGGCATAGAGCTGTAAGTTAGTCTAGTTACATTTAAAAGACTCCACGGCGAACAGACGTGCGTATCATTTGATACGGTGTCGACGGAGGCATTTTTTAACATACCGTTCAAAAAAATAATGCCCTTATTGCCAATGATATGTGCCAGCTTAGTATTGTTATATAATTCGCGTTTGCTGCACGGACAATATTCATTGGGAATCCAGGCTTGCCCACACGTTCGTGTGATTGGAACCGAGTCACGAATTAAGGATATTCCACTCTTCGAATGAGACTTAACATGATTCGATTGTAAATGCGAGATATTAATGGCATCACGCAGTACTTCGTAGAGGTCGTATGATGTTACAAGACGCCGTGAGTTTAGCTGTAGTTGAGTTAGCATATACGGGTATTGCTTAACAAGCGATGGTGGCAGCAGCACAAAGCCAAAGGGTAAACTGTCTTCCAGGCGTCCTTGCTCCGTTTCGCGGAACGAACCGTGCCGAAATCCGTGGTCCGCGAGGAAAATAATTACAGATCGATTCAGGATGCCCTCGTTTTCAATTTTTGTGAAAAAATCCGAGACTGGCTGGTCTAAAGGGACCCCTCCCTTTGCACCCCCGTGGCTTAATATGGAAAGCCAGGTAAATGCCCACATCGGACGTTGAGGTCCATGAAGCTTCAACATACTATAGGTATAATCCAAGTATAGATTACTTTTCAACTTCGGCCCTATGCAGTGATAGGAAAATCCCATATCTTTGGCTTTTTTATTGACCGAGTACATGAAAGGTTTTGGCCAATAGTCGACAGGCACTTCCTTGAATCCTTTGAAGTCAGGAAAGACGAATATACCATATTCGCCTTGCTCTTCGAGGAACATCGTTCGATATCCAGCATCAGCGGCGTCTTCCCAAATAAACCTTGTTATACCATCAACATACCTAGAAACACAAAATTATTTTTTTCTATATAATGCACGTACGCTGTTGCATTCAGTACATGAAAAGAATTTTAAGATCTGCAAAGAATGGGAAAACTGTTACACTTATCATCAGGAATGAATTTAGGTTTCAACTTTTCAACGTCCTGATCTCAGCGTTTCTGTCCTGACAACATAAAACCTGGTACATTTCTTCTTCAGGCTTGTTTGTGCGTTTTTAATGCATACAGCAATATTACCGATGAATTTATTAGATTAATGAATAATTTATTAGACAGTTATTAGATCATAGATACCTGGAATAGCCTGCGAGCTGCGGTTTCAGATCGGCTATGAAGTTACGGCCAGTTAACAGAGCGAATATGTTCGGCGCCGAATTCAAACCCACTTTTGAGTAGCCTTTCAGCTCCACAACGCTGTTGGGTCTAGAGTGAAGCCATTTCACCGTTTGGGGCATTGTTCTATATAACGAGAGACGAGACATTGCATCGATTCCAAGTACAATAACGTTGAACTGCGCTTTTCCCTTGCTTGACGAACTACGATTACGAGTAGGAAGTTGATACGAACATAGTTAATACTCGCTGGACCGTAATGCGACGATGTCATATTTAATAACAAAGAGGAAACGAAATATACCTCAGTACAATTCTTGTTCATGTTTTGATATAGAAAGATTTATGTATGTAAAATTATGGTATGCAGGCGTGCATCTGGCCTTCTATGTCTGAATTGGCTCTACAGTTACAACTAAATTACTGACTTGTACTATTTCATCACAGGAGGATACGAACTTGATTGACGTGGACCATTCTCGATTTCTTTGTACTTTAAGCGGCTTCACCTTTGGTATCATCACTGGCTGAGTGAACGTCTTGGTGGTCTTGTTGTTGAATGCTATTTTGCAGGAAATCCAAATGAATTCTGCCTGCACGCAGGCGATTGGCAACGAGAGATCTTCGGCTGATTTTAACTTGAAATAGCTGTCTATGATGTCGTGGTTGGTATCACGAAGGACTTCCTTGTAGGTACACTTTAGATGCTCCATTTGGACGCCGGGGTAGAATTGCTGAAGTGGGCTATCATATAGGACAACGCACGCGCTGTCCATGTCAGGAAAGATAACACTTTCAAACAGAAATGGAGGCCCACGGCAAGCTTCCGGTAAGGATAACTTGAAATGTATAAAAGTAAATATTATGTTTATAGTGATTAGCTTAAAGCTATACAACAGTTTTTTTTAGATGGACTAAATCAAGCTTTCACCATAGACGTGTGTAGTAAGTGCTATCACTGGACGTTAAGTCTACGTGGATGACCTGAATGAACTAATGGCCAAACAAGACTGTACAGATAGTTATAGCAATGAAAATTATACATATGATCATAGCACAGTATAATGTATACATACGTTAGTCATTTAGCGTAATTCATTGGCACCATGCGTGATGTCAATCATATATTTCATGTTATAGCTGCTGGAACCTCATCAACGCCTCGGCTACAACTATCCATTGGGCTTTGAGCGGCGATCTATTGCGAATCTACCCTTCACCGATTCAAACATCAAGTCTCTGTAGCTGTCACAAACATAACTCCCATGACGGTGTGACACAAAACAACTGAACAGATAAGTCTGCGAGCATCGAGGGTTTGCCTTTAACAAAAATCTGGCTCAAAGGGTAGAGCACGTGGAGAGTAAAATATATTATCAGTGGAATAAACGAAGTAATCGCACAGAGATAGAAAGAATCGGAACGTATAATACGTTTGTTTCGAAAACAACATTACGTGACATTGAGCTTGAATAGTTTGGACCAGCGAAAAGCATAAGCCGATCGAATAGGTTTGCCTGCCTGGCCTTACCGCAGACCCTCTTCTTGGTTAAAAAATTCGTCTTGCTGATAATATTAATAAGCATAAAGTACCTATGTAGTAGTTCATACGACGAGTGGGATTCCCACAGATATTTTTCGGTTCTTTATTTCACACGGGTTGTGTAGCATTCATCTTTCCTTCTATAATGCAGCACTGTTTTGACGCTTCTACGCTTGTGTGCCAAAAAAAACAACATGCAGGCCAGGAAACATTGCGTGCAACGTGCAAAACCAGGTAGCAGTCGAGATAGATTTTGGCATTTTTGTTCTATCTGTTTATAAATAACACAGTGCTAAATGTCGTTTAAGAGAGGCCCGTTTTAATTAACGTTTAAAGGTGTTCAAGTTCGAGCTCAACTAACTTGTGAGTCTCAATTTCGCAAGTTTAACTTGACACGGAAAATAAGATTTAAAGCATTGCACCGTATAGATACTTGGTTGTTTATATTATTCTAAAAAAAAAGTCTAAGAAACGCGAGAGAGAGAGAGACACGCGCGTTAAAATACATTATTGGTTTGTTATTAAGATGTTTCTCATACGCTTTCTATAGGGCTCTAAACACCAAATTTACCAATCAAATCTATTGAACGTAGATTATACAACAGAAGATTTCGCGACGGATTTAGAAAAAAACATCTCGGTTTGCAGTAAACATCTTTTCCTAAGAGTAAAAGAAGAAAACGCAAACGAACTTTATAAATGTGAAGTATCCAAAACCTTTTTCGTATAAATTACCGATTTTGATACTATCACCTATCTATCGGATCCCTTCTAGTTAGTAAAAATGAATCGCTCTTCGTGATTGATAATCTTGCTCGCACCTGATTTAAATGATGTTCGGCTTCCGCCGAATTATACGGGTAGTCGGGTATTTTACAGTTTGGCTGATCGATTAGGTAATCCAAGGTTGCTCTCCGAATTTCGCCGCGGTCGAATTTAGCGATCTTCTGACGCATTAGCTGATACATATGCCCATCTTTTACATAAGAAACTGTTTTCGCTATTGTGTAGATTGTGATAAAGACGGTAACCATTGTAAATATCCCCAGTGCAATGTAGAGGCATTGCTTCAAAACGTTCGTCATCGTACATTAGGCTGTTGTGTTTCTCACTGTTGGAAAAAAACGACAAAAAGTTTCCATACGAATACACCATACAGTCAATTATCGCTCTAGCCAACGCTTAGACCAAGTAGGAGATTGGTTGGTATCAGAAAACGGGATAGTTCCCGACAAAATTATGCAGACTCTTAATCCCTGTTGGAACCTTAAGCCGGTTTTAACCTTATAGCACTTTATTTTTACTTACATTTCCTAAGTAAGTTTGCTCTCTACGATATGAAACAAAATACGTTTTCATTTACCTGCCCATTATCTTCCCATCAGTTCCGTTGGAATAAAATTTATATTTTACAAAGCACAGTATTGGCAACTCCAGAGAGAAGTACCAAACGTTTATGTACCTGAACAAGCACTTGATGCTTGTAAGTCCTTATCGTTGTACTCCCTAGCCCAACAACAGTCACACTTCGATCAAAATCGTTCAACTCATGTTCAACATATTGTTAGGACTGTAGTAAGTGGAAGTGCCTATTGCTAACTATTTTCAAAGCAATCGCTTGCCTGAATTTAACTTAAAAGCTATCGTGTCCATCATTGCTGCTTTTACCGTTCAACTTACACTTGTGTAATTTCAAATGGTGACTTCTAGCACAAAACACTATTACTTCGTTTGATGCTTCACAGTTTCGTTGTCTATACGGCACGATTCGGTTTGTTTCCAAACACATAATTGTTGTCGGTCTTAAGGGCCAATTTATTTACATAATGGGCATCCCTTAGATATATATGCAAGTATATAGACATAGCATAACCCAGCTATGGTCGCATTCAAACAGGAACTTCTTAACAGAGATTGAACACATAAAACGCATAAAGCTTGTCAGGAGGAAAAAAGTTATATATTATTGAAGTGGCCTACCGACTTTTCATTTTTATAACAGGGACACTAGGACAAGCATAACTTAAAAATAAATTAATGCAGTATTTGTGCAAGAAGAAATATGGGAAACGAAATCATTGATTATTAGGAAGAAACAAAGAAGCTAGGTGATGCATTCGGAGATTTCTTAACTAAATTTATGAATTAGTTAATAATCGTAGCAAGAACTCGCTAATCAGTCAATAAGTAAATAATTTATTACGGTATATTAACGGTATATACTTATAGCCATAACAACTTAAAGAAAAATTTAAACTGTACAGTGATTCAGCAAGATTATACGCGGAGCTACAAGAACCAAGATACAAACTACCGCGATATATACATCTAAATAGATAAACCATTTACCATTATTAGCGTTATTTCAACCTACAGCATCTCTCTAAGTTCACGCAAATTTAATATGCTACTACAACACTATCACGGCAACATACAATTATATTTAGGTATAATTTGACGATGCCGGACGTAGCTCGGATGACCTTTACAAATGCCACTAGAATTGTCAGTGAAGTAAAGAGTCAATGACTCCTGTAGCCAGGAGTTATCTGTGCGCGGGCTCCCAGTGTCTTTCGCTCTATCTGAAAACTTTTAGACACAATATAAGCGCTAAAATTATGCCAAGATGATATCTTTCTCAACCTAAGGATTGCCAGCTTAAAGTAGTAGGTTCTGTGCATCCCTTCGAACAGCTGTCCACTGAGTTGCCGTGGCTGACAGGAGCAGTTAAATATATGGATAATAACGACACAGATATGCTAACCCCGATCGTTTTAAGTAGACAAGCCTTGTGATTATGGACTGGTCTCTGAGACATAAACCGTTCGGTAAACTACAAAAAAGTTGTTCTCTTTGAACTGTGTTCACAACTGACGGCCGGACAGGTCTCTGAGGAAACTATGTGAGGACTATTCTTTAGGACTTTGGGAACCAGAGTGTATAGGTCCTACATGTGGGTCCAGTGGCATATTTGTGTCAGTGCGATGGTGGTCAGTAGCTTAGCTGTCTTTCTGGGCAAAAAGATGTTGCCCCGCTAAGGCTTCAAGTTGATCGTCTAGGGGACGTGTCCTAGAAAAACCGGAACATATTCTGGGTTTTATCGCGCAAAAGGTCATTGCGAAAGTATATGTGACAGGCCACACACTTGACATTGAGGCCTTGTCCTAAGATTCTTTTCCAAGAACGTGCTTGTTAGAGCGATGAGGAACGAGAGTGGCGGATTCTCTGTAGTTTTCGTGCGAAAGCAATCTTCCGACTCGTGAAGTCCCAAATCACATATGTGCCCTAGGTAATGTATTGAACTCTCATCTCGCTGAGGAGCAGCTTAGGATGCCTAGAGATGGCCTGGTTAGACTGGACGTTGATATATATGTGAGATAGATATGTGGCTGCATGCTTTTGGTGGTCTAGGAGTTCGTCTTCCGGATGACAAATACACAACTGTTACGCATAGATCTGCCCTAGAAACGTTTTTGAAAAGTTCTCATGTGTCACAGTCAGTTTTTTCTCAGTTCTTCTCTTCCTGCAGCAGAGATCGGCACTCACTCACTCATTCTTCTCTAGCGTTGGCTGATACGCCGTGGGCCGCATAATAAAATACTTTGTAAGTCCCAGAGTTCTTTGAATCTGATCGCAGCCACTAGCTTTCCTCCTCAAACACCTACCACTTAAAATCATAATGCAAATTAGTTTGTTACTACCCATTTTTTAAAATTTTTTGTTGGAAAATGAGGTAAAAATGAAGAAGACACTCTTGACGTCAAATATGTTCATCTACAGTGGTCGATTTCTCAGCAGGCCAGAACTTAATTATACATACGTCAGATTTGAGTTTAACGAATGAGTGAGCGAATGTTTTAAAAGCTCATTGCCCTTTGTTACTAAGTATCTTTTGCTACTAAGTGCCTTTGTCACTAAGTGTCTTTTACTACTAAGAACCTTTTACTACTAAGAACCTTTTGCTACTAAGTGCCTTTTGTTATTAAGTGCCTTTTGTTATTAAGTGCCTTTTGTTACTAAGTGTCTTTTGCTACTAAATACCTTTTGTTACTAAGTAATATAGAAAGGAAGGTTAGTAAGTAACACAGTCAAGCAAATAGTTGCGGTCTCTTTTTGACCTTTTGGGTCCATTATCACCCCTTACTAACAAGCTTTATAACTGTGGTATTACGTTACGAAAATAATAACAATGTTAAAAACCCTCGACCTTTGTCCTCACCGGCTTCATCGTTGGTTGACAATCCTAATTCGCTGATGTGGCACGGAGTCCCATATATCGAGGTTGGTTCGGGTAACATTAGATAGCGTTTAATATATATAAACAGCAAGTAGTTTTGCACTTCATATTTATGTGACTATAACCTGCGGCGTCACATGCTACACCATTACCGAACCAAAATGCAAATATTGCCTGCATTTAGCATCGTTCCGTCACCCTGTTAAGAGGTAAACCTTTTACGTTATTTCAGTATGACGCTATTTTTCAGTCGCCGAGATTTAAAAAACAAACTAACATATAGAAGTCTACGATTTGCGGAACGACGAGAGCTTTTAGAATTTAGAATTATTTAAAAATGAGCATTATGCTTTACGGAAGAAACTGTTTCGATTGGAGATGCAATTTAAATAGAACTCATCGCACGGCGCTAACAAAATTAGTCTGATAGTTAACTATCTTAAAAAAATGTAGGACATTTACTAAAACTGAAGCAAGATGGTCAGCAAAGATTAGTTTTCAGGTCCAATGAAGGTCTTAAATTCTCTAAAACGACTAAAATAGCTCTATATCCGATTGGATATTTGGCTCATCTCACAATTAAATCAACAGATCCACAAAAACGAGCTAAATAAATACTCGAACGATTTTTTTACCAGACGTTTTAGAGATAACGTAACTTTATTATGCTTCTTGATTGTATTCCTATTATTTCTGTATAAGGTTTGGTTAGCTATCAAGCATAAATCCGAAGGGTGATTTTATGCAATCACCGCACGCGTGGGCGTTGTCCAGGTGCCCTCTCCATAAAATGGCAAGACTCTTCGATCCTTCCGCTAGTGTAAGTTGCCATCGCGGCGTAGGGATTGGTTCGGGTTGCCTATCGGAAGTTAATGATGGTTGTATAGCTTGCAATTTTTTGGGCATAGCAAGCTTCCATACTGTGAATTCCATGAGGTGACACACAAGTATCATAACTTTCGTATACAATTAACTTCTATGCTAATTCGCGTCATAGGATGAACACCTTTTTAGGTAAGAAAAGAAAGATTTTTTGATTGAGTGCAGATCAATTTGACTACTACGATTTTACTAAACAACAAGCCAGTTCGTTAAGTTTTAGTAACTCACCTATACAGAACTAAAAAAAAACCAACAGATGTATGCGTATTTCTGATTTTGTATGTAATGGCACGGCTAGAAACACACGGGTGACGTATGCTTTCCTGGCAAATTCGCAAGTAATAGGTACACATGGAACAAAACTCTGTGCGGATCGCGATACCCTCATATTATTGAAGATCACGATCATGAACATGATCATCATGTACGTGAATGCCCCGTGTAGAGATTCTGTGATGCCAGTTCTTGATTGTCTTTGGTTAAACTGTGCGTCCATTTATAATAAAAGCAAAACTTCCAGTCGTACCAAAATTGGTTACAGATAAAATACGTTGCATTCGCAAATTATCTTTTATCCAGTCATAAAACGCGTGTCAAGCTCATCACAAAAGCGATTCTTTAATCATAATTTTTGCATAATTTAACGAGTCTCGAACAGAGGAACGAAATGAGACGATTTTTGACGTTTCCGCAATTAATGGATGAGCTTTATCTACACGCTAGCAAACAGAGACCGTAGGCCAATGGTTATACTTTTCTGGTGGCCATATTTGATAGTTACATGCGCGCTTATGGATTATACTCAGAAATAAATGCTAGCTGTTGTAACTTGGCTTTGTTAATGCAGGATACGGCCGTTATTGACGAGCAAGAATCAAACTTACATCGGCGCGCCACACCGAACCACCATTAGACTTAGTTAGGGGCAGGTTTAGTGAGCTCAAATAAAGAGCGCTCGCGCACTGATCTGCAGAAATATGTTCGGGACATCTCAAATCAAAAGAATGATGGAACGAAAAAGATATGGTTTGACGTGTTAGAAACGACCAGGTGCATCGGAGACAACGATATACGGTCATGTTAGTCGAGGTAGGATAGCTTTGTGGAGGGATTCAGCGATCCAACTAAGCCGGTCTAGTCCAATCGACTTGGTGGTAGCCTCCACTCTTTCATGCCAGCCCGCAGCATTCTTAAATGAAGATTTGGGTTGATTCTAAAAAGAAAAACGCATAAAAAAGGAATCTTGTGTCACCGTCTCGCCTGAGCTCTCAGACTAAGCCCTTCTTAAATAGGTTTAACCTTAGTGGTGCCCGCTTGTATGAATTGTTCAATCTTTTTACAAAACGAAACGAATCTTGCAGTTAGTACAATGTACATCTTCGCCGTTTGAAATGCAGATCAAAAAGATTACGCGCCACTCTCTGGAACGGTTACTACATTATTGCAGTGTTTCTATTTTACCATTATGATTTCATTAACTACCAAATATATTTGGTATCTATGCTATGCTTTAGATATTCGACCAACTCCATACGCTTCTTCTTGTCAACTGCAAAAGAGTTTCTAGCAATGGAATATTAATTTTAAATTGCGGACCATTGCAAGGGACAGTAAAAGGTCGGTATTGATTAGGCATGCACTGAACTATACCATTTCCTTGTTCAGGACTGCTTCCCTGAGAAACAAGCACTGAGAAGAATCGCAGTGTTATAGGTTCTTTATTATACAGTAATTTTTAGGAGGTGTTTTGTTAAGCTTTTTCTCACGTGTAACAGGTGACCCGACATTATCCAATTATGTTCTCATTTACTCTATATTTCTATGGAAAAGACTGAAGAGTAAACTAGTCCTGTTTGCGATCTAGGCTAGACGCTTTAATTTTTTTGTCAATTAGTAGTTTGCCCCCAAGGTTTTCCGGCGATAAAAAAGGCTTTGAAAATGCAATTTGCCTCTCCAAGAACTAGCACAAGACATAATAGGCTCTTGACAGGCCGCGGGCCTTCAGACGTCAACAGTTGGATCTGCTTTGTACCGTTTAAGCACACTATGGTCCAGGGCCTGGCTGATGTGAAAATAACCTAAAATAGAATAGTATTTATAGTTAGGCGCGTCAAGTGCGCTAAACATAAATGTATTCTTATATAAATAAACTAACGGTGCGCTGAATCAATCGTGGTCTTATTGACGGTCCAGGGTCCCTGTGATTGCAAAAACCCAGAAATCCACGTAGACGGCAATAACATAGATTCAATTTGCCGCTGATAGTAAACGTGGGTACGAAAATAGTGAAATTAATACTGAACATTTTAGACAGGTTTATTTGTTTCCTGTCTAGCCGCAATTCGCCCTGCGATGCAAGCAAAATAAATTGTGTCAGCGACCCCTTCAGACGTCCGCAGCATTCGAAATCCGTTCAAACACACGAAATTTCAACGTTGACAGGCGGTCAATAATAGATGATTTACTTATTGAGTGGAGATTGGAAAAAGCGGTTATAATTACTGTTAATTTTCGTCTGTTATGTTATTCGCCGGCAGACGTGTATTCATTTGATTTTTTTTATGATGCTTCTTTATTTTTTTAGTTTAGCGTGATGGGATAGCTATGTCCACTTTTCCAAATGGTGGGTTTCTAACAAAAAATAGTTACATGTTATAAATAAATAAATTAAATGTAGTTTGTATGTAAAATAGCATTGTCCGAAATGGTTAATAACACTTGTTTTCCTGGGTTCAAAGCTAAGGTACGCAACGGGGGGAGCTGTTTCACTTGGATGAAAAATCATTTTAGTAAAGGAGTAAATATTATGATACAGAGCTAAGTATTTAAGATTTAATCAAACGAGTTGTTTTGAGAATCGTCGTGCCAACTCTGTGTGGCTACGCGGAGCTCATAACTAGGACAATCCAAATGCTTGAGACGGCGTTGTTTGTCATAAGGAACCATTTCTGTAACTTAAAGCAATGCAAACATTTGTCCTTCGTAGATAATGGCCGATCGATAAAGTATCATTGTAAATAATCTACATTTCATTATATCAAAGTGCAATGGGAATAGCGCAAACTCGAATTTGGATGACGTAGTAGATACCTGCAGCCTTGGCCATATGCCAAGGACATATATACATACACCATATAATGAGGAATAAACACTAGAAGTCAACCATATGGTTTTTGTTTACGTGCCGCGACTCAATTAAATCAACATGTTTCATTTGTTTTTTTTTGTTCACAGTTGTCAGTTTGGCTTAAGTGCATGGCTGCTCTACATCTGTACTCTACTCGCCGATAAAAGCAGTGCCTATCTTGCTCCCCGTGGCAGAAACGTTTCTCAAGCTATTTCCGACGCAACGCCATGAGATTATGACATAAATAATTCCAAAGGAGCGTTTAAGACACGGCGGTACTGTAGTAAATTAGCAAGCTTCCGGGTCTCAGAGACAGAGCGTGCGAGAACAGCCCAATGTTTAGGCTCGATTTCAACCAGGCTGGCTCATGTCACGCTACAGGTTTTCCGAAACAGGCACTCACTTTTATCGGCCTGTTATAGCTGGGCACGAGTTCACCTAATCGCAGGCAAACTAGCAGCTCTGTATTGAGAAATATTGTCAATAGTCTAAATAAATGAGTAGGACTTCCTAAAGCAGTCGGTGATACCTATGAGAATATATATATATATGCGACTTTCCGAATCTGACCCATCGGCCATTTATTTTAGGCGTTAATCTTATCTCGGACCAACCCCACAGAACGATGGATAGAATGTCATTCTAATAGGGTTTTACGGATATAATTGCCCAATGGACGAAGCAGCACATTTTGGTGCTGTCATTTCGGTTGACGTGCTGAGATGAATATTATCTTCACAGCAATACACCATGCGATTCTCTGATGAATATCGTCCAATAATTCCCTTTTGTCTTTTGAGCCCAACCCGCGTGCGGCCTTATAGTTATAATTATGCAACTAGTTCTAGCTATTGCCATTCCCAGTGCGTGTAAGACCAAGCAGCAGTAGCAGTATCCATGCGGGAGAGAAGCTTACCAGAGGACGCCTTTCCATCTCTTTGTCCCATCATATCATTCGCTACTTTTTAAGGTCACGACACAGTTGTCCAGCTTCAACTAAGGAACTATTACGAATAGATGTAATCGTTTCTTTTTGTGTGGGCGACATACCAGAACCGTTTTTATTTTTTCCTCTCGATTATTGAAACGACGCTACTAGACGCTAGAAAAACGTCTGAGGGATAAATGATGATGGTGAAGGCGCTTCCTTGATGTGTTTTGTATTCGTGCTAAAATGACGAAAGTTAAAAACGATACTAGTACACGGTAATTAAAAGTTTTCCTTTCTTTTAATGTAATCAGTTTGGTTCATAGGATTTGTAGTTTAATGATGGCATAACAGACACGAAGCGTTTAGGTATTATCTTTTGCTTTTGGTCTACGTATAACATTAACGTAAAAAAAAAAAAAAAAGAATACAAGGGAAAAACTGTACTTTGCCTTCTCCTCAATTCTGTAATATCAAATTATCTTCTGAAACATGGTTATCAGAATAACTTGTTTCATCGAACGTTTATCTAGAAAGAAACAGTCATTTACTTAATTCATTAGCTCGCTTAATACAGTAGAAATCGAATTTTCTCTTTAAGGCTATGCTTAAAACCCTCGTGAATGGTTAATTCTTGCTCCACACACATATATATTTACGAAAAGGTGGGTTTATATAGGCCACACTTTTTTCTCGCGAGAAAACGATGACTTCAAACTTGAATATTATCAAATCACCATTTTATTTCCATGTAGACTGGTTAAAAATGTATGACCAGTTGAGTTACTATTTTTTTTATTACTTTTTCTCAAATTGTTAGTTGTATAGGACAGCTAAATATTGTTTTGTATTTCATCGATTTTCTGCTGAACGATATGAACATATACAAATTTTTCTAATTCGAATTTTAATTTTCTTAATTTTTTAAATATAATTTAATAGATTACGCCGTCACATTGAGTTGTATTGCATGATCGCCCTGGAAGCTAAATGGGCCAGGGAAAGGTGGCGCTATGTGTAACACTGCTTCTCAAGCACTCGTGAAATCGGATGTCGTCGATACTGATTTTATAGATAAATTGAATGAACTTCAAGCCTGATTTCAGAGTAGAACTCTGTTTAAGGCGAATTTACCATAAAACATCGTAGTTTGTATTCGTAGCAAAACTGTATGACAACTATTATTACTAAACAAATGATAAACCTTAACCTGCCCAATTCGGCAATAAATAATTGCAAAAGATTGTCTTTTATAGCAAGAATTACACCTCTGTTTCTAAAGGAGAGCGTTTTCCTTGTAGCTTGACTGAAGTACTGATCTCTTCGTACGAAATCATCAGTAGCTCACCTAGGCTAACCTCTGTCCATGTGTAATAGACCACCACCTAGTAGAGCTATGTAGGTTAAGGACATAGGTGTCCTAAATTGATATTTTCTCGGAAATAAGTTGTAGTAAGCATATTTTGGCTATATAATAGTAAAGTCTTTAACAAATGAACCGATACAATTTTTCCTTTCTTGTAGGACAGATTGTTTCTGTGTTGGTACGTATAGCCCCATTTCCTCTTATATATATATACGCTCGAATTGAGGTTTTTTCTTAGACCATATCCATTATAAATGATTCAACGAAATGCCTTCTATGGGCTAGAAGTGTCGTCACTGAAGATAAAACTTGTTTAATATAACTATTCGCTGCAATTACAGTTAACAATGCGAAACTTAAATAATTTAGTAATCGTTCTCAAAATATATTTAATCAGCAAGTGGCTTTTCAGCACGAATCTTGCCTCAAGCAATGTTGGCACGTATAAACTTATTAAAGTTCCATCCAAATACACTTCATACAAACAAATTCTAGCGGAATTAGATTTTGGGCTGCGTTCCAAAAATCTTCAAAGCGGCCAAAAAGTCCAAAGGCGCGAAAAGTGTTAACCTTATCCGGCCATTGTTTTCTACTTCGAAAGTCCAGGTGTATCAAAAATGGCCGTCTGGGCCATTTTAATGAACTTTTGAGCCCTTGCAAAGGATCGTTCGGTTTGTTTCACGAAAATTTTCCTTATGCCTTTCAGAAGTCGCACGAAGACTGACAATGGTGCAAGCTTTCGATTTTGGGCAAAAAAAGCTTTTGGTTTTGGTAGCGGTTCGTCCAGTATGAAGATATTGAATGAAAGCCCCCAGTAACCGAAACGACGTAATGTCTTCCATCATGATGAGTTTGTTATTTGAAGTTGCTTTAGAAAGAACATGCCTTCTTCTAGTACTATAAATGCCCATTACGGCGGTCGTCGCAATTTCGATACCATATATATATATGTAAATATTGACCGTTTTAGAGTTAAAATTAAAGCAATTATCTTTTTATATTCTAAAACAATATTACTAAGCTAAATATGCTTTATTTCTGATTGATGGCTAACATCATAATCCCATCACTGTGGAAATAAATATTTTTAAATTGATATTCTCTCAGTTGCTACCGAGCACTTAAAGATATAGGTGATCTGGCATTATGATGGCAGATTACAATGCCCGTTCTATTCGCTACTTTCGGTGGATTGTCTTTTTTTTTTTTTAATAAAGTCATCCAACTAACAAAATCGTCAGCACTTTTTCGATAACTTAATGTAATTGAAGTTACCTAATTTTGGTCTCTTTATTTTGAGCATTTTCACAATCATGAGAAGAAAGTACAGCAACTAAGCATTCTCCTACAACGAATTCTCTATTAGTTCTCATAGGTCTGAAATAATGGAGAAGTTCTATAATAATCTCCATTAGCAGCAGTCGTTATTGACTTTAATTCTAATGTTGCATTTAAGCTGCTTAGTGACATGCCCTCTATTACGACTGTGTCCGACTAGAAGTTGTACTAATTGAAATGAATGAAAGTTTCAAGCGAAAACATATAAAAACAAGGCGATGTACGTACGAGATGGTTTCAGACAGTAAAAAAAAAGATGATCGAAATGAAGCATCTATTGGTCTGCAATCTACTTCTACGCAAGAGGGAAGGGCATTGATGATGAACATCATTAAAAACGAATTGTCGCTTCGATCGACCGTAGAGAAGGTCGATGTATCACCGTAGGGCTAATTATTCAGTCAACATGGTCTATCTGCATAAATAGAAACAGCTTTATAAGTGACAGGGTACATGAGTTGACGAGAAATATTGCGATCGTTTTATCGAAACAGAATCACCCCTCTCTAAAACTACCTGTGTGAAATAACGTAGAATATTTAGTATTGGAAATTGTTTGAGCAATTAAGTGAGGATGAGGAAGTTTGTAGTGTTGGCCACTGCTGCAGTGATGATTTTGTTGGGTCCGGCGCAAGCAGTCCGCCGAAAGTTGATCAAACAAGCACATTACGGTGACCAACATCCATTACAATTCCTCTTCCAACATCATCAAATAGTGGGGTAAGTTCATTGTTATGTTAGACCTTATGATATTTTACTGCATAACTGCGGTCTCACACATCCGACAGCTGGTATTATATTTTCTTTCCCCAGCACCACTTTCGATGGTAGATTTTTATTTCTATGAAAATCGCTTCATAATTGTGCAGTACTTTCAACCTTTTCCTCAGGAGATCTAAAGAGTAACCTGGGGCAATTTAGTAACTTGTCCTGTAGGTCTTCAATTTTTCGTATATATACATATATATATAATCAAGGTAAATATGCAAGGTACGTGCTTATCATTTTTGTCTATAGATAGACGTATTTTACCAGAATTCTCATGTTTTCTGATCATAAAGAACCGTTTTTGTTAAATCAAGTCTAATGTTCTCCATCTTTTTCCTTTACCAGCTTTTTAGTAAAATTACCTGCTAGATTTATTGTAATGGCGTACATTACGCATACATTACGGGTACGTAATATATGTAATGTATATCCTAATGAATATACTATCTTGCTGCCATAGGCCTAATATGTGCGCGGTCGAGTACGTACCAGAACTGAGTTGGACCTTCCATACAGATTCAGAACAGTGGCTTCGTCGGAATGTTTGCGGCTTCAAGACGTACGTATTTTACTGTGTCGTGCCATACTACTTACCTTTGAACGAAGTATCGCCCCTCATATACATACATATATATATATATATATACATAGACTGCTCTGAAATCACGTTACAAATTAATTAAGCAAATTGATGAGGAGCTGTACTGAAGTGTTACATGTGTACGGACATCTAGTTACTACAGAAACTATTGCATTTTGTCGCAAGGATAAAAGAAGTTATGACGTAAATTGCTAAAAGTGGAGTTTAATGGGTTTATTCGGGCCCAGCTTCAGTAGAGTTTGAAGAATAAAAATTTTTCTAGTGTCCGATGACCAGCAAGCCGTAGAATACAGCGCATCCTGTATTCAGGAGATTTTAAGAGTGAGAATGATGTAATTTGCATTATGTAGGAGAAAAACGGAATTAAGGTCCATATTGCATAACCCCGTACCAATCATGAAAATAACACAAACCGTTTGACAATAATTATTCTGTAGCAAACTAGCATGCCTCTACGTTTAGTCAAAATAGTAATTTACACAGACGCTAAACAACCATGGAATTACGTTGCGAATTATCAACTAGACATGTCTAGGTACGAACGCACAAGTAATCAACTAATGGATGGCTTTTTGTGCACGAATTTCAGACAAGTTCACTTTGAATGTTGTGAGGGGTACACGACCGTCTACAGATTGACGGGCTGCAGCGGTGTTCTCGCTTTGAGGGACATCTTGAAAACGGCTCGCTCAATGGGAGCAGGCCTTTTCGTTGAGTACGTACCAAAGCTAACAAAGTAATAGGAACCTTCAACTGAAACGTTAGAAAGACTAATGCGTGTATTGAGGGATGCCGTATATAGCAAGACAAAATCTTTGCATATGCTTCATACGCGAACACAATGCTATTAGCCTAAATACACATAAATATTATTATAGTATTATATATCATAATAGCTACCAGCTCGAGCGAGCGAGCAAGCTTCAGTGAGAAATAGAAATTAAAGGCAATACTTTTTGTTCACTACGATCAGAACTAATGTAATTGCACTAACTGTGTTTACGATCTTGCTTTTCTATGTAATTTTTTTTTATTATTTCATTTCCTTAGCTATTTTCTTCGGGCACCAACGGCTCGCGAGACACTCATGAAAGCGGCCGCTGACGGAGCTGTAACTCTGTTTGTTCCTTCGGACGAAGCCATTCGTACAATGAGTACTGAAACGCGTCTTGTTTTCGAAAGTAATCTTCACCGAAATCTGCTGTACCACGCTCTACCTGGCAGAGTACACATAAAGGACCTTCCAGAAGGAGATACCACTCTGAGGTATTTATTGGCACAAAAATTATGATTGACATGAACTAGCACTTACGATAGCCAGTATACTTCAATTTTTACTAATTCAATAAAAACATAGGTTTTGCGTTAAAACAATGTATATTCCCTAAAGTGAATATGCAGGTGAATCTTTGCGCAGAGAAAAAAAAAATTTTACGAAAACTAAAATCATACATATTTGGAAATGGCACATATTGGCTGAGACTTTCCCTTGCTAAGCTCTATTGAATTAATCAATAAATGTAAGGTTTTGCGGCTTCTTCATCCAGATCATTAGATGGATACCAAACACCGCTGCGGATCTTGCGGTCTTCGAATCAGGTGAGACGTAACACTGAGATCATCAGCAACAGTAAAAGCTAAGAGTTCAATTTCACTCGAACTTCAGAATTAGTTCAGTGGGTTATCTAAACGAGATAATGCCATAATATATGCAAAAAGATCGTGCAACTTATGAAACGTATATTTTTATGGTCTAAAATGATCGATGAGATAATAATATTCTATAAAGGTAACTACAGTATAGTCTAGCATTTTTTTCTCCATTTTTCGCTTCATCTGGACTTAGCAGACTATTTGGAGCACCATTTTCATATATATGACCTGTATGAGCAAACCTAGCCGATTTTAATTTGGCTAAAGTTGCAGAGTGTGGAACAGTTCCTCTAAACTATCTCAATATCTTCCCATGCAGACATAGAACGAAAAGGGTGGGAAAATGATTATCCGTATCACTTTTCATATCCATGACCAATAGCATGTGTTGTATTTACTTAGGTGGACACGGTCAATTGTCACTTAATCACACGCAAAGATCATCGAGCCACGAACGGCGTGGTGCACGTTATCGGCGCCGTACTTAATCCGTTAGCCTCAAGTGACGCCACGTTGCTAAGTGTTCTCAGCGCCGACCATCGGTTCAGCGAGCTATACCAATTATTGTCGAAAGTGCCTGAATTGGTCGATCTCCTCCGCGATCCGCGTGCCACTCTAATGCTGATGGCTCCTACAAATGAGGCTTTCCAAGCTATGGACCCTTCTAAGCTCATCAGAATTCAGCATGATTATACCCTTGCCAAGCGTACGTTTTTTAACACAGTTCAGTTTCTATTATGATTACTAATAGTAGCCGTAACTGATGATTCCATCGTGGTATATCAGGTTCAGAGCTGCGATGTGTCTAGGTCTTAGGCCACATCATTGTAAGGAATTCCAAAAAAGACTGCTGATCCGCAGACAAGGATATTGCGCACAATGCTGAAAAACCTAAGCTTTGTTCAGCTTTACCTATACACACATAAGCGCCCTTTTAAGGTAGGTACTTAAAAATTTTGAACTTCCAAAGGGTTCGCTGATCTTGTCATTCTTGGGTCTTGTCATCGCTTTGATCTAATAGAATTTCTCCAACTTCATCTGGTGCTCCACCCAATGTGTGCACCTGCCATAATCGAAAAACACCGAGTGCGCACTGTCGGCGGAACCAGGATCACAATTAGTTGCGACCGACAAGGTGTGTCGGTAAACGATCATCAGACACGCTTTCTTCAGGATTATCGTTTTGCCAACAACGGTTTCATTTCCGTCGTAAGCAAGGTCATCGTTCCAGATCCGGGTAAATATGAGTGATATCTCTGATCGTAGTATACTAAATGTAGGTGCAACGAATTTTGTATTTGTATTTTTTTGCATCGAATATGTTACGAGTCTCTCATATTTTTTTATTTTAAAAACAATGTCCGAGATCAGCGCTATGTCACTGTGAATTGGACAAGTAGGTTTTTTGAGGGACGAATATAATTTAGGTATTCTGCCATAAAAAAAGAGGTGTGTAAAAGGCGAACCTGTTAGAGCTAACGTAGTTTGAGAAATTAAATTAAAAGGTACAATTGTACTTCGTACCTTATGGTCACAACATTTTTAGACGTTCCGAGACACCACCGCCTCAGAAATACAGTATGTCTATTGACCATGTATGCATACACTTCATTTGGTCACGACTCTTGTCCTAACTGATTAAAAGCAGAAAACACTAGACGAAAAAAACTCAGCTATCGATTCACTTTAAAATTCGACCTTTATGCTTTTTATCTGCCCATATAACGATACAAAAAAAAATAAAACAACGCAAGCAAGTGCGCAGAATACAGATTATTCGATTTCGGGCAAAGGGCGAAGGTCGTGGTGAAAGATCAAGTCGCTAGAAGCTACATAGCAAAGAGAGAGGTGTGTCTTATAAAACGAAAGATGCCATTAATATGGTAACTGTGCTTGAAGGATAGATACGGAGTGTTCCTGAATGGTTAAGGCTGTGTGCCGTACGACTTCAGTAGGAGTGCTTAAGCTAATTCCAGAAATGATAGTTTCAAGGCACCGCAGGCTAGTAAATGGGCGAAGATAAAGGACTTTTTAAATCCTATATATACAATTCCCTGTGGAATTATTTGTGATAATACTATAGAATTATTTCTCATACTGCTGTCCCTCTTATAGTTTGCACTTCCGAACGCAATGGTACTTCATTTTACTTTATTAGCCATGGTTGCATTTCTAGACTCTATCCTTTGAAATAATCTCCTCCTCATTTCCTGCAGAAGTTATCGAGAATTACATATCGATAAGTTCCTAATGCAAAAACCTACATTGTCTAAGGTTTTGCGGCGATGATCTTTATGGATATTGGCATTTTTTGAAGCACTCCACCGCAAAGGGTCCTTAGCTCGACAAAGCCTACGCTACTAATTCAAAACGAATTCTACAAACAAAACAGCGTATTTTGGTAAAAAAAAATACTTTATACTTTCTTAAATGCAGTAAGACATTGCTTCAACAATAAGATACCAGTTGTGTAATTGTTTAAGAAGCAAACGTGTAAAATGTCTTAAAATATAATAACTCACGTACGATTTATCGATGAAATAGAAAATTTATGAAAAATGTGAGCATCAATGCGTTTCATATGGACATTTTCCTACCTGTGATATATTGGTGCCTATCAAAATAGACGTTACGAGCACTAACGCATGATGGACGCTTTTAAATATAGTTCGAACCGTGTGGGATTTGATGGTTCGTCGCGATCTTTCTCTATTCACTGACGCTGTTCGCCGCCACGGTCTTGAACACTACTTCAGCGATTCTACTATAACTGTATTTGCGCCCAACAACGATGCTATCCGGAGGTATGTGACTATCGTCGATTTGGACGGTCAACAAAAAAGCTTTTTCTAAAATTCATACTTTTAGAAGCTACACACAAAATTATTATTATTATTATTATCGCTAACGTTGGAAAATATTTGCTATCTAGACTAACATAAACATTTCCACTAGGATTAGAGTTCAGTTTACCTTGAGCGTTGTTACTATTATACCATTATTTACTGGACCCAGCTTATTAGAAGAGCCTAAGAATTTTTCGTTACCATGGCTGTTTTTACGGGATTTTTGAAGCTGGCCTTGTAATTTTTGTAAAAACAGACTTACTTTTCAGATAAACTGAAAGTAAGAAAATGTCATCTTGCAGTGCCTCCACTCACAGGCCAAGAACCTGTAGTCCTACTATTTGGTCCTACTACGTTGCTGTATGTTTGCTATCTGCACCACACGTTCCTTCCCTTCGTTATTAAGTTTACAGAAAAAAATTTGAGCTTCTTGATTGATCTCTATTTATCCCGTTACTAAGCGAGTAGCAGCGAGAGTGCTGCGGGAGGGCGCAGCCGCGATAAATAGGCACGGGAGTAGGATAACAGAACATGGGGGTACAGACTCTTTGATTCCGTCGACGGACACTTTGTGATGAAATATGATCAAAATAGATTTAAGAATTCCCCTTTATGTCTGCATCATGTGCGTCTCAGACAAAAAATATGGCTTTAGATTAAACATGTGGTCCCCATAGCAGCGATTACAATTTCAACTTCGGATACATGAAGTAATTCAGCTTTGGAATATAACATATATCGTCTTCGTTTCCAGCTGAAAGCTGTCTTTTGAGGCAACGCTTGATGGCAGTACCAGGCGTAGACCTTAAAGCATTTGTAAAATTGAGCACGCAAGCAACACATGCTGGACACGAGTATCGCCTGTTAGACTAGCTACTGATGTTCAGTTTAATAAATAGTATACAAATTACAGCAAGTGTTCCATTTTTCCAAAAAATGTGGAGCTTATCAACAAACTAAGACATTTCAAATATACAATCACCTCTCATTGGAAGAAACCAGGAAAGCTTACCAAAATTTCAGCAATTTCAAATCCAAGTGTGGTATAGTACATGTTTTGGATAAATATTTTGCTTAAAATCTATTTATGCGTTAGTTTTTTTTGCTGTTGATAGATGGTTTTGGTCAAGGAGTCTCGAGTGCTTTGCCAATCAGTCAGAATTATTAATTATATCACCTCGTACATTAATTTAAGCTAAAATAAAATATAAACATTGTGGAAACGAACTGGGTTGCGAGAACCGTTCTTGTGATTCAGATATACATACAGTTATTTTTTGTTCACCAATAGCTGGGCTCGGCAGCATGGGGCATATTATGACGATCAACTGTACCAATTGGCGCTACGTGAATTCATTTATAATCATTTCGTCTATGGTCAGAAGATCACTACGGCCCAGTTTATTGACGGAAAAGCTCTTTACTCATTCAAGCGGTCCTCCACTATCAGAATGAAGGTCGCAAGAAAGGTATGGTTATTATTTGGAGGTTACTTATCCTTAATTTAAAGATTTGACTAAAACCATGCCATAATATAACCAACATTGTCAAAATAAGCTTGACTTTTCATATAAAGTACCTAAGAAAAGCACGGCAAGAAGTATAAAGCGGAAAATTCGAGGGTTTTTTGTTTCGCTTATAAGAAGTATATAATACTACGAGCAATTATCGACAAACTAAGCAAAACATCTGCTAAGTAAAGTTATATTTCTTTAAATTATAGTGGTACGGCGTAGATCTCGCTAAACTCGTTGAATCAGACATAAGGGGCTCGAACGGAGTGCTCCATATTATTGATCGAGTACTCACGCCTCGACGCATACATTTTAGAGATTGGATCACTCGCGACGAGGCAGATAATACAATTAATCGGTAAGTTGATGGAATTACATCGTTTAACGATGCTGTTCTTAAGCTTTAACTTAAGCTGGCTGTTATGCAAATCTGATGACCCCCCCCCCTTCCCCCGCGTTTATTCCTCTAAAATAATATTCCTAACAATAAGCTACTACCGTCAGTATCAGAAACATGTTACTAGAATTTCGTTATGTGTGGATACATTTTAGAAAAAAATCATTGTAATGGGTTTATTTTAAAGACAACTAATTTAGGTTGAAAGGGTGCTTCGTATGACTGTACTAACGTCCCGAATGCCAGTACCAGATAGCGCCGGTTTGTGAGAAGGTCTCAACAGGTACTGGAGAGTCTAAGATAAATCTACATATGGTTCATGGCGCATTTAAGGAGTCTGTTGTATTTATTGTCAATGAAAGTAACAAAAAATGTGTGAGAAATTAGGCAGTTCGTCAAGCTGATCCGCCGTTCGCGTGGAGTCATGGAAGAGCTCGAGAACCTTGGATCGAGCAATACTACAGCCAGCAGCGTCACCATCTTTGCCCCAGAGGACGAAGCATTTGAAAGTTGGAATGTAAACGAAGTTCTCAACACGGCACAAAAAATCGAGCATGTTAGTAAAAAATATACACTTTTTTAAGTAAATAGTATCTCTATAGACGGATTAATAACATTTCTTATGCAGTTATCGCCGGCGGTGTTGTTGTCACCCACCGGACGATGAGCCTTCTATCTGAATTCGGTCTCATACACTTGTTATTATTTCAATAACCCTTTTTTTACCTATATCAACTCTCCCCAATTACGAAGTACGCTCAGTTATTATGCTATGTCACACAGTTCACGTCATCGTCACCTGCTTGCTTGCTTGCTTGATTAAACATATCGTTCTGATACGTTTAGTCAACCAAGTAGATACGATACAACACTTGTCTTTAACTCAAGTCCGTACCTCCTCTTTTTTTTGTTATTTCGGTTCTAATCATTTCGCTCAGTTTGTTCGAGGACACATTGTTCATGACGAGATACCCCTCCAGACGATGTCGCCTAACATGACCTATTTCTACTCAACTGAGAACCGCGACCCGCTCCAGGTGCGAAACGAAGACGGCGGCCAAACGACGTCTGTAAATGGAGCGAGTGTTGTACACGCCGACACGCTCTTCATCGATGGAGTTCTGCACGGTATAGATAGATTTCTCATTGACGCCTCCGCAATGCAAGTCGCTGGCCGTAAAGTCCACAGCGCCAATAACGTTCGTAAACGCAATCGAACCTAGACGAATGCCATGGCTCAGAACACCGAACAGGAATACAAGAAGCTGCCATAGCCCATTTTAAAGCCTGTCATTATAATTAGCATCCGACGGAGGAAGGAAGTCTGTCAAGCACGCGTCAGAACGGCGTTTACTGCGTGGGAAAATACATTTGAATTGCTCGAAAGATATTACAGTTTTTTGCTTATTATATTTACGGGTTTGTTACCAGTTAGGTGTTACCTCTGCCGTAGTATTTTTTTAATAAAGCGGAGATTTGTTTAGAGACGACGCTTTCTTATCTACTCTCGAAAAACGCATATCTCCATTAGCTAGTTTGGCTGCATTGTTTAAGATATAGCAGACGCATTTTTATTTGTAAAGTGTTAAAATTAAAGGACAAATTCACATTCGATTCATTATACAAAAGCGTGATTTAAAAAATGGGTCTATGTCAATTCTCATATGCTGTTAGACGTATGTCTTTGCAAAGGACGCATTCATTGTACTGTTATTACATGATAAATTGTCGTCTAGTCTCTAGACTTAGCTCAAGTAAGCATGTTACAATTTTTGTAAACAAAAAGAATACTGACTGGAACGTACGTTGTTATTTGTGTCATTTCCTTCATGTAACGTAAAGAAAAAAAAACAGCTAGTCAATATAGCCGTCATTTTGATTTGTTGAGATGACGAATTTCGATGTTTATTGGGCTTCATTGGCTGGTTTGTGGCATATGTGGCATATAGCTGCACCATGCCGTCAGGGACAAAAAGGCCAAAACTTTAGGTGGGTAGTGGCGCTGAAAGAGAACAAACATATATATACTGTGTATCATTTATTGTAGCGTTACGATTGCTGCCATTACGCCTTGTGATTATTGTCGGAGCTGTGTACATGCATGTACACCCCCGTGCTTTAGAGACGTTGCACTTACCTTTCTAGAACGACAAATAACTTTGTATCTGAGATAATATATATGCAAAGTGTGATATTTGACGAATGATCTAACAGTGAATCAAATATACTTCTAGGAATTCTGTGTACCAACGTTATCGTTTGTTACTTCCCGGCTACAAAACACGTCATTCATGAGGCGGAACGTACAATTTCACTTCTAAACTGTTGCCAAGGCCTTTTGTGAAAGATCGAGTCGTTCCGTTAGTCGACCAGATCAGATTCCTGAAACTTCTGTCACATAAAACAGGATTTTACGTTATGTCGTAATCGACAAATAGCCGTCTAGATCGTGATTCAATTAGTACGCTACTTGGGCTTCCTCTTCGTCAAATTTAAAAACACCTTTATTAAGCGAAAAGCATACCTTACAATTTGTGCGGTAGAACTTCACCTGTCATGTACTATATTTGATATGGCGATATATTATATTTATCGATTAATTGCAGGCCTTTAGTTTTCGTATCATTTTAGCAGTTTTCAAAATCGCGGTACAAGGACACGAGAAAAACTCTCGCTGTGCGGTTACTTATTCAGAGTCCTAGGGCGGAAAGAAAATATACTGCACTTTTTTTTTAAAGCGCGATAAAATCATAAAAAAGTGAATCAGAAGTCTGTGAATAGACGATCAACCGTTCTTGCCACGAAGCTGAAATTCCGACACACGTTCTCAATAATTAGATTCGTTATTAAAAAGGTTTTACACTCTGAATTGCCAGCAACCGTTCTATAGGGTAATCGTCGCCTATGTGTATGAATAGTTAATATAAGCTCTCTGGGTTCTTTGGCGGATGTCCATAATGCGCACGTTACCGGAAAATAGAAAAAATCGCGATTTTACATAGCCCCATTTACATTGCTAATTCGACTCCAGGCTTTTCGTCCGATAATATTACGCTTCACAGAAATAAGTTTCATAGGAATAATTTCTCTAAAAATGAAGAAGTTGTTACTGCTTCAGTATCATCTTTATCTACATCGTTTTTCATCTGCGAGGCCGCTTTTACTTTCTTCACACTGTTCGTTCATCGAAGCATCGGTGCTTGCGATCTTCAGCCGAGATCAATTGACACCGCATGGCCTAGAGCGACAGCATTAGATGGACGTCATTTCCCAATAGTCTTTGTTTCCGTTGACAAAAATTGAGCAGCGTGAGGTCTCCAGAAAAAAGCATGTTTGCTGTAGGGGCTAACATGGCTCGCCAATGTACACTGCTGCCGGTATAGTCACATTGAATTGCAATTGATAGGACGATCGAGAAGCTTCGTGCAAAAACAGAACTAACTCGTAGCGGAGTACACTGTATTCTTTCCGCTTGGCTCATCACCAGCAGTCTATTCTAGGTTACTCTTTGTGCTTACCCCTGGCGCTGCAATTTTCTGCAAGCTTTCGCAGCGCTTCTGTGACTGTCCAACGCCTGGGGAGGAAAAGGGTTTGCTAGACCTCTTTTACAATTCTTCAATCTACGAACTCCCCTTAGAACTTGCCTTTGGTCTACGGACCTGTCAATCGAATATCCTTTCTTTGTGAACTGTCGATATAGCAACAGCCAGAGCGTACTCCGGATTTTTCTGCGCAATATCGGTGCCACAGCAGAGATATTTTCAATGAAAAGAGCACAGACTTGCTATAAGCTGAGTCGTGAGAAAAGCGGTGTGGAGAATGGGAATAACTCTCTATGAATCGTATACGTATATGTGCCAGCGCGACTTTTCGCAATGCTACTTACATACGCCTTCCATCCGTGTGCCCTTGGCTAAGCATCTTCAAGACATTGGATATCGGAGCGCGTTCCGTTTATCGGATCCTCTAAAACGAGACAAACGCGCACAGTTTCTTTGCTCAGCTCGACATGAGTCGGGCTGCTGAGAGAGAGAAAACGAAAGACAAACAGACCGGATGACAGAAGGTCTACTTAGAATGAAATAAAGGCTAGTGCATACATGAGTCATCAGATGCGCTCCGCATGCATAAACGACAATTGTAGGCCGTTTTGACTTACAAGGGCCTAACAATGAATATCAGATGTACTAGAAAGCCCTTGCAAAGGTTTCAATACTAGGCGCTTGTAGCTTAATGAGCGCCGTGGAACTCAGCTGGTCAGGAGGATTTCCTGCGGAAAAATGTCACTTTGCCCAAAGACCATAATGAATTAGTTATAAAATGAGAATCTCGTCAACGACATATACAATACAACCTGTGTAAATGAGAAAAGTTATTTAATAAAGTAGAAGAACGCTGGTTCTTTAAACTTGCTTCAATTCGGTAAATCTATGGACAAAATTAAATTGCACAATAACTTTAGCTCAATGACTAAAACAATGATTAGGGCCTTAATTCCAATGGTAGTTTGCTTAAAGAATAAATGTATCCCATATACTCTCGAGACATCCTTTTTCAGCAACCTGTTTATGCTCACTGGGGTTACGAAGCTACGTTCGTTTGTAAAAAATTCATACAACAGTGTATACCTTTTAAAATCTCCCAGCGTAATAGACAAGGTGAAATGCAAATTGCTACAGACGTTGGGCTCATCAGCAAATACGTTGTATAGCTGTTTTGGCTGGCTGGGCATCTGGGGTCAGCTGTGTCCTTCGATTATAAATATGCCGGTCCATGGATGCGGCGGTGTTTCCTACCTTAGGATGTAATCCGAAGGAATTTTAAGGAAAGGGGATTTGTTAGCTTTCACGTCTGCAACTGCTTCTGCTGCAGGTTCTATTGGGTAACTCTAGCGATTTCTGCCGCCGATCCAACTACTGCGTCTACGATGAGCGGTATTGCACGACCGCTTGTTTGGGGCATATTCCATCCTATGTTGAGTACACGCTACAGTGGGCTTGTCCCGTGAACGGTACGGTGCTGAAGAGCAGCACTTCTGGTGTACGCGATAGTAGTGAGGAGAAGTAAAGGTAATTGCTTTTCTCTGGGCCTCTCTATCTAACCATCTGTTCCGGATCTATCTTTTCTTGTACCGTTAACGGTGCTCTTCGACCACTTGTATCTGTTCTACTCGGCCATCAACGTTCGGCGGCACATTGTTCTGTCCCGTCTGAGCACTATGACTGAACGTTTTGCCTGGAGCCTGGAAGGAGCCTCCAAAAACCGCCGCGAAACATCAGTCCGAACTAAAGTAAATAAATTGCCACGGATGGCAGCACCTGGCAGTAAACTAAATTTGTTCATGAATAGACGTTTTGGAATTTGAAAGAAGACGATAAAAAGTATTTTTGTCGTTATCTATTTGAGTTTGCCATCGCGAACAAATTGCTTAATGGTTATCGGTTACCATTTGAGATGAATTTGGAACGTGTATGAGGAGGGCTTATCTGGCGACATTTTCTCTAGATGCTACACTATCGTACGCAGTACGCAGCACCGCTATATTTATTGACGCGTCTCGACGTTATCGCACTGTGAGTGACAAGATCAGCAGCGGTTTTGCAGAGCTGCAAAAATATTAGTAACACTTAACATTTGTACCGACGCTCTAAGTGTCAATCATTGGTAAAAATGTATTATATATCAGTGTGCAAGGTAGCAGTTGAGTCGATTCTGGGACAAGTACGTTATTCATGCGAAACAGTAATTAGGACAAACAGAAACACGAAGGTATCGGGGCAAGAATGATGCTATCGCTGGTAGGGATGTGACTCTTAGGTAACCTATATGTGACAAATACTAAAATATGAACATGTTGATCAAACAAATGCATTTTATGGAAATAGTAACCAGTCACAAAACGATAGAAGTGCGTTTAGTCATACAAGTGGTTCTTGTGATTGTGCTCATGGTAGGTTGTCGTATGTCGGCTGAAATATCGACGCCAATCGGAAAGAAAGACACGACACTCTAAATTGTAACTGTTCGTCGCTAGGAACTAAATGTTCCAGAAGGAGACAATTTGCGTATTCATTTTGCGGACGTTCGCATATCTACCGACCCTGTTACCTCCCACTCGAAGCCAACGAACCTTAGGGTAGGAAGGGAAAAGGAGTAAGAAACGGAAAAGGAAATCAGCAACGAGATACGCGTGCATACGGTGGAGAAGTTTCAGAATTGATTCTGGGTAAAGAGTAGCCGAGGTATGATGCGGACGAGTGCTCGCGTTTGCACAAAAGAAAATAGCTTTGACGCAGTTTAATTGAATAGTAATGGTACGTCGTGATAGTCGCAATTAGGACGTGGGAAATCGTTAACCAATAAACTTCGTACGATCAAAAACAGATTCAGATCAGTTCCATCAGATAGCTGGGTAATATATAGTATGGTGCTGTATCTACAAGAACGCGTTGCACCATTGTCCTATCCGGCCAAAGTGATTCTGAACGTGCTAAAATGCAACAAGTAAAATGAAAACACAGCAGGAAGAAAGCCAAGAGGACGACAGTTTCCCTATCAGATGTAAGGGCAGCAAACAAGCTAGTTGCGTCGCGCGCCAGTAACAGCGGCTATGGCTACCCGATATTTTTAATTATGAGTAAAACACCAAGTAAATCAAAATGTCGCTTTGTAGGCCGTTATAATGAGACTTCATAGCGAGTGACGCTAATGTCGAGATTTCTTCTAGTCTGATGAAGAAAGAATAGAAAAATAAACAAAAAACGTAATTATAACCTGTTCGGTAACGGTTGATTCTACTGAACTGCTTGTTCTTACGTTGTAGATCTGAGTATCTGTTACCATTGGGAATAAAAGCTATACTCGTTGATGTTGTTTGGTACATTGTTGTGCCCTAAACATTGTCTTGTCGGTAATATAATGTTTAAGAAGCAAGGCGCCTATAGAGAAGCTCACTTTCTATGTACGGCTATCAAATTCTAAAGCTTCAAAAAACGAACGCTGTCAATATGCCCCGCTAAACGCATTCACGATTAACTCAGAAAGCTTTTTCTGTCTCTAGCTCTTAGCAAAACTTTGTGTCGTAACAATGGAACGAGGTAGAGGCGTGAGTCAGCATTACAATATGAAGGAAAAAAAAACTTGTACCAATAATCAATACAATGTGCTTACAAAACTGATATTTGCCTTCAGCTTGTTTGTGCGTTGCCATAACTCGGAGCTCGAATAATGCAAACACACATAGCGTGTTGTATCACTGCTCTTCACGCATACGATGTACCTATTAGAGGCCTAGAGACGACTCAATAGAGCCTTTTTTTGGCAACGACTAAATTTGCTGCCGCGCACTCAAGTACGGTGGTACAAAAGTGCGTACAAAAAGCTACGGTTGAGCGGTATCCTCGGGTGACGCGAAACTACATATGCGTGCTTGTCAGCTCCCCTCCCCTCTGCTATCTGCATAGTCAACTTGGGGCGGCATTGCTGCTCTACTTCTGCTTAGAGATAGAAGACAATGCTCCCTGAGTAGGCGCGCGCAGAAGAATGCAACGGAGAATGGTAGCGGTACGCATCAAAGCATCAACCGCAGTACGAAAATCTACGTGCAGTATCAAGCCGTTTAATTGAATGGTGTGTATGCTACGTGCTGAGCCTTATTGACAAATGCCAGCAATCTATTCACTTGTGAAGCCACCCCTTCCTCTCGTTTCTGCATTCCGCCACGAGTCCATACGCCCACCCTAATTGATGTGCCCATGGAAACAACAAGATTGCTTTCACTTCGATCAGACCGACTTACAAATTCTGCGTACACGCTTCGAGTTGAAGATATTTATTGAAGCTAGCGATGGAAGGATTTCCAGTAATATGGTGATCCATCTTGCAATTGACTGGCGGAATAATTGAAGCGAGCTTAAACCATGAGACGTTTGATGGCATGTTTGTTCTAGTTTAATTATATATTTCGCCTATAGTTCTTTGTGGGACAATTTACGGCTCACAGTCATTTTTTCAAGCAATACTAGAAGCGAAGGATATTTGAAATAGCTTACGATAAATTAGAGCAAGTGGCTATCTTAGAACATTTTCTTTGGGTTTAATTATGTCCCATAACCTGTACGTGCTTGAAAAACAATAAGGTAAAGATATGCTCTTGTTAGTTTTCAAGGAGGTTTTCCATCTACAAGGGTGTACACTGTTGGACACTGTTTTAGTCGTAAATTATCCCGTTATACTCATTACTATCGTCATAGTTCTCAGCGGCTATCGCGCACATCTGTAAGAACTTCTTCCACTCGGCTAACAAAGTTCATCCGACTTACGAACTTGCATAAGCTTGAAGTGCCTTGGATAGCACTTTTGTATACGGGAAGCGCAGCTGACATTCGCACCTGGCGTGCGTCTTTCCCTTCCTGCACCCAGACCGTTTTCCATTATAAACTCTCAGTTATTATTAAACAAAAAGGACTCAGTGACAATTAACAAAGTAACAAGACGAAGACACTAAAAAATCAGTAAGTTGACACGAAATAGTTTCCCATAAAACATGTGTGTATGTTTCGAAAAACTGTTATTATTTAAGGGTACTTCTCTAAGGCCGTATTGAGATGATGCTATGCTAACTATTTTCAGACAATGTAGACCTATCAAAATCAAATGCACCTCCTACACTTTGGGCCTGTTTTGCCCTGTGTTCAACTCAGAGGTAATTTCTTAATTTTGTTATGTAAGGATTTGGTCGGCTGTAGCGCTGGGTGCGGTCCAGACACCATCTAAATTGCCCTGTTGAATTTTCCCTAGTGGAAAAGCTAGTATAGAAAGACAAATCATTATTAGATAGAAATGCTAGCCTTACTTTGTAAATATCTATTCTAACGTCATATAAATTTTCTAAATAACTAAGATTTCTAACAAAGTCATAATTGGACAATTCTGTCAACAAAGCTTCCGCTAACCTACGAATTCAGCGAAAAAATCTAGGCATTTCTACGATTCGTTTTCCCCAGGGGAGGAGCGGTGCAGACGATATCTTCCAGTAGCCGTGAACTAATAGTTACCACCCCAAGAAAAATCTATCTGTCAACAATCGAACCAGCGGACATCTACACACCCTATTTGTTTTCGACTCAAAAACCATAAATATCAATTTAGTGTACGTGCAACCCAGGTCGCTGACGCGTTGGAGGTCCCCTTACATTTGACGGTTAAAAAAGGAGCAGCCTTGCAAAAATTTCAAGCACGAAACAAGCCCCATTCGAAATCACTACTTAAGTTCATTTGGGAGGTATTGATTACTGCCTAATCCAATAATGACGAGCACACATGATGAGTGTATAGTCATCATGAATTATTGCTATAACTTTCTTGATTCTTTCATATTTTAATATATAGGGCATATTTTTAGAAATATTTGTTATTTTTTACGGATTGATATTACCCTTTAACGAATTTACGCTAAGGACGAGATCTTATTTTAGATCTTAATCACGGAAGAAATGCGAATTGTGTTACGTATGAGTGGCATAAATATCGTCTCTTGAATCTCGCCTTGGGTGTAGTTACCAGCTGGAAGACGACATATGCTACACAACCTGTATGATTAAAGTAGGTTATATTCATATCGTGTGGAAGGCTTTGAGATAGCAATTATATAATCTGCTGCTCCACGCGCCAGGCAAAGAATATTTCCCTTATAAACACAGTCATGGCTGAAGCTTCGCCGATGAAGAAGTGTCCGCCGAACCAGGATCAAAAAAGGCAAAGACCATGGAAAAACACAGTTTTACATGCAGGACCAAAGAAATCGCCCATTACAGATGTTGTAATGTAGTCATTCGACTAAACGTCCTGACCACTTCTGCAGGACCATAGTGGATCAGCTTCGTTCACCATAATACAAACTAGTTATAATGCCTTAAGGCGCATTACGGCGTATCGTGATTAATATAGGCTGATACCGTCGTAAAGGGCCTAGCATGAAGGCGTTCTCTTAGCAAAGACTACACTGTATCATGGCTCCATGGGCTACTTGGTGAAACATAAAGATAATATAAATGTCGTTTTGACCGGTGTTAGGCTGCGCGCGTTCACACACAGCAGACATCTGTTCAACTCTAGGCTACCCCATTAAAGGCATCTATATAAAGCCATCGTATACTGTTGTTTCTCCTATTGTTCAGTTGTTATTGGAGCCCATTGAATTTAATCTGTCAAACGGAGTTATAGAAAACCTTTTTACCAGTAGAACGTCTCCTAAATGTTGCAAGTCAAGATACAAACGGAACTCCGATTACATTATTGATGCATATACAAATTTACAACAGTCATTGCATTGCAGGATTGTTATTGTTGTCATCACTGGGGTAATGAAAAACGCAGTTCATGTTTGTTTGCGGGGTCCTACGTATTTTATATGGAACGAGCGTGTTTACCTTGAAAAATCGTTGGTGGATGTTAACCCTATTATGTAAAGCATTATAATAATTTATATTATTATATTATATATATCTCGATAAAAGTTAAGTGAAAAGCCCCTGGCCATTTACCGTTCTGTCGTTCTGCTTAGAGGTTGTAAACCCCCAATGACATTCAACGAAAACACAGCGCATGCTTCAGTAGAGCCCGATAGCCATCGCGCCAGTGACATACTGGCTTCATGTGCTTTGTTTTGGCTCGGCAGTGTTATGGCCTCAAACGTAAATATAATTCTAAGGATATATTGATTAACGTATATGAAAGACGTACAATCGTTCCTTAGTTACCCCGATCGGTATTAGCTCCTAAATCAAAAACCTCTGGTATTTCTCCATTATCTAATTTTACACAATACTACGTAACTGCATATGTATCACAAATGTTTTGCTTTCACTATTTTTTTTATTCGTTAAACACTGTTAATAATCAAGTATACTGTGAATCAAACTCTGTATTAAGATGTTTCTCTTACCTTTGCATAGAAACGCGCTCAACGTACAGTTCTATCTGACAGTGACAGGCAACTTACCTAATTGCCAGTTTTTTCAACTTTTCATTTTTTACTCTCAGCACAAGTTACATGGTCCGTTCTATGTTTTCCCCCGTTATCGCCACCCTATACGGATACGCAGACGCACCCGCGCACCCATGTATATATATGCATAAGCACACCTCATAGATCACTGCCGTACATCGAACACCATCGCTTACTTAAACAGTTTGAAAAAGATAATTTCGTAGCTACTACCGACTCATTGGCAGTCCCTTTTCCCCGTCTTTTTTTCCGCTCACCCCCGCCTGAAGTCTATTTTGGCGGTCAGTCACTGGTCAGTGCGGCTGAATGATGTGTGGCGGTAAACACGACGGCAAACGTTATTAGACGCTCCACTTTGTGATCTGCCAGGAACCGGCCGGCACGTTGCGGTATGCCCGATATGTGGCGGACGGTTAGAACGGAGGTGAAAGCGATCTAAACTGTGACATCCTGCTGCAGCATAGAGTCGAGACTTTGTTCGTCTGTTGCACGTTACACTTAAAAGGGACAGCTAGAAAAGTTGTATGTTGGAAGCCGCTAAAGGCCTTCGACGCAATCCTCTCGTTTATTAAAGAAATTATCTTCTTAGATCATTGTTGGTTTCAACGTGCCAGTTACGTATACAGCCACCCGACTACTGAGCCGCACTGCCGTTTGATAAGGTTTAAGGAATTTTCATTAATTTAACTTTAGAGAGTTTAAGAAACATGGCTACATAGACTAAAATTCTCCCTCAAGAGTGATTTTGGGAAGCAAAACGTACCTTCATGAAAAGTGCGCCATTTGCTTTTGTGCTCAAAAAACTATAACTTTTTTCGTAGAGGCAGCAGCGAGAATAACGCCATCAGTGATTTCACAACTTTGTATAGTTGTACATTATTTTTTGGTGCTTTAATTTCAATTTAACATCTTAGTAGTTATATAGTAACGGTGTTCTCGGTTCAAACTGAGCCACAATCAGATCGTTATAGTAACTGAATACAAAACAGATAAGGTAGACGAAGTGAGTCAATAAGCGGAGCTTTTATTCGAGATTTTTTTCAAAAATCCGAATTTATATATGTATCTGGGTTTAGGCAGTATTGCTTAATTAAAGTGACATCATAATAAAGCAAATGTTTATGATTCCAGAAGCTACCGTTGTGCAAATATTTGTCTTTCATCGTATGCCAAGCTTAAAAGAAAAAAAATATATATATGTATTTTAAGTGCTGAATATTTCCATTTCAATCGTGCGTGATTTGTTAATGATTCGCTTTTTTTTCGCCTGCTTTTTTGTCCTATAGTCAGACAAGGAGTTTAACATTGCTGCTCTCCTGTTTGCATAAAGGCGTGCCATATTTTTCGTCTTTTTAGATTTGATACGTGTGCTATATCCGTTCGTAATGGTTGAGGTTAATTTATTGCAGCCACGACACATCGTTCAAGTTGTTTTTCTTCTTAATTTTTTCAATCACATGGCCGGTGATCGAGCGTTTAAGAAGAGCCTATGGCGCCTACGTAAACAATAAAATTAATAAGCCCCTTTCCATGTGGCGCAGTCACCTGCTCCTGACAGGGTGAAAGCTGGTTGTCTTTATTTATGACAAACAGATCGTGGCTTTCTGCTTTATAGCTGGCTTGATAAATTCTGTAGGGAAAAAGCTGAATCATAGCCGCAACCACCGCGATACAGATGTCTTGAAACATCAGCTTTTCTCTTAATTACCAGCGTTTTCAATCTTCCTGTGCTATCTAAAGCACAGCTTTGATGTGGCCTAATGCTATTCCCTTGGTAATGATGGTAAATGACAACGCACTCTTTTCCATTGTCGGGTGCATTGTATGTGCAGCGTTGTTTATGCTCAGAATCGTTCTAGGTTTCAGTTGTGTCCTCAAGAAGGTCGAAGGAAGCAAATAAGCTAAGACTCGTTGGCCTATCACTTGTAGCAATTGACAAAGATTGAGCAAGCGTATCGCAGAAACTGATCAAGAAACAACGTGGCCTTGTTGTGGCCTTTTTGAGACGAGAAACGTCAATGTTTTAAAATTAATTTCATCCGTTTTCACCAACTACGCCAAATCTCGTATATTCTAATTGATTTTGCGGATCTGATCTATGGACACATATTAAGCATATTATACTTGGCTATATACTAATGGCTTATTTAATGACAATAACCTAAACCTGAAAAGGCCGTACATCACTTTTACGGGCCGAAGGATGTCAGACGTATGCTTGCAGTAAGCGTATCAACTAACACATTTGCAACTGTCAGCGGGTCTTCGAAAATAAGCTAACACAGAGTAAGGCACAGTCCGATGACATAAGAGACTCTAACCTATTGGACGTGTAAATACTTTGCCCCTTAAACAAAGTTCACGGGGACATAGAAGTGACAATTGCGCAGTTTTTACTGGTCGGCAGCTTCGCTATTCGGTAGCGAACCGAAAATCAGGCCACAAATGCTAATAACCCTTCTTTTAGGATAGCGGGAGCCTTCCATTTAATATCCATCATGTATGCGCGCCAGACTGTTTTCTGGCACCCGACGTACTCGGCTGCGCGTCTGTCGATCGCCATGGACGGATCTAATTTGAATTGCCGCTGGTTATATTCTTTGCCTAGATCTCGCAATGACTGTGGCATGACACAGGAACACTGTAAAAATAGAAGACGATCCGAATAAGATTGTGAGCTCCTAAAGTACAATAAGTTCCTGCCTGTCGGCAACACGCCGGGCAACTTTTGGCATAATTAACGATCAGAAATAGTAAATTTTGAGCTCTGCCATCGTAGATTTGCATTGTACAGTTTTGAAACTGTGCATAACGCATGTACGGCACTCATTGGGGTTATACTTGCTAAGACTCTGGCAATAATCGAATTTACCTGTTTCAAGAAACTCTCAAAATAACCCGAGCGCGAATTGCGGCAGAGAAAAGCAGTCAAAAAAAAAAAAAAAGTTCAGCGATGTTTTACTTATTCGTATTATGACAGGCAGCATGACGCTTGCGTCCTTGGTCGGGTGTGTTTTCATTTGTTACCGATTTAAGCTTTTTGTTTTTAATTTAAAATAAGAAAATCCATGAATATTAGACAGGTATTAACGAAACGATGGTCAATTGAAAAGTTCATTTGATTTCTAACCGCTTACTATTTTGCATTTGGTACTAACACATATAAATATTATATATAATGTATTCCTGTGTATCATTTCGGAACCATGCACATAGCATTTCGGATTTTAAGACGGACCGGGTGAAGCACTCAAGCGGGAAAATTTGTACGTTTGGACTGTCTTTGTTAATCGAATCGATACGGTTGCATAAGGCACAAAGGTTCACAGGTAAAGCTGTAAGGTTATGGGGTATTATAGGCGTCTACGAGTAATGCCGATCGTCTCGAAAAAATGTATTGTGTGGTAGATTGGCAAGCCAAAAGCATCCAGAGAAGTGTGGCGGCGGTGGCGGCGAAGGGAAGGGGCAAATCATGGAGAAACACTTAAGAAACGGTGGATGGACGCATTCTAGTGGAGGGATTACTGGGGTTTCGTTGAAGATAACAACGGGACGCGCCACAAGTGGCAACATAATGCTGAACGTTTAGATACGAACTGTCGCGAGCAGCTCTTTGCCCAACCACTCGCCGCAAACACGGCTGCCGACTGAAATTGCCTTCTATTCTGAATGAATCGTTGGCAAAACAAAAAACACAGCGATCTATCTATTTTCTGGATGTCACAATGATACTAATAATAAAATGATACATAAACATAAAGTACATATATGAACAGATTACAAAATTGGTTCTAATAATCTCCCGGTGGTAGTTGCCGCACTGTTAGATCGTACTAAGGGACTTCAACATTTTAACGTGGGACTCATAAAAACTGCCCAGTCAATATGGTACACGCAGACACGGTAAAAATGTCCTGAAGGACGCTAACCTAGCAAGGAATTGCAAACAAGTTACTATACCTTAGTAGGGTTACAACAAAGACATCAATTAACACTTCTCTGTTCACACGGGCAGAAAAAGCATGTAGACAAAGCTCGGAGCTACCAATAGGAAGAGAACTTGATAGGTTATCATTGATATAAGACCTTGATTAGATCAAGCTAACCAAAGATTTTTCTAGGCTGGAATTGCATCAATTAATCTACCCTCATGATAGGTTGAAGCTAATTGTGGCTGCAAACTTTCGAAGAAAAAATA
>NW_019211458.1:12434722-12499168 GCF_002443255.2 Varroa destructor
TATATTATTTGTAATTTTTTATAGAATTTGTAGAATATTCTTGGTGAGTGTACAGCCTGAAAAATCAGTGATGAAAAAACTCATGCTTTTGAATTCAAGAAAATGCCCCTGGAATTTGAACTGCGCCAGTTGGTTGATAACTCTGTCAAGTTGAGCATATTTAATTAATATTGAGCACAAACGTTACACTAAGTTAGGAAGCTACGAATCAAGAAATTATCATTTTCATGGAATTTTATTGTTACTATAAGTGCCTGTGAATAAGCAAGATGTCCATTAACGCCCCACAGTCTTGCAGACCTATGGTATTCGAATGGCACCCGTTTCCGGAGTAATATTTACACACATTTGTTTTATTTAGAGATCACTGCTAATAACAATGAAATTTTCCTAGTTAAACTATAGTAGTCAGGTTCCTGAAGCCCCTAATATTTTTTATGCTTCTGAATGATATAACTAGAGATCCCTGATCTCGATGTTCGTTAGGTAGTGTTTATCGCATGTCTCCCTCGTTCCATGCATGCTTCATATCAAGGTCATGCATGGCCTTGCATAGTACACATGCATACAAAAAAACGAATATTATACGTCTTCGCAAATGCTCATGTAAATTATTTTTACATTAAATTTTTTTGCATCTCTCAAATGCATTATCTAGATAAAGATATGCACATCTACTACTAGTAGAAGCGTCACATACGCCAGTAGCATATTCCGCGTAAGCGGCTATCCTGAGAAATCGTGTATTTCGCATGCGAAATGTGTTGCCTGCTGCTCGGACCATTTGTGATGCCATAGAATCTTTGCACACGTGAACATATGTACGCCGATGGTCGCCACCCAAGACGGCCCCTTGGTCCGTGGTGTTTCTCTGAGACTGACGTCGTCGGACTACACAGCCTAGGCTTAGAGCCATTATGCACACTGGTGTCAGCTCTGCGAGATTTACGAACAATGGAATATAAGGGTGTCTAATGGGACATGCTGCTACAACGTATGGGCGCGGGCGGATAGTTTTGCCTAAGCGCGCTACCTCTAACGCGCCAAATCCCTCTGAACGGAAAATCGGTACTCATCTGTAATTGTTAACTGGAAAGACGAAGACGCGGCTAGTGCTATGTGATACCGATAAAACCGTCCTAGCAGTAGAAGTCATCTAAGCATTCGAATTTGAAGCCTCAGATCTCGCTACTGCTATAGAGATGTATTGTTCACGTGCGACAGATACCATAGCGAACTATACATTTGTTTCGTCCATAGGTGCTTCTATTATGTGGCGCGTATATATTTGGCAGCATTTGTCTCGACACGTCTCTGCTAGAGATGCGACAGCGCAAAATATACTAGCAGTGGGCTTACTTAACCTACTGCTTGCCAGCACCCACCTATGTCCTCGTGTGTTTAGCACTGGCGACAACCGCGCACATTTAGGTGTTTTACCTGTGGTGGACCCCACGATTTTGCTCCAGGATACAGAAAATGATAAATATAGAGGAAATTCGTATGTGCGAAAACGCGTGGTGATCGCCCTGTTCCTGTCCCAATCGAATCGTTGGAGCGCCGCCTTTTCGCAGTAAAAAAAATTCACTATTTCGTCTCACTTAATTTTTAGATAAACCAGGCCTGAGCAAGAAACAACCACGGCTTTAACTTTCGGTGCGAGGTTTTAAGTGTTCCAGGCATGTCGTTACCCTAAGTCTTTATCGAAGAACAGAGACTAATTCTCCCGGCGCTCTACAGACGCTCAGGTAAGAAGAATGACATGCTCTATGGCCTTCGAAGCCGATTCACATAAGCGCACCAGTAAAAGCTTTTGAGGAACAAAGAAGCTTAGCTCACATGCTCTACAGATAGGTAGCAAGTACAGAACCCAGATGAGGAAGGTTTTTTGATAGAACTGCAATGGATTGGCTCCTTAAATTTCAACATTTAATGGATAGATTCGGCCTCTCTATTATTAGCATGCAAGAGACCTGAACTCACTATGGTCATGTCGATTGAGAAAAGCTCCGAACGTGTTGAAAACACGGCGCGATTCAGGTAACAGGACTAGGATGACACTTCTATGCCAGAGACCCGTATGTCCGCCTGGTATCCTTATGTAGGTGCATTATCCACTGGTTGTCTTCTTTTAATAGTAAAGGAATTGAATAGGAAAAGCGGGAAAAGATTTTTGAGGACTTCTTAGCTCAGCTCAAGGTCATGTTTAGTAAAGGTTCAACGGTTCGTAAACAGTTTTCTCCACGATGTAATAGCGCAAGGTCCTGTTACCACACGTAGGCAGATATTTGCCTATTGAAATCGAAATTACAAATCTTTTTCTTTTATCTGAAGTGCTCACAAACCTACATAATGCGTGTCTCGCAGAATATGTGAAATCGTCAAATACTGGTTTGCCAGGAAGACCCTTTAGGAGCTGGAAGTCTTACCGGGCATAATTCGTTCTAACTCTTTCTCATACTATCGTGATACAATTAGCAGCTCAGTATTTTATACTATGACAGACTGCGGGAGAGCTCGAACAATGAGTGCTTTAAATTTCTGGCTCTATTAGTCTACGGCTATAATCTTACTGCTCGCCCCTCTCTATAAATTCTCATGTGGGTAAAGCCGAACGCATGCCATGATCTGGCGCTAGTATTTGACCTATCTGTGTGCACGTGTGTTTATGAAACTTCTAGAGTTGCTTCGGCCGCAATAAGTGGAAATCTCCGTCGTAAAGGCCAGACCCTTCTAAAATGGACGGAGGGGTAAGCAAACCCTAAAACCAAAGCCATCGAATGACTAATGCTAATGCGAGGAACCTGGGGCGTAAGAAGGTAGCGTCCTTCCTCGATATAGCTCCGTGCGTCGGGGCCTTGTGTTAATAGAGTTGAGACAGTCGACAGACGTTAGATTCCAGAAGCCGCTATTTTAAATTTGGATGAAAGAAATAGATGAAAATTTTGGAATATCTACGAGGTTAGCATCCGCCAAAATTAGGAGTCACTCGAGAGACTGTTATTTCAGCGACTTCTCTGCAGTATGTTTATGCCCGATATTTGGCCTGCTCATAGTGCTTACGAGTTACTGTTGCTGTATACAAGTGATATCCTGCATATCATAGAACGAGCAGAGCTCGGTGAGATTCATGTGTCTAATGAATACTAGTTTAGTCCATGTTAAATGATTTTTAATTGAATTTTCAGGAATCTCATGCTTTCCCATGTACTTTCCAACGCTCGAGTATCGCACGTACATAGATTGCTCGAATGGCATTTTTAAACGAGTGGCAAACATTTTTGGCTCGTCGGTGCCTGTTAAGGTCTTTACCGGCCTCGATATCATGCATAAGGTTTTATACTAGCAAAGTTATTCGCAAAGGTGACCTTCAGTTTAGTACAAGCTTAACATTTATTGTTCTTCTACCCTCTACGAGCTTTATTATCTAACTACAAACAATCTCAGTGCTTAGTAAGGTAATAAGATCACGTGCTTTTGCTGTCATACTTGCTAGATCAACAGCCTTTGTATCTACTATTTTTCTATATATTTCAGTGACCTAAGTAATCTGACTGTATTGGAGTAGTCGTTATATGATAGAAACACGAAGTTATCTGAAAACAAAGTTTATGCGGTGAGTTAACTGAAGTATTTTTTTCCAAACTCGTGCATAAAGTTTACAGCAATAAGACCAATAAGATATGGTAACATTCAGATAGATAATTCTCCTCTTTTACGAATTTGCTTATCGGCCAGGCGCTCGGGAAAAGCCTGTAATCTGCTTCATTCGTCGCCTCGTTTTTTGGAACTCTGCACCGCTCAAATCGAGTTTAACAGTTTGAGGCCTTAACAGATAGAGACGTTAACAGTTAGGGATCGCTTAGTTAGATTTTATCCGATCGTACTGCTAGCAAATAGGATACATTTCCAGAACTTTACAGACGCTTTTCGCTCAACTAATAAATGGTTGTTGTAATAGATATTGGGCAGTCTTCACTATTATTGCTTAAAGGCTGTGTTAAGATTGTAAAACGTTTCGTCTCGCCAAAGGCCATCACCTTGGTTGTCAATTAGCCTTCGGATTTACTTTAAAAGTTTCGTATTATGGTGTGACGGGTTACGCGTGAAAGTTCTTTATATACAAAGCAATTTTTATTTTTTTTACTTTTAGGGAGTGGGTTTTTTCTGACGACGTGCTTTGGAGGAATCGCTGTTAGAAAGGCTAGGGTCCCTTACCTTGACTTTCAAGAAGAAAGTGTTTTTTCCTCATAAAAAACGGGTCTATCAGACAGAGATCAACAGCATGTGTGACTTGTTCCATATCATGCCTATCATAGCATTTATTTTTCATTTTATTGCTAACTGCGCGCTAATGAGATATAATGGGACGTGTTTGCAGGCATCTGACTCGAGACCATTATGCCGAAAAGCGCTTCCGGAGCGGCGCAGAATTTTGTGCGCAAATGAGCTCGAGGTCGTGTTAGAACAAGTTGGGCCCGATCAGGCCTTAGCAGTTTATAAGTCCACTTTTCCTATAAGATGGAAACATCAACAGATACCACGGTTTCCTTTCGAATAGCTAAGTTTGCTCTTTTAATATTAAAATAATAATAATAAAAAAAATATAATAAACGTTATTATATAACAGGGTATGCACTGACGACTTTCACAGATCGGGAGCAGCAAACATTTACAGGGAATTCAAGAAGCAGGTAACTTTATTACTTTGACACACTAAATAGAAGTATCTGTTCCGAGATGCCTTGCTTTTCACAACATGATATATTATTTCCATCAACAACCTTAACGAAGTAACTTTTACAGAACATGTTGACCATGCACATAGAAAACCGAATTGTTTGTTTGTCTATGCCTGCTTCCCGTATCAGTAACTTAACTTTCAGAGCAAAACGAAGCCACGTATCTGCGACTATATGATTTTGTCGTTGTGACCAAATTAGTATGTTGTGCTCAAGTTCTCGAATGCCAAATCTCTCTGATGCTGAAATTTGAATAATGAATTTGTCCTATACTAAGCTACAGACGGATCCGATCTTGTGCCGTTTAGCAAAATAATTCACAAGGTAGCTTTTTAATTTATCTATTCAAAGTAATATCTACATAAAATTAAAAATTGTCTTCTCATTTCGGATCTGTTTTATCGCACAGACAGAGAAGATTACCTCACACAAACTGTACGACCTCTTCGTATAGAGAAAAGCTGCCTATATTTGTTTGTAATTTGTTAGGCCTTGTATTTCTTAGTTAACATGACTGACAAAAAAACAACGCAAGTTAATTGTTAATTAGTTACTCCATAAAAAATCTAAACCATGTTTTTTCATTAATGTTCTTATAAAATAGGACATTCAACAGTGCCACAAAATAATGCAGAAAGCTGCCTTATTACACCACTGTGAGGCACAACTAAGTCAAATAGAAAATATAATGGTCAAAATTGTAACCATAAAAATAGATATTTATGTATATATACAGGCTCCGCATGAGCAATTGCCCTCCTGTAGGCAAAGTTCGATTCAGTAGTGGAAAATACTTTGTGATGTTTGCTGCCAAAGCATTAGAAAAGCGCCTCATTGAACATCGAACATTCAGTGTGGACCGCAGATGTTTCCGTAAGTGCACCGTGAGGAGGGCCAATGAATAGATGGGAAGTATTTGCTTCTTAAATCAAACTCGAAAAAACCTTTGCTAAAGAACGTTGACGTTCTGGGACGCGTATGGGTCAGCTAAAATGTGCATTTGAAAAAAAGAAAAATCTTATTTCCGGGCTATTATTTCAACAGTTGCTGATGTTACGTACGACGCGTTGTAAGCAACTTCCTCTCATAAGTCGTTGTAAGTAATCCTCTCATAGCTATGGCCGAGTGGAACTGCGAATTCTTAAACGTTATCTTCCACCCGTCATTAAATTATAAAACTCGTAATAGAAAAGCATGACCAGATTTATTTGCCGTCAATATAATGGAACAAAGAATATAAGTTTGACTAAATAAAATACCGACAACGCAAGATATCGCATTCATGTCTATGTACGGCACCAAACACAGGTCACTTATCATTAATTTTATTTAGAGCTGTTTTCCGCCGACTGTGAAACAGTTACTTATATTTAGTAGATAAACATGTTACGTTAGATATATATAAAATCGTAGGAACGACTCTAGCTAGTTTCTGTCAGAGAGAGTGCTCAAAACCAAGTATACACTCTAGTAGCTTACTTAATATTTATTACGCAAGCATAATGTTTGTCAAGATTATCATTCATTTTCACCGTAGAAGCTAGTAAATGCTAAGACGATGAGCTTTCCATAGGTAAGTTTCTAGCTGAGTTGGTGCTATCAGTTGGTCAGGGTACTAGACATTAAGTATAAATTACGAAGCGCAGGTCATAGGCTTGAAAATATTGTTTTCATGCGCTAATAGTTGAAAAGTTTGGCATGCTGCTTTCCCCAATCAGAACCGAAGCTAAAAATTACACTGATCTGTTGTTAGTCTGTCAGCGGCGTCTACGCTGAAGGGGGACATGGTTTGCCATGGTCATCACAAATATATGAGTGCTTATCGTTATCATAATATGCTACAGTATTTGATTCCTTAGGATATTCGAAAAGCTGTTTATTCAGCTCACAAGCCGCACTGACTTGGGCTTAGAGTTTACCATGTCATTGCTTATGTGCATGTAGCTACAATGTGAACGAGAATATAATTTTCGACAAAAAATTCAATAAGAAAAAATAAGATTTTTCAAGCCTATTCTTTTTTCAGCTAAGAACTCTTCATTATTTCCTTAATACAATCTACATTAAGGTTCCGAGAAAAAACCCTACTCGTATTTAGGGTAGAATGTAAGATCGTGTGTACATGAAGCTGAATTCGCGGCGTTTGTGCAATGGTGTATCCGTCACGTTGTTTAATATGGTCTCGTGAAAACACTGATCAGCTATCACGTCATCAGTAAAACAAAAGGCAAAAATAAGAAAATCTATTGCGGCCGTAGCTACGCACATTAATCATGGGCGTAGATACGAATCCCGAAACATGCCCAACCGAACTAGAAGTGTAAAGAATAGAGTGATTGGCCGATAACACGAAGACCCAGTTTTACGCCGTCTTTGGTTGAATGTACATAGAAGAAAATTTGCTAAAAAGTTCAAAGAAATTGTACAGCAGATATGAGTTGCAGACTCTATTTAATGAGCGGAAAACCATTTCGGTCGACTGTGGTGTAATCACAGTCCGGTAATTCTTCATATCTTCAGAGATGTTGTATTGAATTAAGCAGTCCCCATCTTGCTATACTGGCTTTAGCACTAACCGTTGGTCCGTTCTTTATCAGAAAGAATATTTAATTGCACGGTCTTGATATATGCGTATGTTGCTGCGCATTAAGTGGTCCATCATTGTGGATCGCGTTTAGCAACTAAAGTTTATTAATATTCCAAGTCACGTAAGGCAATATTCTCCAATTTGGCCTGTATGTACATATTACCTCATACGTTACATAACTGTATTATTAACGAAACATGTTGATTTTTCTTTGGCAGTAGTATAAAAAAAAAATTGCTTATCTGTATGATATGGCAAACCATATATACTGTCAATAATCTTATCTTTTTCTATTGCATGGCTAGTATCGGTAGAAAAAAATACTCGATCAAACAAACAGTACTTTCGGAAACCAGCGAGAAAATGGCAGATTTATCATTTCGCTACAAGAAAAAAACTCGTGAAATTGAATTGATGTAAATCTAAATGCTATAATATGTCAAATGCCACCAGAAACCCATCTGATACGGACCACAAGCTAACAACTAACATACTGTCCTTTAGCAAACACCTTTTATCCTTCGATTACTTTTCTTCGTCTAAGTAAAAAAAAAAAACATAGACGGAGTGTTCTAATTCCTGCTAGAAAATTATCGACGGTGAAGGTAATCTGCGTTTAGAATCTAAAATTTCGTTCTAAATAATTTAATCAAATAAGTACAATGGACTTTACACGATAATTACACACCTAGTTTTAGTGCACCTTTAAATATATCCAGAATAATAATATACAATTTAGCCCATAACATTCTGTATATCGTTGTGTATTGTTGGAGTTATACCTTGTTGTCTAGATTTTAATTTAGACAGCCAGTCTAACATAATTCATAATGCGATTTATTTATTTATTCACTAGTTTGCAATTTGTTAATAGTTCGTCAAAAAATTAAGCATCGTGACCTAACTTACCGAAATACAGAACTTCTATTGGACGATTATTGGTACTTTTTTGCCTACATTCGTTTAAGCCAAAAACCATAGTTTTCTAATGATCGATGTAGGTAGCAAGCCGTAAACCGAGTTCAAGGTCGAAACTATGATTTACAAAAGCATTAGGTTCAACAAAAAAGCTTGATTGCTGCCTCATAGAGTTAATCTAAAGATAATGATTAATAAGATTTTATTCCTCAAGTGCTTAAGCTCTTGTTTCATTCTCGGCCGAAAGAGGATTTTACCTCACTTACCTTCAGATAAGTATAAGCCATCTCGGATTTCACTCACCCCTCTAAGTCTTTGCTTAAGATGCGACAGATAGAGATTATAATAAAGAGAAAAAGTCGTTAAAAGTAGAAATAACTTTATTTCACTAGCATTCAGGATTCTGGTTGAACTCCTGCATAATCCTTGGATCAGGCGGTATGTTTATCTACTAGCCGCCGTTCGGGGTTGTGTGCGTTTTATACAAGTACAAAAGCGTTAAAAGGAAATCTGGTATTCAATCAATTTTTGAACTTATTAAACAGCCTGTTAATCCATCTTTAAACGTGTTAAGGTAGTTTTAACCTTTGAATATTGTTATTAATACATTAACACAGATTCGTATGATAGATGCGTCTGTTCTGCACTTGAGTTTTTCAAAAAAAAAAGTTGATTGCTACTATTCTATTTTTTTCGTGAACATCAGAATGAAGCCACAAAGGTGGTAAGTTGCTACTTGAGACCTAGCGGATCTGTTAGTAGTCCTTCACGCTAGTTAAAGACATAGTGGACCCAAAGTGATTCAAAATGTTTTATAAATAAACGCTTCCCTCCCCCTCAACGAACCAAGAACTGCACCAGATATAGTATAGCAATATAGTTTCTATTTCGTACTATTGTACTGAGAATGGATAGTCTCATTAGTATCTGTGCACTTTAGCTTCGCCGGTGACGCTACTCCTGCCATAAGAATAGCTGCTCATGCTACAGTTTTCTATAAAGGATATCACCTCCTGGCCGACGGTGCGTGGCCGCTCTTCCATTTCGGGCTGCTCCTTCTTCGATGTCCCGACATTTACTGCTATCAAGGACACTGGGGCAACAAAAAGGGGAATCAATACACGAGTTTTAAAATAGAGCCTATAATAATATCACCATACCTAGAACAAAAAAGGGAATTGTGCATAGTGAAAGAGAAGTTAGGTATTGCCCTCGTGCCGAACGCAAGGCTCAAATAGAAACAACAGAACAGGCACTCTCCATAGTACACTGACAGAGAGACATACAATAGACTTTCACCAGCGTTTTAGCGTAGTCAAAAAGACAGCATCTCGTTTCAGTAAACAGAGATCGAATATATACACCATATCCATTGATTGCTAAGGATCGAACCGTTGCTCACGTACCATCGAAGCCAGTAGACTATTTAAAGCCGTAGGATTACAGACAATATAAGCCGAGTTCTGTCCTCTGCTCCTTTCTTCCTCCTACCTTTTCATTCCTGTATCTGCCTCTCCGCCTTCAAAAGATTAATTTACATGAGAATACCCACTATTTCAGCGGGCATCACCGCAGCAACTTGGTTAATCTGTACAACTGCTACTACCACTATATATGTATACACAGGTAGGCAGTACACTTATTGAGCTATCGTAAGCTGGTTTGGTAGTATTGAAGCAGTCTACGCTAGTCTCGATCTCGGCCGTTGCGGCACATCGATGTAAATACTGTAACCCAAAGAGGCACTTAGAAACAGCTGCATGGCGGTCGTTAAATGGCTGTTAGTTAAAGGTCTCGCTTGGAGCGGCCGCATTGCCAACGATGGCAGGATTGGCGTTGGTCTGCGGTTTGCTTTGCATAAGCGAACCATTCGACTCTCAAATGGAGCGGCTAGGACGCCGAGGTCCTAAGAATGAGCTTCGCTGTCTTTTGCTTTATCCCCGGCGTCGCGTGGTTGAGGAGAGACCTGCAGAATCGTTTTCCCTTATCTACTCGTATTCCTTAGCTGTGGCAAACAGCCCTGTTTGTCATGACCATTACTAATCAAGTTGCGGTACAGATCTTTCAGGGAGAGAAAGACGCCCCGCGCCCCCGCTGCAATGGTACCTGCTGTCAAGAGTCGTTGCAATACCGTTCGATTGCCTGTGTCTATCCTACCAATAGTTGGATGCGAGCGCGCAGATAAAACAGATCTAACTACGTTAACCTTAAAATCTTTGCTATAGTATACATTGCGACAATGCTGAATAATGTGTTAAATAGAAGACTGCCTGTCAGCAAACGTCCAGATCATGCTGTTTAACCATACTTCACTACGCCATCGGAAATTTGTAGCTAGATGAAGAGAACTTAGTGTTCCATCTACTATTTGCTCGTAACCGTGCCTGCCGTTTTACACTGCTATATACAGGGGATCGTCGCACTACCGGGTACACGTAAAAGCGGCGGCTACCTCAGGCAGCGAACTCTGATAAGTGTCAACCTCACTACATCCTTCCCGTATATACCATCTCCATCGGATAGCAGCAGTGATAAGTTGGTTGCCGGAATCGCAAACTTCACGTTTAGGATAGTACCCATTGCTTCTCACAAACAATTATATTCTATTTGCCTACAAAAGTCTACGTTGTCTACAGCAACGGTAGAGTAAGGTCAGAGGCCGAAAAAAAAGACCAAAAGATAGATGCAATTCAAAGCCCAGATTTGAGAATCAGTCAGGTATTGTGAAGATTATAGTTAGCAGCTTCGTGTCTTAGATCTGAGAACCTCAGATCCCATACCACGGTGTGCATGACCCGAGGCACAAACAAGAGGGCAGTACAAGTTTGAAAATGGAGTTGGGTACTTCTTGCAATTAATTGGTTTGTCCCTTCATCACTCTCGAACGGTTGTCCTAATCAAAGGACAGGACTAGGCCAAGCTGTCTAAGGAATGCGCTCTATTTTCGTGCAGACATTTGGTTCTTTCATCACTGAGGAGAAAATACTTAACGGGCATTTTATGCCGAAAATCACGTGAATCTGTACGCATGACATCAAATCTGCACCTGAGAAAAGCACTGGTGTAGGTCACTCAGCCTTGCAATGGAATTTTATCTATCTGTTGTTATTTTTTTGCGGTTTGTATTGCCGGCTTAACGGCTGAGTAGATTCTGCAAACATTTGCTTAATTATATGCTAAGCGTTACCTCACAATAGAGTAGACACCTGACTGCGTTCGTGAGCACTTCGTAGCTACCGATTACACTACATATACATATATTTGGGATGTTCCAAAAAACGTGGTAATACCGTAGATGGCTACTGGTTCGAATGGTAGGCCATTTTTTTATCAATAATATGATTCGTTCGCTCGTACAAACATATTAATGCAGGACTGGCCGCCTGTGAGACGATTTTGAAGTACGAATTTATGTTTAACCTGCACCCCAGGTTTGAATCCGTCGAACTGGCATAAATGGGACGTGGTTGGAACAGGAAACTTTAAGATAATAATACCTGCTCAATCACTGTCGTTGCTAAAGAAACGTTCAAAATATGGATATAAACACGTTCGCCAGAGAAGCGTCGTTGTAAATACATACAAAAGTGTCATCCAAGTGTCTGTTCTCGGAGGACGCAGTTTATCCACAAGGCTATTTCGAGTGTTTGGTATTTCAAATAACTATAACACTTGAAATGAATGCAAGAGTTCGTTAAATGAATTTTGTCTATTTTATATTACATGAGTATATACAGAGCTCCCACGGGAGGGGGAACAATCTGTTGAGCTTTCCTCACTGTTTTGCGAGGCATTTGTTAGAAAAGCGTTTGTAGGTGCATTTACAATAGTATTCTTATTTGGATTAACTTACCTCAACGTTGAGGTGTTTTTAAAACAAATACATAAGGTGACGTCTATTTCCATAGCTGATAGCGCCAATTAGGCATCTGTTGGCAACGGCCGATCGCAGAAGTTACCATAAGCTAGAAATTTCTAAATCCAGCAATGCGTATCATCGAAGATTTCAGTTTATCGAAAGCCCACAGAGCTTCCACGTGCATATAAGGTATGGCAAGCGCTTCGGTTAGAAAGTTGACCATGCGTAGGATTTAAGAAAAGTCCTTTTCTATACAAGCTGCGAATTGTTCAAGTGAGAGTTATTCTGTTACCAAATCTTTAAAGATTGAATGAATAGAAGGCGAACGTTTTGTTTCAGCGCCTTGTTCAGCTGTCATTGCTGATGCCTGACCGGCATATTGAACTAACTAGTGATCTTTTGCAAGTGAGTTGTATGCCGTGAACTGGGCAGTGTAAGGGGGGCTAGCGTACGCTGAACGCGCCGGAGCGGGTGGAGCGGCATATGCCGCGGGGATGGCAGCCGGAGCTGGGGCGGCGTAGGCGGCTGTGGCTGGAGCAGCGTAGGCGGCTGAGGCTGGAGCAGCATAAGCGGCTGAGGCTTGAGCAGTGTAGGCAGCTGAAGCTGGAGCAGCGTAGGCAGCTGAAGCTGGAGCACTGTAGGCGGCTGAAGCTGGAGCAGCGTAGGCGGCTGATGCTGGAGCAGCATATGCCGCTGGGGCTGGTGCATATGCTGCTGCTACCTGCTTCGGCGGGATGATATGCAGATGAAGACTTTGTGGAGGTCCGAAAACGTTTGCGGCAAACGCAGGAACTTTGTGGTCGGCATGAGCCGGAGCGTAGCCAGCAGCCGCGGGTGGTGCTGGTAGAGCATCAGAGAAGCCAACCAAAGTGGCAAACAGGACAAACAGACCAGCGCTGATTCGGATGCACATTTTGTATAGGTTATCTGTTCGTGTTGTCGTGAGCTTCACGATACAACAGCGAGTCGTCTCTATATTGTAGGACTTCTTTGTAAAACGCAACCAAGGTTCGATGGTGATCAATGATAAAACGCTCGTTGATGCCGAAATAGCTCGGTATCGCTGCTAGAGCCGACCTGACTGCCGACTTTGTGTTGGAGAGGTCGAGCCTTTATAGCGGCCACGGGACCACCCTCTTCCCCTTTAGCTCGTCGGCATCGCATCAGTCGTAGCAATACCCGTCGTTCTGGGGTGGCTGGCGTCAGCCGCTACTCCACTACCAACCAATCCCGTAATTCAGTTAGTCTTGTTACTGTTACTACCAGTCGGGGGTACACCGCTGTGCATTTGTACGGGAATGTTCTGTATTGTTATGTTGACGCTGAAGCAGGTCTTTTTTCGGATCAACAGCGATCCCTCATAAGACATCGCTAATTGTCTTGTGTTACCGGTGGTTGTTGTAGCAGAAAAAACAACGATTCCAACCCGGTAGATAGAAGCTGAAACAGCATAAAATCCGGGCATGAAATATAGAAATGGAACAAACAGATTCGCATTAGGAAGATGCATGTGAAATGCTCGATGCAATTCATTAACTTAATAATATGTACATGAAAGTTAAAGTGTTACAGCAGTGGTTAGTAGTAGTAGTATTGGACTTAACAACTCGTTATTCGATTTACGTTCGATTTTTCAGTCTGCACGAGGTGAAATGGATGATCATTTAACGAATGAGGAAGCCTCGCTTGAATATAAACTTGGTAATAAACTGCTCATATTTTCAGGATCGTTCGTCGCAATGTACCAGCAACTAAACGTAAACTTACTTTTTTAGGTTGCGAAAGTGTGACACTTATAACGCAGCCGCTTACAGTGATATCCAGCATAAATGTCTCATTGTTCTACGAGACAGTTTTACATACAACATTATTCAGCGCGAGAATATTTCTTTGTGCTACAGAGCTTTACTGCATCTCTAATTTAGTGATAAAAATTTGTTCGTTACCCTATGCGCGTGGTAGTTAAAGGTCGCCAGTGCCTCTAAGTACACAGTTTCATCGATAAGTGTTATAAAGGCGTTTCGTATATTTTATTTGAACCACGTTTGTGGGACTCCTTGCCATGACGAGTGGCCGTGCATCCACAATCTATTGCCAGTCTTTGACAATAGAGAAAGCTAGTTCTTTCCGAGGCGAAACCTAACGCGTCGTTTTCGCAGTTCGAGCGAAGATCAGCTACTATGTAACTCTCATCACCAGGACTAAAAATTTTTTAACATATGAAGTTAACGGTCCACGGTACTGCCAGTTTTCATGCGGCTGCTGAAAAATTCACTTTAAATGAGGCAAACCTGGATATCTCCAATAGAGTTTATATTTAAATGATTCGAAAAGCCGTTTCTATTGCACCAGAAGTTTTCACATAGAAACTAACAGCCGTTTGGAAGACGCAGAGTAACGATTCCCTAACGGATCGTCTAGAAAAACTCCAATGACTAGCCTTTTTAAAACTTCCTGTACTCCTTTAGGCATTTTGGTCCTTTTTGAGCCCTTATACCCTTATATATATACTTCGAAGCTTTTATTGGGCCGATGAAGTACTTGTGTAGGGTAAAATTTTTAGATATGTGCGTTTATCGCACTTTCTAGTATACATATGACACTGCATATATTTTCCAGCATGTTTATTTCAACTGCCTCTACAACTACAGGTCATTTATATTCAGTTGGATACGTGTTAGTTTCTAGTCAGCTGTGGAGCAGTGTACTACGCCCCGACAAAGAGTTAATTGTTAGGCATATGCTCTTTTGGCATGGTCAAGCCAGCGAAACGCTTCACCCTGTCATTGAATTGTTATGTAATTTTATAAACAACGAACACTATACCTACCAGCAGTTCCCACTGACGAAAGCGCCGATTTGGACACCCTGCGTGCAAGACCGTTATGGGACGACAATTGCTCGTTAACAAAAAAATGATAGCAGTCACTAAAAAAAATCTAACGGAACACAAATCGACCAGAACCTAACGTATATTCAATAGTAGCCCGAATCTGAATAGAAACAGGTGTTCTGTTAGCTTTTATCGTCTATATACATAAAAATATTTAGGTAACTTTAACATCAGAACCTGTAAGTCTTTGAAGAATACGATTGGCCCTTAATTGTGCAATATATATATATAATAACAAAATCCAGTCGGTCTAAGAATTGCCTTCATTTAATATCTAAGACTTTAGCCACTTTATCAATAAACTCCATATACATGTGGAACATGTGCAAACGAATCTTTGAAAAGGAAAAATAACAAAACAATTTTATGTCATAGAGAATATCATGAGTTGCACGTCTGAAACATTGGGCAGCAACATTGGGTTGCAATAGCTGCAACTAAGGACAGATGAAAATACTGTAATAAATAATGTAAATAAAAATAAAATCATTGTGCTTGTGCCTTTTTGCTCTCTAAAAGAATTAAAATTAGGCCAATTTAAAAATAGTTAATCATCTGACTCTAAATACCCATTTCCTAAAATATAAGTAGAAATAAGGAGAAAGTTCTAAAGCCATAAACAACACCCAGTTGTGGAACACGCCCAGATGTGCTTTAGGTAAAGCTCACAAATCATAAGACATGTAAAGTAATAATAGTTTGGACTAGGGCTGAGTATCGACATCTCGTATAGACGTGATGCGTGCTGAACCATTGTTAATACGGCAATGAAATTTACATTGATCGGAAGTACCCGATCAGCTGATATAAAGAGGTCAAGTACTTTGAAGTACTCAGCGAGTTTTGGTTGGAAAACGAAAGCAAGACCTTTCAATTGCTAGTGCCGTTCCGTCACTAAAATCTGTTAAGTCAACAGATATCTCTACGACTAGTATCAGCTAGGAAAGAACGGTTTACGCAGTGTGATATGGCCAAATTGTATCAGAGCCTTAACCAAAATTCATCTCTACTATGGAACCAATCTTTGTATGTGTTCAAATTATATTTGTAACGCTATGTGCCGCAGAGTTTGCGATGCAAGGAGAAATATAATATTGGTCTCTATTTAAGTAACGCTTGCGGCGCCTCTGCAGTGTAAATAAAAGATTGGCCAAACTAGTTTTAATCGGTTTATTGCTTATCGATACGAATAACGCATCAAAATGCATACCTTTGGCTCTTATCGAATATTTTTCCCCAACTACGATGATGCTATCCGTAAACGTTTTGACAGTTAGATGTGACGTACGTTACTCTAAAAAGTTCAAAATAAGGCTGTTCCATCTAACTTCCATTTCGTCTATCCTTTTCGTTCAGCCATCGGTCTTCTTGAAAGGTCGAGAACTACTACAGTCTGATCTGTGATGTCCGTTGTTCTTGCAGTCAATAAGGCGGCATAGCCACCCTTGACACCGCAACACCGTTGTCTCCTTGACACCACTACATCGACCAGCATCAAGATTTGTGCAAGTCAAACTAACTGAGTCGAACGATGACTATCAATATCGTCCGAGAAAAAGCTGAATAATTTGATTGTGACTATAAAAAAAAAAAACATTTATATGTGACAACTTTGTTGCTTCCTCTAAAAATTAGGTACAATAAAGGTCACCGTTTCCCTTATAAGTTTCATTGCGGCAGATTTAAGTGTTGCAGATATATTATAATGCTAGGAAACAATGTGGTACTCGAGTCCAGTAGTCAATCTATGATAAAACACTTGCTGTATGTTTACAAAATACAGTTTATTTAATCATTTGAATAGCGTAGGTATTCGTAAGGGTCCGCGTTTCCTCGAAATAACAACAAACCATTTATAGAAGGAAGGTTTAAATAAGACTGATTATTCCCCTTTTCGAAAAACCGTTATAATTTATAGGTTTATAATTAATATACAGTAATAGATGGCTTTAGCTTAGCTCTATGAACCTTTGGTAGCGGTAGTCTACTAAAGATGTCCTCTGCATATTAGGTAAAACTATTTTTCATCATTTGGAGAAGTTTCAGCGCTAAAAAGTGCTGTCTCCTAGGACAGTTATGACAGCTTTAGCGACGTATAATGATTGAACATTGCAAAGCAGATCGGTCCACTATTATAATAATCTGTCGGAATTAGGATGGCTTAACAAAAATGATTCGATTACCAGAAAGTATTAAAGAGTGGTGGTATCACTGTGTCGTAATTGGTTAAATTTTTCTAACTTTTTTTTTGGCTATATTTAAATTTGGATTTGTGCAGGGGATCTCAAATCAAGCGGCCGAGCTCTACTTACTTTAGTTTGTGTCACATCAATATGCACGCTTACTCAGTACCTTGAAGATAGGAAAACATTTCATGAAAAGCTATATAGAAGACTTCTTCCGACAGCTTTCCTTCCGGTCGACATTTCGACGTCGACGATAAATTATAAGGTTATATGGATCACGCTGCGTTTAGTGCGAAGCGTTTTTTTTGTATATGTATTTTTACCAAGTATAGTCTTATGCAACTAATGCAGTCGTATTCTGCATTGTAGAATTCTGCTCAGGGTTCTCTATTGTAGAAAGTTGCTCAGGTCAAATAAGGTAACTCATGCGAACCTTATCTGTTTCTCGTCTGGCCCTTCCGTGCCGTCCGCGTACGTGTAGAAATGCATGATATGCTATTACTTCTGCAACGTTTACATAATTTCAACAAGTACAATAACGCAAAGTACTACACGCTGACATTTCCGGTGTATGTTGAAGCGGGAACGTCTCTAGAAATTTCGATCGATTAAACTTCAAATCATTGATGTGCCTCTATCTAGGCATGATTCATTAGCTTTCACCTTACGGATCGTAGTAATCGCGCGAAACATATCCATCACAAAGTCATTTAGCAAACAAATTTTGCATTTTTCTTTACTTAGTAAGCGTTTATGAAGCGAGTGAATATTGCTTTATTCAGAAAGTGCGTCAATTTACAACAACACAGATGTCCATTTTTACGAGCCTTCTGTCGACCATCGTCAAAAGGCCTACAGAATTTATTAGCTACAGAAAAATCTACAGCAGTTTTATTTCTTTGACCAATCGGCTAAAGCATTTGGTGATTTTTTTTCTTTTTCGACAGAAACTCTTACGTATTGATGACAGGGTTGATATCTGCAGTGTGGAATGAGCATTTCAACAAAACCTTGCGGTAGTTAGCGCCATTACTATCTCATTAGTTATAGCGAAGTTTGAGGCAAATTGAATTTCTAAGTTGCAGGTGTATAAGCTGTAACGGCAGGATTACTTCCTGGCAGACATCGCGTCAGCTTTAAATCCAATTGGGTATCCTATAGTCAGCGGACCTTGTTAAGCACTCGTTTGTTATAAGATTTCAAAATAAAGAAACTTTTCGAATCAAATATGTCCATAGTTGCATGAGATGAAGTCAGCTAATAAGTAATGCCTAATAGGTTGAATAATAAACGAAAAGAAGTGCAAGCATCATACTCGTATTTAATCGAAATATAATTTATGGCCGTGCTTTTCCAGAAGGCTTAAATAACTAGCAGGGAGTTTAGCATGTAAATAAAGTAACGATAAATTAAAGAACAGGCTTTCTAATTTCTAGCTTGGTTCTAAATTACACTGGATCATTCATTACGTCAGTTATCGGCTGTCGCTGCTGTGAAATCAGTTTTCGTTCGATTTGGATCACCAGGCAAGATAAATATCGCTTTTTTTTTTTAATAAAGCATCATAATTTATTCATGTATTTTACGCAATTCTTGCATACATTGTCTATACAAGAAGTTGAGTATTTTTCTTAACTTATCATTTATACTCAACTTTTTTTTTTTATTCACAGCAACATGTTCGGTCGTATGATATTGCCGTGACACAATTGTGACTTCGTTTGAGTTTATATTCTCCATTTGTTAATTAATCACAAAGATTTCCTTTAGTATGTATAATCGTATACAGCAATTCTATGGTAATAACTATCTCTAGCTGGGTTAGGTGTTATATATAAGGGAAGACTTCGTGATTAATTAAAAAACGGTTCAAAAAAAGGTCGTAGTGATTCTCAAATACGACAAGCGGCTGACCTTACCTTGAAATTTCTAAACCAAGACCTGTGGTTGCGAGTAAATACTTTCCTAAATTTGAAAATGTCGTATAATTCTTGGGATAAGCTGAAAGCTACTAACACCATCCACGGCTACCAGTGGGTTCGTCATATATCATTGATTTTTTTAGACAGAGGCTGAAATCTTTATGTCTATTACCGTTCTCGTTAGGCAGCATTTACATATATAGTTCTCTACGTATCCATGCGCTGTCGAAAATCCCAAAAACGAGGATCGATTCAGGGAACCGCCGCCTCGTCGTTCGTGCAGTCTTTGCTATATCAACATATGCTCGTGTAGGTGAAGAGTCTCCCGGATCATAGATGGATGTATGGAACGCCTAGTAAGGTCTTTGGGCATATGTACCTACATAGCAGCGTTACGTTCCTCGGCCAGTCGCTGACGTGTGCTGCTTCAATAGTTGCTTGACGACCTTTAGTATAAAAACACAATTTCCGTCTTTTCAAATTCGCTGTTTTTAAGCAACGTGATAAATTTGATGATGTCTGCTCTCCAAGCAGTCGCCGTTCGCGGGCAGCAGTACGGTCGTACGCTCCTCTACAATACACCTCTTACAAACCTGGCTCGTAGCAGAGTTTCTTTCCATCTTATGTCCTCATGGGCGGAATAGATTTTTGCATCGCACTAAAACTGGTCTAAGCCGGCACCGCCATTGAATTGATACCTGGCAGAACGTGCGAGTTTCCAAGGCCTTCAACATCCTTGGCGGCGTCGTCGTGCGACGACTTGTACGTGTATGATGAGGAAACGTAGATAATTGTGCAAAAAAGTTCATACTCGCTAGCATGATCGCTCGAAAATGTAAGACATTCTTGTGCGCTAGATGTATGCGGCAATGACCGTCCTGTTGACGCAATCTAACCTTCTTAAAAAAGTGAGCCACATGCATGTCAATTTCTATTCTGCACAGCAAAAACCTAAAAGTAACCCCACAGACATAATGGGTCGTTATCTAGCAGTCGTTATTACGATTACTGTTACTTGTCAATATCAATGGAATACGGCCGTAGTTGAGTGGCCAGAGTAACGACCTGCCGCACCGATAAGTGGCCAGCTTCGGTTCTCGTTTCGATGTTTATTAATTTCTCATAGTGTATCTTTGCTTTGGACGACGGCCGTAACCTTATTTGTCGTGACATAATTGAAGGCACTGACCATTCTGGTGAATCTGGCTCTGTTTCTCATGTTGCCAAGGGCATATTAAAAGACTGATCCCGCAACGATCATTGCTCCTTTATGACGCTTTTAATGACGTCGATTAGGTTACAATGGCTTGTCATATACCTGCCTAATAAAATAGTACACCTTTTTTTTTCTGGAAGAGAGCATACCACCGTTAAATGTTAATTGCCTTCAAAATTTAAGTCAGTACTGGAATTAGGTGGTCCATTCGAGGTAATGGCTTGATTAAAAAGTTACACCCAAATACGCAGAAAATGATCTGAATGAATCGCATCTGATCAGTACCAAGGACTATCCGAACAATGTGACACGTTATTATTATCGTTACTATTACTCAATAGTGTAATTTCTATCGAATTATTGACAGCCATGTGTAAAGTATGTCGGGCTAATCTGGTAAAATTATCTCGAATCTATAAAATATATACATAGGCGACTATGTAGTATGAAGAATCAATTTTGAACGTGAAAGCTAATGGAAGACAGATTTACGAAGAACAGCTATCTGTTACTGCAGGCGCTTCACGATCACGATAATCGTGTCGATCATTTTATTAAGTGATAATTTTTGAGCTGTACACCTATTGTAGCTGGGTGGTGGAAAGAAGACGGTATTGAAATGCGTTTTCATGTGGCCAACTACGCATTAAGTAGCAATGTACTGCCGTTCGTTGCTAGATTTCGAAATTTAGGTACTATCATAGAAACCTGATTTTACATACCGGTATATTATCGTTATATACCTAAGAGACAATAGTTTTCATCTTAAACATTCAAGTATATCTTGCTTGTGCTGCTCAATCTGTGGCACTGTGCATTTTTATGTGCCCAGGCAAAAATTTGTCTTTAACAGCCATTAGATTGAGAACTGCGCAGTAACTTGCGCAAAAGTGACATGGCTAGAGAGGTAAGCGATCTGAAAACTATAATTCCAAATTCACTCAGTCGGGCCTAGAAGTCGCAAATACAGAGCAAGCCACTCCCTTATTTTCATAACAGGCGTCTTGATATTTTAGACAATAATGCTATACCCTCGGTAATGGCAACTGAAGTTAATTCCTCTAAATATTTGGCCGTATCGAACGGTAAACTTATCAGTTACTTTTTCCTACTGAAAACCTCTACGAACGCTATAATCTGGTCGAACCAAGCTTTGTTGAATAATCAAAGAAGGAGCGAATTAACTACCTGATAGGAATGGCAGTGCCTGGAAAACGCCAGCCGAATTCGAAGCATGTATAGAACCGAGCACGAATCTGACAGTTTTCAATGTTTATATGGCAATTTTAACTGTTAAGACTAAACAGGTTTAAATGTTGAAAATACAGAGAGCTCATCGTCTGACCGGTAGGCGACTGCTTGGAAGTTTTTTCTATCAACAACGTTCCAGTCCATATATCATGTTCCTAAGATCAAACAAATAGAGTTTTCCCAGATGCTTTCTCATACACCCGTTTAAGAAACTTACCTCCTTTCTTAGCTAGGAAAAATATTTGATCTGCGTCCAATAAAATTTTTATATATCAATCGGATTTATAAATATCAAAGGCTTCTAAAAGGGACACCAACCCAGATACGTTGGACCGGCTTTGTTGGGTTTGCCAGCTGAGTGTTTTAGATTTCTAACTTATTACTTTAATTAAAGTTCGGCAGCAGTTGCTACCATCTGAGTCGTTACTGTTCAGCTTACTATTTCAGTTAGTTAGCTTACCGGGCATTTTTTTTGCTGAACAACTTGAGGAACTGGACACCATCCATGTAACTCTAGCCTTGAAGCGATAAGCGCCGGGACCCAGAAGCTAGAGCAGAGGGATTCTGACATCTAAAAAGGTAAGTAAAGACCCCATTATTTTACTCTACACATAATAACTGCTTTTTGTACGAACTAGTAAATCGAAGCATTGTATGTCGCGTAAGCGTGATGGATGTTTCAATCCATGGCAAGCCGACGGTTGTTTGCGATAATCGAACAATGTCAGACATGAACAATTCCGGTGAAATTTAGCACTTTTTCCGTGCACGCCGTATAACCGAATCAGGCAACCGCTGTTGATTGCGCCCCTTTTCCATTTGTTTTAGCTTGATACTTTCCCAGTCATAAGCAACAAATTGTGAATGTTCTTCCGTGTACTTGCACAGAAACTTTCAGGGTCGTTGCAGATTTAGAACTGCGCACAGCTGAAACACACGCTTGTAAAACGGTTCTTTTCAAGACGTGGAATAGCTAAAGCTCAGAGACCTTCGAAAGCTTAGAGAGAGAAGCCGAGTGGAAAATGGAAAAATCGTAAGCTGGGTTAGGATTATGAAAAGAGCGGATGAAAAGATAGGAGGCAGGTGGGCCAAGATCGAACCTGGGGGTGATGGGGTGCCTGTGTGTTTTCTTGATATACCTACTCTGATCCGACGATCCCCTATAATCGTCTATATTTTAGCCTTGACACTTAGTAAATCCGATTCATTGTCAGCTGGGCGTTGATCGTGAGTAGTGACGCTAGATTGTCTTGAAGCAAAAATTTCATTTTAGATTTGTCTGGAAGATAAGGACTTCAATGCGATAAGCTGAAACGTTATGAAAGCAATACAAAGTAATTTAATATTCTCAGATAGTCCAAATTAAATTAACATTCATATTGGAATATTATACTAATATTCGAAAAATATAATATCTCACAGTTACATGCTGGTGCGGTGGTGATATTGTTCGAACGTTCGATTACGTTACCATAGCGCTCAGTTTTATAACTTGCAGCCTCCATTACGGTGTTGCCTTTGTCACAGAATCTATCACTTGAAACCGTTATAAAATATTTGTTATTTTCAGTAAAAGTCAAAGAAATACGGGCATATGCTGACTAAAAGTATGTGTTGGGCAGATACTAGCTTTAGAAGTTAGCTGCTTCATTAATCATTATAGTAGTATGAAGAACAATACTACGTATCAAACCTTGACTTATCTCGAAAGAGGAGCCATGAATATATCTATCTATAACGAGCCTTCCAAACACCAAAGATAATATATGTGCAGTACAGGTACAAGTTTCCTATTTAGTTCTCACTGATCCTCTAATATGTATCGCCCACTTTTCGAGACATGCATATATTGAAGCTCCGATACACATACTCCATGTAGAGGTGACTATTTCATTTAATTCTGCTTCTTTAATTCGTTTAATTCTATATCTCTTCCTGACATCACTATGTTGAAAACTAAACAGGCTGGTGATCTCTAAAGCGACCAGAAGAGCTTCAGGGGCAAAACATGGTGAGAGGCGGGATAGGTGTTGGCTAATGGTTCCCGTAACAAAACCAACCGTCCTGACCATGTCGGTTTTTTGCCTTTTTTCTTTTTCTCTCTGGGGGCACATAGAAATATCGAAGCAGTTTGCACATGGGATGATGAGGTCACACAAGGGAACCATACTCTCACAACGTCACAATCGCTTGTTGGCAAGCGAACCAAACAAAATAACAGGTCGACCGCCGCCGCGTATCTATTTCGCCAGCAACAAACATTGGCCAATCCTCGGAGAGCTTTGCCCGGTGAAGAATAGAGCCCAACGGACAATCATTAGTAAAGGCCATAGTACAGATACGGCAGGAAAAGGCTTCGTGAAGGCTGAAAACCGACAGCCAGCTAAACGCACAATGCTAAAACGCTAACGAGGTGTAAAGGAGTGATTCTGTGTTATGCCCGATAGCTCCGGAATGGGAATACGGTTAGGTGGTGTCGAATCCCGCTAGTGAAAGTAAACGTTTGGCGGTACGAAAGTCAGCTGTTTCAGGCTTTATAATCTACACTGTCTCATTTGAAAGACCATTTTTAGTAAAGAATAGAGCTGTAACTTGTGCTCCATAGTAAGACATGTTACATGTGGAACATTATATGTTGTGCGCGTGCAGATGATGGCTTTGGTCAGAATAACAAAGATAAAAGGTATAGCTTCAATACAAAGGTACAATTGGATATTAGTATAACTGTTTATTTACGATATGGCACGTAACAGGTTATAACAGCTGTTACGACTGATAAATTTAAATAAGTTCTTTGTAAATTTCAACACTTCTTTTCATACAAAAGCACAAAAAACACAAAATGCTTATTACATACGTCTATGTCATTAAACTATAGAGGGACTGCCGGTTTCTACGTGTGTCTGCAGGGGTTTGAAGCAGAAAGCAGATATTAAATATTGGCGTTTTACTGCACGTTTGGTCTACTTTGAATAAGAGATGCAGAAACGATCATCAATAATTTCTGGTTTATTTGAGCGATCAGATATTATGATACCGTTCTGCTGAAATTTACCTTTTCCAAAATATAATCAACTAAATTAGAGAATTGATTCAGAACTAGATTTAAATGATTTCCATTATATTACGGAAAATAACTCAAGCACACATACCGTTTCCAACGGTAAAAAGAGCCATCTCTTATCATACATGCGTTACCGGGTTCTATTTAATAAGCTCTCAATTACAACCGCCGGGAACCCGATGAAATCTGCTTCCACCTAATTATGTAGGTTAATTATAAATGTATACGCCGTACTTGGTCCATTATCAGTGGACGAGCGCGACCTTTAACGAAAGGCCTGGCAGCTGTCACAACAGACATGAACAGACCCGAAGTTTTAAGTCTCGTATGATGTTTCACTATAGAACTCAGAACCACAAAAAAGCACTAATCTGTTCATCGACTAAGAACACGTTGTCTAAGCGTACACTACGTATTCTCTGCGTGGGAAACTGCTGGAAAAGGCCGACCAGAAAATGGGGCCAGAGAAAAAATGCCTTTTTTGCAGCTGACTACTGCGGGTGCCATCAAATGTCAAAGCAAGCAAAACCTAGACATAGTTTATTAAATGGCTGTGTCACCTGTCAACCTGATACCATGTAGAATGGCCGGCACCATCGATCCGAGCAAAAGTCTATCGCTGAAGTTTTGAGACAGTGGAGACCAAAAAAGGAAGCAGGATTGTATAGAAAGAGGAATCTTCAAAGCCTAGATGAGTGGACGAATTTATGAAATGTGCTGATCTAAAAGCTTTTCGTAGGTCTCACGTGATCGGTATTTACAACGTCTGCAAAAAACATGCGCCTTAACAAAAAGATATAGATAGCAACATAATACACAGTTTCAACATTTTATCACATGTGCGAAACAGAAGCGGCCACTTTTTGAATAATGTACTTGTATATAATAAAATCGTGCATCAAAAATGTGTGGCCTTCTACCCCTATCCTCTTCAAATTTATCACTAAGAAACTTACCTACATGATTAGAGAAAAAGTTGAAGCGCCGAATCTGAACTACCAATTGGATCTGTAGACTTTCATGGCATTTTTTCAATATGTCTTTATACGCAAATCTATTCTATCGTCCCTCTGGAAACGCAATTAAAATAGAGCGACATGCTTGGGGCTATAGCAACGACAGCATCAGTGGTTAAAAGGGCATAGGCTATTTCTGAAACGAAGTAGCTTTACTAAGCGCTCACAGTTAACTGACCAACACAGAACCCGTTCATATTTGTTGTCACTGCGCTAGACTAAACCGCAAGTTATAAAGTAGGAAAAAAAAAAGAGTAATAAAAACATCCCACTCTTCCGGAGGTAAATATTCCGGGTCACTTTTTTAAGGCTCGCTAGCGGCTTGTACTGCACCAAAAGATCAGGAGGATAACTGCTTCACGATGCTTTTGAACACTTGCTTATCTCGTTTGGAAACCTGACCGTTGTACTGTTCGTATTTTGATAGAACCCGTTACGAGAGGGGTATCATTTTGCTTTACCCAAGAGGAGATATGAGCATATCTACTACCCGCGTAGTTGTAGCCAGACAAAAATCCACTACCGCTATTATGCGTTAGAGGTGCCGCTCCCCAATTACAAATAACTATAATGATAACGTTCTAATGCTTGAGATAAACCATGGCCATTGGCCGGTAGCTATGATTATTATGTCATGACAGATCAAATCGTTTAAAATCACCCCTTTACTAGGTAAAATTTTTTCGTGGTAAAACGTCTGATGTTTTCTAACCCTTTACATTTATTGTAAATACACCAACATTTTTTTATTACAGTTTTATTTAATAATGAGGATATAAATAGCAATTTGGAACATTGGAAAATCCGATAAAAGGGCATGCGTCTAAAATAAGGCATACATTTTTTTTTAAATTAAATATACGTTTCATTAATCAACTATTAGATCCCTATTCTCTGTTACCAGGGTGGATACTTTGCGCAATACGACTCAGTTAAGGACACTAGTTCCTTCATATGTAAGTAACAGTGTTAACGACACCGAATCAAGCAAAGCTCGTTCTATCAAGTATTGCTACATACCTGCTACGTTAGAAACTATAGTTTGGCTTGTTTTTCTGACATCTAAACTACTACCATGATTGAGCTAACAACTTGCTTCTTATAACTACGAAAGGCAAACTAGCAGAGTCATCTTATCACAACGTTAACCACGATTCACAAACAGGTAATGCTGTTAGGTTCTTTGGCATACAACCGCTTTCGCCGACGGAGGAACAGATCAGGCCTATAGGGGGCCCGCGCCTAAAAAATGTTCAAAATTCAGTGCAAAAATGTGGGACTAACCCATTCTAGCTATTCTTCAAAGTACGGACGTTGAATCGAAAGAAGCAATATATGGAAACATATAGTGCTACAAAAAGGCCTTTCATAGATAAGAGGCTTTGGTTAGTCGATCGTACAATTAGAGATTCTGTAGAGAGATGTAGATGATCTTACGTACCCTGTACATTTGTATATGTCCAATGATGTGGTAGGGGCTGAACTTAGATTCCGCCGTCGACTGGCATGTCAAACAGCCGAGTCTGGGCATACTCGCGTATCATTTCCGGTTTCGGGGTCTCCCCAACGATGCGAACCACTGATCCTAACCGGTCTCCTGAAAGCCACGTATAACTTGACTGTTGGTCAGCATAACATGTAGGGCTGCTGAACAAGCGTTTGCTTCTCCACCCCTATATCAAACAAACGACCCTACTTAGTAATCTCCTGGCTTTTATTAATGATATTTATCTACTCAAACATGTTAAGACATGCGCCTTATGCATTATTGACGCGCAGCAGGCTCTTTGATATAACTACACAGCAACAATCAACATGTTACCAATATTGGCAACGAAAACTAAAGTAGGCATGATATTGGCTAAGGGTTTTTTGTTGTTATGAATATCTTTCCTCTTGCAAAACACCTAACATCCTTTGAGATGAGAAAAAAGTTCTGTAGAAAACTTAGTCAAACAATATTGAGTGCAGTGATTTCTTTATGACACGCTGAACTATGGCGGATCACTGTTGAATATACTACTACTACTATTTAACTTGGTTTAATTCGTCGTTTTATTGATGACATACTTTCACTGTTCCTTGAATAATTTCAATGTTAACACTCTTCGAGCTATTTAGAGATGGTCTGTTTACATTTCGAAGTAGTTTAGGCGAAAGGAATGATCATTCCCTATTTCAGCAGGAAGGATAGATTTTTAAGGTAAAGCATCTTTGCCCCTTGATCCGAAGGGAGTACCGGAGTTAGATACGTGTATTGTAGGAGGAGCGTATCTTTTACATTAGCTGATTTTCTTTTACATTAGCGCCCTGCAGCGTACGAGCATGTGTGCGTGCGCCTTTGGTGAAATATGCGTTTATCGCGTCGTTTGAAATCATTAACAAAGCACAAGGAAGGCGACAGCGACTCGTTCATGCGGGATAGTAGTAGTAGATGCATTCGAAAAGCCGATATCTACCCGGCGGCATCGTACTTTCTGGCTTTCGTTTGCCCATTGAACGCCGATTTGTAAAACGCAAGATGAGGGGAAGCTGTGTAGAAGTGGTGAAGAGATGGCATTGGTCAATTGTGACGGTGAATGCCACGCAGGGATGCGAGAGGGAAGGAAAACATTGGAAAGTCATCATAAGTCCATCTGCGCCAGCGGGATATTTGACTCCGCAAGCAAGGACGTGCTGGGGAAAACGTTTTCCTTCTAAGCATCGAACCGAGTAACTCTATATAATAAACGTCGCGTCACAGCAAACAGGCCTGCCCACTTGCCCGCTACACTGTAAAGACCCTGTTCGCACAAGGTAGATTGTGCCAAATGACGCTGCCTGTTTCAGTATTCCTTTACTAGCCCGCAGGGTATCTACAAAATGCACATTTATAATAAATGTGCTTGTAAAAGCCCAGTCGCCTTTTTTGATCGAACACTTGTAGTTTTTCTATATTATCATGTTAAAGGAACGTACGTGATGTATGATGATATTTATCCTGTATCGATCGGATAGGCATTTGTAATAGAGTCTAATTTATTTTTTTCACTTTATTTTCGAATAGCTTCAGTATCCCTTTTTCAGACAATTTGGAGCTAGACACATTGAGCCTATGCTGAACGCTTCAGCCTCTATCGTCTGAGATAACAACCATAAACGACCACACAACAGTCCTCGTTTCATTCTACTAAGTAGGAGAAATCAGTGGAGCGTACACTCGAACAGTCAGCAGCTTCTGATAGCCTGATACATGAAGGCTGGTTAACTTCGGTCGCATTAGCATTAGACGAGTCCTTCGGTTTGTAGTATTCCTCACGGGCGGCGACCTGCAGAAACAAACAATGGACGCTGAACTGATAAAAAGATTGTACATGAATTAGCTATTTCACAGATGACGAATACATACTGTAGGAAAATTAATCGAACATAATACTTCCCTTAGGGTTTTAGAACTTTAATTAAAGCAAGCAGGTTGCTGCTTAAGTTGTTTGCCGAGATCGGTGCTGTATTATTTCTAACCAGGTGGATATGGTAGAGACCTGTGAAAAGGACGAACGCACAGCCAAGAACTATTGGGTTTTCTTTTAATGATTCCATTTAGGTATCTTGAAGGACACTTCAGACAAGATTAGCTGGGTAATGTGACATTGCAGATGTGTCTGGCCTTTCTAATAAACTATGTGATCTACGTGGTCGTAAAAATAGTTTTAGCTGATTAGAATGTACGCCTAGATGGTCTATTTTTTCACACGGGCGTCGGTTAAGTTGCTTTTTGAAAAGAACTAGAAAAGATTTTCCTTTTATTAATACAATTGCAGTTAGACTTAATATTAAGGCGTGATACCCATGATGATGATGGAATCACAACAAGCACGGTTCGTCACGTTTGGATAGACGCGACAGTCCGATTCACTTTCCGATAACTGTGACCTAAGTTACTGGAGGTAAAAAATTAAAGTGTGTTTCTTATCATATCGTTATTCTAATCTACATAACCGTTCGAAGGGATACTGTTCGACATTAATCCGAAATAGGATCTAGAAAGGAATTGAATTGGGTTACCTACAAGTTATTTGCGTTTTGTTGTTTGTCATGCCACGGTGAGGAATGCCTTGCTCAAAGATCGATTAGCCTCTCAAATTAACATTTTGAATAACTTCCATTAAATAAAATTGGGCGGCCCTGACTGCTTTCAGAGGAGTACTCCAATAAAAGCATTCATAAAACATATAATTGTTTTGTTTTCAATAAATGATATTTAAGAGTTTTTTTTTTTAACTAAACAATACTGCAAACATGTTTAAGAACAAAAAAAAAAAAAACGTGGTGCAAATGTCATAGAGAGGTACGGGGAGAAATAAAAGAAAAGATGGGTACCGTTACTTTTATTTGTGTCTTAGTTATAAAAACCCAAGGGCTATGTGTCGGCTTTACTGCTCATACATTAAAGTACGGAGCATTTTTTTCGATCGTTTAGAGATTTGATAATTGAATTCACTGAGCCGGTGGATTATACGTAGCGCTAGTAGACGAATTCAGTTAAATATGGGGTTCCGACCTTGCTATGGCGGCACGTAAAGCATGCTGCGCTCCTGACATTGACAAATATCGTGCCAACTTCACTCTTAACAGATGACAAAAGTTGTGAAAATTTTCATAATTCAGTCATAGAACCAATGTAGTGACCCTTCGCGTCCATTATGAGGGTTGCTTTTAGTAAACAGAAATGCTATTAATTGAAAAAGTTTAACTCTGAAATTTTTTTTTATTGTAAATCCAGTTGCCAGTAAAACCATCACTTCTCTGTCTAAATAAATGTTCGGTTTTTTCTTCAGGCTATGTCAAGCGTTTGACCCAAGACGCTTTCGAGCACCAAGTCAAAACGGATGGCATGTACGTGCACGTACTTTGATGGTCGGTCCTTTCACAGGTTGTCCACCAAGCTCGAACAGACCGCGGCGTAAATATTCTAACTAAGCGTGCTTATTAGTGGGGCAACGAAGGATCTATTACATGCTTGGTTGGAATCAGGCAGATGAACTGTTTTAAGTGACTGTGTGGTAAGCAATGGCGATGTCAGGAAAAGCAAGTTTGAATTTAGGAGCAAGCCAGAAGAGGAATCCGCAATGCAAAACATGGTCTGCGCGCGGTCAGCTGGATAGCTCGAGGGTACGTGAGCAATGCAAACGGTAATGTTCGCAGGTCTAGGGGAAAATTTCAATACGATTGCTTCGGGTGGTTTGTCGATCAAGTGGTTTGGTCCAAGTTTTTCTATTGCTGGCGGCAAACGTTATTTGTGCACAGTGAAAACTGGGTGACGGGGAGACAAATTTTTCGAAGTAGCAGATAGAAACGAAACAAATAGTCTGACTCAACGTCATTAGTAAAGTAATAATAATAAGTGTTTAAAAAATGGTACTAGGTCTGAAGTACGTCGTCAATACAGCCTAGAGCAACGGAGGTGCTACTTGTTATATAGCACCGCAATCGAAGAGTTTTTTCGATCACTGGGGTAACTATTTGTTTGTCTCTATGATATTACCGTATATTAATTAAGTATGAAGAACATAGACCTACACGTCAAGCAATACATCTTCTTCAACAATCGAGTAAGGTTTTTCCAGTATTTTTATTTTGCTAGGAAGTTATGGCCTTATGGAACTTGAACGGGGTCGGTTTAGGACACAATGGACCGCTACACAAAAAGTTAATACAAAGCGAGTTGTTCACTTCGCTTTAGATAAGCCTTTAGCAAAAAGTCGATTGCTAGCCAAGTGCCTCACAACCCTGCTTCGTTTAAAAGCGCAGGTAAGATAGGTAGCAACAGTGTATGTAGTCTCGATCATTGTAATGAAATTGGAGGGAACATGACGCTCAGACTCCTGCGAAAATAGAGGGTTGCTTTTCTAAGTAAAACCATAAGCTAGAAGCTGTTTTTCATCTAGTGTAGATATCTTCCCCATATGTTTTTGAATTCGAAAGACTCTAGCTGTTCGTATGATGTGAACGAGCCTTCGGAGTTACTTGCTTAACTTGCTCGGAGTTAACTTGGTCGCATAACAAGGTCCAGCCGGGAAACTATTTGTCAACGCTTAAGTCTTGTATGAGGTCTGATAGATTGCGCCGAGCGTTCAGTCGAAACTAAGAGGCATTTGTACTACTGACCGTGATGATGTTTAAACGAAGTGGCGTACTTGGCGAATTGATCTCACGTTAGCCACTATTACTTACCAGTCGTTATGCTACGTGAAAGGAGTCGCTGGTCAAACAAACAGAGAGACGTGGATAATTTCAGCTATATATAATAAAATTATGTATTTTTCTAAGGATACAATGAAACTGATTGGCCAGCTTTAAATATAGCCAAATTAGCTTCCAAAGTAGATATTTGTATACGTTATTTTTTTTTCAATATATACAGGTACTTTCGTTTAAATATCACTAGGCACTGACTCTGTATGTGTGCACGCACTGTCTATAATACGTATTGAAGGTATCTAAACGGTTACGTAACATATTATATTAGGTACATTAAATTTAATAACCTAGTTATTCGGTGCATAGCTGGCAGTCGCTCCTCTCTACTTTCGTAGGGAAGACGTGGGGCTCATTTGTGCTATCGATAACAGGATATCGCTTTCCGCTTACACCCAGATTACGCTACGCACATTTAACGGAGACTGCGGCAGGCGGTCTATTGTTGATGCAAGCAGCCGACTGTCTACGTAATCTTCATCTATGTTATTGCATTACACGATTTTTTTCCCTAGGAAAAAAAAGTAAACTTCAAATAAAATTTACTGATTAACGCTACAGCTGGGCAAAGCGTTCTAAAGGTTCATATGATCGTGCCGTTTTGCAGATATAGAGCCATTAAACAAGCATTTGCATCGTTTAAAGGTACCTTTCAACTCTGTCGTATTTCAAGAATGTATCTGTTCGATAAGGGAAGTTGCAAAATAAACGAACCTATCTTATTCCAGTCTAAAATGTTTTCATCCGATGTTTCCTGAGAGTCCAGTAAGTAGTTGACCCAGTTTCATTCAGTAAATGTCGACATAATTGCAATCGGTTCCTCTGCTTACAAAAAATATGATAAATATTGTTCCAGTGGCAGTTCTGCATAAGGATTTTGTTCAGCAGGATAACATTTTTTTAAAAAAAAGAACAATTGCCTTATTATTTTTTCGGAGCTGAAATCTCTGAAGAATGGCATACATATTCGGTCCATTTCGTACTACGAAACTGCTGAAGGTGAGCTGCTATTACAATATCTTATAACTGTCGCAACATCCAGCAAATCAGGTGGGCAACTGAAAAAGCGTACCATATTTTTTCTATAAACACGTGTCACCCTATGCAGGCAGCGTTCCCCCTCAAGAGGGAGCTGGCTCTATTCGGAGACGACTCTCAAGCCAGCAGTCTCATTAGTTAATCAGCTGTACAAAATTAATATTCAGATATGTAGAGAAGAATTGACCTCATGATTAGATAACTACTGGTCAATCTCTTACGAAACAATTATGGTCAATTACACCTTACAATGTTAATCATGCGCAGGTATATAATGAATTTTTGTTTTTTTCGACGTATTCTCATGTATCCACTATTGGGTAACAAGTTTTCTTTACAATTTAATTAGCCCAGCTGAACACGTACCATTTAGAAATAGCCTAGTCGTACGGAGAGATCGAGCTGGACTAATTTCAATTTTCGGTGAGACTTTCCTACTTTCTGATCGCTAAGGGACAATTTTACGTGGATTTGTAACACCTAGCTATGTCTAATAACGGCATAGAGGCTTGAGTGGGGTTCTGTTATGTCTGAGGTGCCCAATTGTTCTGTTTCTATCTGACTGAGACGTAATGAGAATCTCGTACCTGGAATTTGGCAACGTAATTAGGTGAGCTGGGTAATTTGTCCCAACAGCAATGCTTGCACAAAGGCTGTGGTTAACAGCGCTTGGCCTTCATTATTAGGCAATACAGATAGAGTAAAGAAGCTTCACTCTATTATTCGTATTACTTCGGTATTTACTAAATATGTAAACGTACATACGCGTTCACCTAGAACCCCATATATACATATATGATCACTCTGGCACATGAATGTGCCAGAGATATTATTCTGTGATAGTCTAGTGACTGTACTAATCGAACTTAGTTACTGAATAGTAACTGGCTGATTTTGTTTGGACACCATTTACGTTAGACTTACGATTTTCGCAGGTTTTGTTTCGCATCTGAACCCCAATCAGGGCTGTATTATTAGGCACTATTTGCACAGTGATTCGTCGAATGCAAACTCAAGTATTAAAATGACCCCAATGATTAAATGAATATAGTTAATATTATAAGTCTTATAGCTTCAAGCATTTAATATCAGCAATGGGAGGCCATAACAAATGTAAGTAAGATAGTGGACACGAGAAGCAAAAAGACCCTCTGCAACTAAAACACTTAGACGCTGTAGAATATATAAACAAAATGTAGAGAAACAATTGACAAATAGTATCGGGCGAAGTTCAGGTGAGAAAATTCGATCGCAGTGCCGTGAGCGCGATATCTAGGAGTCAGCTAATTCAGACTCTCGTCTTCTGTGATACGTTGAGCCTAGGCTGTCAGTTAAAAAAAATTAGACTAAAAACAACCGAAAATATCGCAATCTGTAGTCAAGCGACGCGCAATCAATTCCACCAATAACAAAACAAAAGAATAATGAAGTCCGCTAACAATTATCTTTAATTGTATCGAAGGTAATAAATTTTCCTGTTTTTTAACTAAAATCACTTTGATGAACTTGATAAATCATTCTCACTGTCAACGGGCCTCCTGGGTTATTTTTATCCTTAACGCTTCCTTCCAAAGGTTCGTTTATTACATAATTTTACTTAAACTTTGAACTTAATACGGCAACTGATTAAAGAGACGAACTTAAATATAAATGAAATGAAAACGTTCTGATATGCAGAGCAATATTATAGTGAACACGAAATGCTCTTCTGTGTAACGCGATTAAGCGGTGTCGTAATAATAAGATGAGACATTTTTAATAACATTACAAAATATTATTTTTAAATAATTAGTATTATTTAATTAAAAAATAAAATAAGGTTTTAGCACTTGTAAGCAATAATTCTTCCCATCGCTATCAAACTGTACCTAGCTAATAGAAGAAAGCATGCCATAATATTTTTTTTTACTTTGACCTTGCGTACACGCAAAAGTATCCTGCATTTGATATATAGTATAACAGAATATTGCGACGAGCTTGCTGAATACGTAAACATTCGTTCATCCTTGAAGGTATACCTTTTTTTACCCTGAGATTTCACTGAGCATCTGTGATATATAAGCTCTCTTGCTGTAGCACCAAGGTTGTCCACGTTGTGCCAATGCCATGAGGTAGATACTTTTAACACCATACAACAAGTAATATCCATTGCGAATGCGACACTTTATTAGCTCGGCATCTAATAAAGACTAATCAAACTATCAGATTTGCCAAACTTCCTTGCCAATGTAGGGCCCACGCCGTCTGTATGCCTAAGCGCGACGTGTAGCAACATTTGTAGCGAGACCTCTGTATCGATCAAATACGTGTTCACCAACGCCGTAACGACCGTAGATGAAACAAAGACCCAAACGAATAGTTTAATACGGATACAGTGTTTTTTTTTTATATGTCACGTTTTTATACTCTTCGAGAATAATATCAGTAATCGGTTTTACGCAAAGACCTATGATTTTTTAATATCTGGGTCATGAACACTTCGCCGGGAATTACTAATTGACTTTCTTTCTACATCTCAAATGGCGCTCCAAGGCACCGACTCTCAGCTTCAACGTTTACGCTTTCAAGAACGGTACCATCAATAACAGCACCCGTAATGTCTTACTAAAACCTTTAATCAATAATCGCATTGTTGAACTTTAATCGAATATAACCTTAGTAGTGTTAATTTAAAATGACTGAAATGAAAAGCCCATATTTTCCGAAAAGTGGTGGACGCCGTTTGCCTACCTTACGTTCTGTATCAGGGGTTTAGGGCAGTTTTTGTGGACAACGAACTCGTTATATTCATTAACTGAACCAAAGGGAGCGTCATTATTTCCTAAATAATCGTTTCTCTCAATTACTTCAGAGCCTGGCTGGTTTGTATTATGAAATCTCTAATACTGGCCGCCTAAACAACAAAAGTGCTGCAAAGGATAAACATGTGCTTTTTTTCCGGTGCGGACGTACATGCAGCATTGTCTGAGGTTAAGCCTCAACGATAGGAAAAATAAAAGTATCCTCTATAATGCGTCGTCAGAGTTATCACTTCGTTGTGCAATCCGTGTTGTACGTAACGTGTTTCTTTATTGGTACCTTGCTTGTGTATAGTCAGCACTTCATTGAAAAAATCTAACCTAGCTACCTGACCTCAATTGAACATAATCAAGGCTAAAGAGCGGACTCTGTGTATGCGTTCTTCTTTCTTTGTACAATTTTGACTTCATTACTATAGAACAAATCATAAATAAGCCAGCTAAGAAGCAGTTTCTAAACAAGTCAGCGTGTCTGATCCACCTCGCAAATAAAAAACGTAGAGGAATGGGTATAAAGAGAAACTATGGGTCGGCTAATGGGCAAACGAAAGTCCTTCATTATATGTATATAAAGCCTTTTCATTTCAGATAATCGTTGTACCGGTTCATTTTAAAGATTTTCAACATGGCTCTTGCTACATTTTATCCATATAGGCATATGAACTTTTAGCATTATGAACAATAATGAGTATAGGTCACCAGTTTTAGTTGGTCAGCGTGTTAAGGCAATTTTAATCAGCAAGGCACCCCCGTGGGATGAAACAAGCGCTAGCGAATTGTAATGAATCGCTCGAAGTAATCCTGATGGGGCGGCGGGCAATCTGACCATGCACTAAGACAACTACAATGGTGGATATAAGATAGGCCTAGTGGGAAAGGTGAGTCCTTCAGAATAAGTCACTCCTGGCAACAAGTAGCTAGTCGGCGTGAGCATGATTATAGGCTGACTACATTGGGATTACCGCAAACGACGTTTACGTTTAGTTGGGGGCCGACATTACTGAACCACACACACACACGCACACACACACACACACACACACACACACACACACACACACACACACACACACACACACACACACACACACACACACACACACACACACACACACACACACACACACACACACACACACACACACACACACACACACACACACACACACACACGTACACGTAAAATAGGCACTGTTTGTGTGTGTCTATTAGATTGTTCGCCTGAGACGATCTGTATCAAACAGTCGCTTTGATATATCTTTTTGTAGACTGGAAACGGACCTGTGTTAGATCTTGCTGGTGGATTAAATATTTTTTGCTCAATTCGGGCAGCTCGGGTCTTTTTTTGAAGAGTTGTGGGACAATCGTTCAAAATTTTTGCATGCCTTATATTGTGGAGTTGCCTGCTTTTCAAGATCCTAGGAAATATTCATGTGAACTTAAGAAAATAATGGCAAATAACTGTTGTGAAAATATTTTTTAAATAAAAAATAAAATTATATTTTTTTGAAGCGGGCCTAGGATTTGTAAAGTAATTTCACCGTTTCTTTTTTGAATAATCATGTAACTCGGCTACCTCTCGGGCGCATGCTTGTCATTTGCTTTCCCTGGTGCCAACGATCTTCGTTTGGCAAGTTCTTCTTGAATTATTCTTTGGCCAATACTTACATGCATATTGTCTAGGCTATAATGTGTTCTGTTAAATATATGAATGTCACCGAAAAAAAAAACTCGACCATTTGCTAAGTTTTATACATTTGTGGATAACAAATACTTGAAAAAAAAAATTCAAAAATGATGAAATAATTATTTGCTGTATAAATAAAAGTTACCTATAAACAACACTTTTTCCCGAAAGTAATGTTTACTAAACAGAGAACAATTAAAATTTGGACTCAAATTCTCTTTCTTTTCATGAAAGGGATAGTTAATACAACTTAAAATAGTTATAATTAGAATCGGGGAAAGGATAACCTCAAATTAGTCAAACAATATCAACTTTTAGAAAAATCGTAAGAATATCTCTGGTTTATAGCTAAGACCTCTATTGTATGAGACGAGTTTGGGGTCCCTTTTCATGAAAATGGTTCGTCAGCTGGGGCTTAAAGTTCGGTAACAACCAATTGGATTTCTGGCTGAAAAAGAAGCACCGTTTTTAAAGAATGATTAGTAACTATTCTAAACGTATGAAGGAATTTAAGCTAAATAATTGCTCGGTAACTTCTTTCTATAGGAGCGAACTGAATTTGTTATCGATATTCTGAAATGTTCATTGAACACGGAAAATTTTGAGCAAATAACCATTAATTTAATAATAATAGAAAATTGTTTATTACTCTATCTCAAATTTACTTTTTCGGATCTATGAGAAACATGGTGTTATCTCTTTTGCCAAATTTAGTGATGATGGTGATGCTATATGGTTACTAACAACATCCATGAGGCGCGTAAAGTGGCCTTGTAAAAACACTGGAAATCGTGTATGAGCCTAAACTAGCATTATTTCGACAAATATATAAATAAACTTGAAAAAACAGTTGCGTTTGTTCTCATTTTTCGAGATTTATAATTAATTATCTATTGACAAAATCTGCCATCAGCACTTCATTACATTCTCGTTGGACTCTCAATCGTAACAGCATTTCATGTAGACAACCTTCGATGTTTTTGTATATGAAGAAATGTAAGTTTACTTCAAAACTCCTATGGGTCTTGTCAGAACTGGATAAACGCAAAAAAAATTCAAAATATTCTATTGTAATAGAAAAACTAGAAAGCTTTTTAAAAAGGTTTTTGATTACCAAACTGCGTCAGATCACATCACTGTTTGTTTATTCTCAGTCTTATTTACTATTACGCGCTATTGCTAGTAAATATCAAAACCAATGATACGAGTATGAAAAATATACTAATATCAATAATGGCAGAAACAATGGTGTTGTGTGTTAAATAAATTTTTTGCTCGGAAAGCCTCTTGTCAGGTATAACATACATACATACATACATGGACTTATAGCAGAAGTCCCATTGCTTTCGTACTCATTAGGATGAGTGTTCTCCCTATTAACAAAGTGACTTTGCGTAGAATTTAAATAATCATTTTCTAACCCAATTATAAAGATGCAGAGAACGTTTAGGGCTTTCGATTAATATGGACAGTTCGGGAGCTTTTTTAAATATAATTTGTAAAATACGTTTGAGATTGTCTGAGCTAATGGCTTTTTATTATTTCTTTATTATACACATACGTAATTTTATTTAAGGATTTATCCATATTTGGTTCTACTGCCCGCACCGATCATGGCAGTGATCATCACTCATGATGAATCTAAGACTTCCTTATACCCCTAACTCGTACCCTTGGTGTTTCTGCTGCTTCTCCGTGCCCTCGGTTTCTGTTAATTTGAAGAGTTTCCTTTTATTCTGTTCTACGCATCGCAGTTTTCAATAGAAGCTGGACCGAAGTAGGGATGCCACAAATTTAAGACTACTATATACATATCTCCAACCGACACGTAGAATGAAAACAAATATTTTTATACTTATTTTCTATTCATCTTCCTTTAGCAGCTAAGCGTTCTAAGCGAAACATCAAACGCTAGAAAGCTCTGAGATCCGCCCTTACCGCTTTTAAGTAGTTTGTAGGCCAGAAAAACTAATGGCCCTGACGCAAACGAGCATTCGAGACTCTAATGGAACGCATGGGAGAAGACAGAGAGAGAGAGAATAGACGCGATCACAATTATTAGTGTAGCAGGTCCAAGGTAGGTCGGGGGTGCACTGGACCTGGGTATTGGCCACTGAACTCTGGCCTCGACTTTCAGTTCGCAAAACGAGATTTGCCCAAATTGGCCATTATTCGATATCCTGCCGGAGAAGTGTTGCACTAATTGTCATGCAACAGTCGAACCTTTAACGTGACGACACAGATCAAGTGGAAGCAATCAGTCCTAGATGTTAGCGTACAGTGCACGCGGTTGATTGACACAGTTGAATGTTGTGCACTACAATTGCCTGCGCGCCAGACGGCCCAAGTGAATAGAGGATGTGGCCGAAATAAGGTCTCAGTTTTAATTTTCGATTCCTTGATAACAAACAGCAGTTACGATGGAGACATTCGATTATCAGTGGACAAGCGTTTTTTTGACCGCTTAGGAAAGTAAGTTCAAGGCAAAGTTTACCAGTTTCCACGAAAGTACAGCGATCCGAGCCTCTTCAAAATGTCATCAAAATTATAAGCAACGTTTCCAATTGGATATGCGGTGTAACTTGGGCGGAGGCACCATTTAAAACAAATACAGCTTCCGCTGCTGTCGGGATAGTAAATAGGTAGCAGCACCCAGTGATCTCTGGTGCTCTTAGAGTAGGTTTTGCCTTGAAATGTTTTGGTAGATTCTAGTAGACCTAAAAGGATTTGGTCCTTGATCCGTTAAAATAAATGAAAATTTTGAAGATGAAATAAGATCCAAAATTAGTTGCAGACATAGACTTGTCGTATTGTTGAATAGGAGGCCTGTGCGTTAAAAATTGATTAAGACAGAGACGTAGGTTTTTACCTGGCAAGGAACAATGGTAAGTTTAGATTTCGGGATTGTATCTAGGACGGATAAAGTTTTGTTTGTTAGAGAAAGTATTTAGAAAGAGTTAGTGTTTCTAGATGCTTTCCCTAACTAAAAGTTCCCATAAACCAAGCAATACACGTCCTTCAGCATTATAATTTGTCACGGTAGTAGAAACCAGGTGGTCGCCCCTGCAACGAAATCTGCACTAACATTTTGATACGTTTTCAGCTGCATCTTTTTACTATTATATCATTACGATACGATTACGGTAACAGCAAGTTTTAGTTTGCTAAGGATTAGACTATGTACACGTCAATAGCTGTAGCTCAAGACATCTGCCTGCCAAAAATAATGAATGAAACAAAATAACAATGGAAAAAGCTGAATACCTGTTTCTGCCGAAATTGATATTCCGATTCGACGAATGAAATGGTCGGATTTAGTTTTTACGAGCCGTACTTATAACGTGTAAAACGCAAAAGCAAACAGAAGAGAAATGAACAAAAAAGAACCAAGCATTAGGTTTGAAACTATGCATAACTAGCTGCGACCATACACCCGCTTCCGTGGGGGGTTCGACTGATGCGTTACTAGAAGCTTTCCGATTGATTCAAAACGAGTTTTGTGACTAACGAGAGGCGCGCCTGGCATCAAATTGTCAAAACTGATTATGTAGGCTAGCAACAAAAAGAGAATAATTGTATTTTAGCCCCAATTATAGCTCAAGGTCATTGAGTTAGTAGACTACCAAGACATTAACGAATACTGAATGTACATTATCTAACGAGCTTGCCATATTTCTCTAATGAAGCCAATCAGTAGTAATAATAGCAGCAACAACAATAATAATACTAACAAGGTGCATGCAACGCAATCGTTATTTGGTAGACACAACGAGAGAAACGCAGTCCAGCTGAACCCTAGAATTTCTAGTCTAATGAGTAAATTTCGCTAAAGGTCAGATTGGTTATGCAGAACTCCTAATACAAGAGCTAAAAAGGATAATTTAGTTTGCGTAGTATACCAAAATAATTATGTTAGCTCCTATGCTAGAAGTTGATGAAACGACTGTCTTCTTGCTATTTAGATGCGCCTATAGCTTAGCTTGTCATTGTACGACAAAGGCTGACAAAACTGATTGAGCTCTGAAGGCATATCTGAGATTAGCAAGTAGCACCGTGACAGCGATAAGTAGTTTAAAGTAACGATAATTCAAGTAAGCCAGGCCACTTGCAGTATCTTTGTATATCCACTTTATATAGACGTTTGCACACGCTTAGGTAGTATAAACTGATTACGCCTTCAGTCGAGTAAATTCGACTTCAATTTGTACATTTATCTTGGAGCTACTCAAGGAGTTGGTCATAAGATGGTGCTACAGAGGTACTGCAGTGTTCGATACAAGATCAAGTAATAAAAACATACGACATTAGTAAAAAGGACTGGATTGCGGTTTAGATTACTAATAACATTACAATAGATGACAGGAAGTGCAACGAAAGAGTCGCTTCTCGTTCGAAGATAGCTAATGGACGAAGCAACTTATAAACTTTGGAAAGTAACTATATCAATTTCTGGATGAAAATGTTCACTCATTATATTTAAAGTGCATTAGTTCACCGTTGGCATGTTTTGAATGCCTAATATACGTCTTTTTAGGTGTTTTAACATGGAAACCATCACTAATGTAAACCTTACTGTTAACAAAAACTATTGCTATAAGGAATTGTGAATATTAAAGGTTGTGACTATGGACGATTATGAAGAAGCAAGTTGATAGCCATAAAAAATGCTACCTAGGTTTGTCAGCCAAACTCTAAATAAATCCAACAGGATCTATCCCGGTTAACCCATGAAGCTAGGGCTATACGTCTTTTTGAAAGGCATACATAAAAAGCAATTTCGAAAACTTGTTCACACATAAATTTGTTGTTATCGACAAAATGATGTTTTCTTACATTTCGTCTGTATTTTACATTTTGTTGCATATGATAATATAAGCCTTGTGTGTATTATAAGACATATATACAAATAATTTATGATTATATTAATGAAGGCTTGTTGATATGATAGACAAAGGCAAAACAGCATAAAAGTATTTGCCGTAAAACCAATACATATGATATGATATTTAGTATGCCTGTAAAGGCTACAACTACTGTTGATGGCCTGGCCTGAACCGCGCTATTTGCTATAATATGAAAACATTGCTGTGATACTTGACTCGAGCTAGCATTGATCGCAGTATTTTTTTCTCGGGGACCATGACAATTTCCCTAGAATCTTATAGTCTAAAACGAGTAGAAGTTTGTAGATATATTGTAAGTATATTAGGACAATTACGAGAACAGCTCTAAACTTGACTTTATGAAAGAACACTATGACAAGTATTTTTTATGCTGAATATATAAACCACTTTTTTTATAAACATTAACGAAAAATAAACTTTTTGGTCAGCTTTCCCAACAATGTTTAAGAACTCGAAAGATATCCAGGTATAGCTTGGTTTTTCGAGTCTTACGCAAAAGAAGCAAAGATAACTTTTTGAAAAAACAAGATTATTTCTCATTTTTTTGTGTTATAGCGCTGCATAGGGTATTTCCTCGTATTAACACCGATTACTAGCTTCGCTTCTCGAGCACTAGTATTTTAGAGAATATTCTTAACGGTAAAGTTAGTCTGATCTTTGAAATACCTAAATGATTGCAAAGGTGCAACGGCTTAAAATTAGCACCTTTATGGCTTAATTGCAATGGGAGTAAAAAATAATTGAGACCGGGAGACCGCTATATAGTCATAAGATAGCTAGAACAAGAAGACCAGACCATCTCAATCAGAACGAAATAAAACAATAACAGAGAGTTTGATTTTAGAGCCTGGATTTGGGCCCCCAGGTATGATTCCGCTGGGTAAAATTCAAACAAGAAACAAAGTTGTATTGGGTAGCGTTTGTACTGTGTGTGTGTGTGTGTGTGTGTGCACTACGAAGAACGTTGGAAAAAGGGATGAGTATAGAAATGAGCTCGGATACTCACAATCGAAGCGGACGGATGTTGTACATGCCTGGCTATTAGAGAGGTCATCGAGTAGAGACAGTCGCTCGATTCCGGTATTCAAATAATACAATAGCATACTATATTTATTTAACTAGTCTGATTCTATGCTGCATAAAGGACTAGCTTCGCCTTCACGGATACATAGCTGGTGACAGCGAACGGTTCCTGTGTCAAAATTTATTTTATAAGCAGACTAGACTCGGGTCACGTCGTGCCCCTGCAACCGGTGTGGGGCTATTGTAGTCCGTTTAAGCGCAATGCAACCGTAACGAGAAGGACGCATCGATACGTTTCCGTTGCCTATCCCTCCACCTTTGAATAATTTTGATTCTCGTTGCTTCTCTCAAAACGATTTAGCAATAGCATCGGCAGATGATTTGACTCGAGGCTGCACGCGTAGGAACCGATGGCGACCTATCCGTAACTGCTCCTGCGTTGCGATACGCCATTGCTGGACATCCTCGTAGATGATCTAAATATCCTGTCGTATGTGGATATCGGATGAACAGCGGCTGTAGAGTGCCACTAAAACCGTAAATGTCCTTCGAAAATGTACCCATGTGTAGAATTCGGCTTGGCCTCGTCCGTGGGAGGAGTTTAGTGGGCCGCCGGCGTAAAATACCCAGGAAAAGATTTTTGTATCACTATCAATTAAATGTGAGCTCGGTTGGAATCCTTCTTATAGATTTGCCGTTTCTATTTCTTTGCCTGAGGAGCGCTGCCAAAATCAAGAAGTCAGTAGCAAAGAACAAGGTTCGCTTCTTGTAAAGGATTGGTGTTGTTATATGGCGATGCGTGAGACAGTGCCTTACGGATGATCGCCGACTAACATCGAGCAACAAAATAGGATCAATGTTATTTCGTTTCACATTAACAGTATAATACCGGTTTATATGCAGTGGTTCCGCTCGTGTCTGTATGATCTTGGAGTATCGACGGACTTATTATCCATATCCCTCTGTGCTTTGAGTTTTACGTCCGGTATCGCCATTAGGCATTCCATTAGACACACTATTGGCTCACAGCGCGAAATGAAGTGTGGGTATGCCCGGATTCGAACCTAGACCACAATGTGCCCCTTAGATTAATAGGTTAACATTACCCACTACGCTATCATGGGGGCTTGCCACCCGCACCTAAGTTAACCCATTGCGCCTGTGATTTAGTCATCCATTGGTCGTTGGTATTTCGCTTACATGCTATACCAAAGCTAAACAGACCAAGGAGAGGCTTTCAGCCCGTTCTAAGTTCTTGTCTAGTGAAGTGCAGACAGGTTGGCTTGCCTAAAGTCTCGCTGGGGTTTATTCCCCTCCCGTTTCACGGTGAAAACGGCGGCGTAACAGAGATTTTCCTGGCTTGCTTTTTTTAGTTGCTACTGATGTTTTAGCCTGTTCCACCGTTCTACTGGCGGCTACGGCAAACCTCCGTTCTTTTCGTTCCTTCTCTTATTCCTATTCCTTTATCTATGGCCATTGCACTTCAGCAAGCTTGTCCCTCATCCGGCCAACCGACTTTGATAGAAGGCTCGGAAATAGCAGGTCAAGCCCAAGAGCAGCACTAGTGGATCGCTCGTTTCGCTGGCTCAACTCGTTCGTAAACAGAGTAAAGCCAGCAGAATGCTTTTGATGAAAAGCAGAAAAAGAATAATAAATGACGCACACAACAATAAGAGTCCATAATTCTCTAGATATCTTCAAACACTGTCAGCAGCTTGTAGAGTGATCTTGTGTCAAAAACCCTGAAATGAGTATACGGATTAATGGCTTTGATACTTCTACTGCACTAGAAGTTCGCACACGAACACTTTTTGAGATGGCCGCTTAAACCGTTGTAAATGGCACTCACAGACAGCAGGTTTACCGCTCTTTTGGTCCGCATGGATGGCCACTGAAGAGGATGAACGGACAACCCGCCCTAATAGAACGCTCCTGTTTCGTTCGAGGGTGAAGAGAATGTTGCGCCTAGATCAGCCACTGTGCAAATTGGACCAGATCAAATAGAAATAAGATTTCGACAAGATTCAGCAGCTCTTTGAGCGGGCGGACAGTTGGATATCATATGGGTTGATCAACCTTGTTTGCGTAGCCTCGGCTCTTTGCGATGGCTGCTTGTTACGTGGACTGGATTTAGTTTTAACACGCAGTCTTTCTCACCAATAACAAAAAAGAGGAGGAGGAGGAGGAGGAAGAAAAAGAATAGGTAAAAGAAAAAATGATATATTCAGGAGATGTGTGTTTCCTACATAGAACAAAACGTAACGGCTAAAGCAAAGAGCTGCTTTTAAAACATGCGAGGAAGATTGATCGATCTTTAGCAATGCGTCACATACACACATGGATTTTTAGGCTTTCAGCATGTCTGGAGCTAAAAGGCTGCTAGCATGGCCGCTCATCAGGAACGAAGTGAGACTACAAAACTACATGCCTGCGCTAATGTAGTTTTGTAGATCTCTAATAATGCATTCTGACCACTTTTAGTTTTCTTTGATATTAGGGGCTAAAATATTTTAATTAAACCCTATTGTAAGCGATAACGCCTGTATTGTCGGGTCGCAGTTCTCTAAGGCAAAAAAAATAATGATTATTCTACGGTAACAGCTCATGAACAAAATCATCGTTTTGTTGAACACTGCACAGGTTGCAAATGATCTTTTATTTACACTTGTTAGTTCTATCTACATGTATAGACATATACAAGTTTTCAGTTTATATATATGAATCAAGGATCTACTATAACTCCCTTAACTTAACCACTAAATTGTGCTGCTTTAAAATAGTATAATTTCAATACATTTTTTCTTAGCCTGGTCGAAGCATTCATTTTATATTAATTTCATATTGTTTTCTATCTTGCGAGTTAATAGTGCTCTTGGTGACTGGCAAACTCAAATAATCTTTTCTGCTGAAAAATGCTTTAACATGTCGAAACTGTTCGCTTCGACCCAAGGCGCATTCGTCGATCGGTCCATCGTGTTCTCATAAAAATCCTCAAATCTCGCGCAGTACAATATGCTTTTGTGATATCGCCTATATATATATATATACATAGGTGATAGACAGGGCACCTACATAATTGTATTAGTATATAACAGGGTCATCGTATCGTTCTAAAAGATAAACCTTACCGCAGCCGTTGTTGCTATGTAAAAATCTGGTCGGCGAACGGCGCGTTCCGATATTTTATCAATCAAGTAATTTAACACACAATTTTAAAAGATCATTGATAACAGTGTCTTCTGTTTGCAGGCAACTAACGTTTGTACAAACGGCAAGATGTGGCCTTCGCGCTGCTTTGATGATATGCGTTTACTCGGAGAAAGCAGGAACAACAGCTGGTAAGCATGCATTGTCTCCCTAGGCCTGATAACCTTTAATGAAAACCAGAGTGCGGCAATGACACACCGTATTCGGCATGAGAGTAACCCAGCAGAGTTGGAAGCTCGGCAGCTTGTCACGTTCCCTATGTGGTCACGCGGGAGACATAAGATTAGTTTGGCTGAACTATCACATAGTATAGAACACATACGTTGATTATAAAAATGATCTACTTAAACACGTGTTGACATAAATAACCTTCTAGCCTCTATTATTACAATGAAGATAAACCATGCATTATTACAATGAAGAGGAAAACCATGCAATTAATCGATTTGTTAGCTCTTGAGCAGCTACGTTATCATTTTCATCAAATTAAATCGTGCTTGTAAATTTGGTTAATATTTCTGGTAACAACCGATCCAAATAGACATACAAACATTTTCTTCGCGCAGCCACGCTCACACCTTTACATGGTAACCGAAAAAATTCAATTCGACTCGTCGGCCAGTGGCTCAGCCTAACACAAACTATTCGTTATAGGAGTTGGTACATTCGCTTGTAACTATCACCTCCATTATACTGCTAGCATCTAAAAACAGTCGTATAAGCCTAAACACGTGAAAGTCTAGCAGGTTGATGGTGTCCAACGATCATTTGGATCAACAGGCCATTTCTGGGGTTACGGGTTTGCAATACCTAACTGCGAGATCGTTTACCAATTTTATAAACCAGACGGTACAAGCCCCCAGAGCATACGGATTAAATTTCCCTTTCAAAGAAACGCCTGTTTAGAATATCACCGTCTTCCTTACTAGACAAGCGTACAAAAGACGTCAATAATGTCTAGCGTTAGCGTTAAAAGTGCGGGCCTTCGATTCTTACTATAGGGAAAACCTCTTCTCAGACTAGCTTTTAATACACACAGTTACTCTGTAAGCGATTAGCGCATTTCATTACTCTGATAGACTCAAGGACACATTGATGCTTTCCTTAGCATTCAAATTATTTAGTGAAATACTGGGCGTCACAGTATCTCTGACCGCACGGCCTCTTCGCACCCTTTGGATTGGCTTAAGGAATTCCTAAAAATAAAGTAAAGCTTTCACAGTGGATCAAAAGCGTTTGAATATGGTATATCGTAGTGTTTAGTTTGATTCCCAACAGGCTTGCAGAAGGCTATGATACACCCGCACTAATTGGGATGTACTAAGACCACCTAAATGGAATAAAGTATAATCAATTTTTGCATTGACTGCATTAATGTGGGATATCGGATGGATGTACGATGCAGAAACAGATATATCTGAAATCGCACATTTTTCATTCGTCAACAGGGCGCGTTCAGATACGAAATGTCGAACTCGAATTCGTTTGCTAGCGATGAGCTAACAACGTGAGAACTTTTCTTTCCTTTTATAAGCTGAATCGGTTAGAACATAACCTCAATGTTAGGTTGTTATGCCGTATAGATATAGTGACATGCATAAATAGAACATCGTGTATGACCTTTTTCTCGGCCGCTTATCCTCATCGCCTGTTGTACGGTTACCCACACGGCACGCCGACGTAATCGTCTATATCCCAACGGGCCAGATTGAGTTGAGGCACTTCTTCGTCGATCAACATAGACTCTGTAGGACGTATAACGAAATAGAAGCACTAGGTAGATCTTGTTATATTCTATGGTCCGGCTTGGCAAACACCCGAAAACGAGTTACAGAGATAAGCAGAAGTGCCATATCGAAACAAACTGAGGCCGAGGGAAACCGTTACTCTGTAAAGGGCGATATTTTTTGTTCATCAGTCTTTCGTTCGCCGGTGGTATTCCTTCGGTATCCTTCTTACCACATTAATGTAGCTCCAGGCAGCTTCGGCAAGCGAACAACAGCAGTAGCAGTCGAGACGGCAACATGCTGTACAGGTTCTTTCCTTGTGTCGAGAGAGGCACCATCTTCGAACCGGATTATAAAGCCGATGATGAGCTTGAGAACGAAGCGTCGATACGCTAGCAGGGATAAGGTATCTTTAGGAAAGGCTGCAAAAATAGACCCCTGGCAACCTTTTGTGATTTCGCTATCCGTTCAGCATTAGCTCATTCCATGGGTACACTCGAAATAGTGAAGTGAGAATTTTTGTTTTTATACGAACTGTATGTACAGGCAATAATCACTGCCGTCGTCTCTGTCACCTCCTACGCAGTTAGCAAGTCTTTATGATACCTATATTTACAGTTAGTAAATTTATGGTGTTTGAAAAATGAATCTGTTAAGATGTTGAAGTGGCGAGCACAGGATGCCACTTCGATAAATAGGCATTAACTTGCAGTTCAAATAAATTATACATTAATTAGTTTCAACTTCTGTTAGGCGCTTAGATCATTTAGGGGAAATACAACTATGCCCTATGTCTCAAAAAAGCAAAAATTCTATTTTCGACCGTCCAGTTTCTTTTACGAGCAAATCCTAAAACTACCTCTTCGGTATAACACCAAGAACTTGCCTTTATTAGGAGTCTAGTTCGGGGCAGTTTTGCTGGGCATATTTGGGGTTCTCCAATAAACTTGTGAAACGGCATTGCAGCAATATAAAGAACTTGCATTTTCTTTCAAAGATTCCTGGCTTCATTTGGATTGAGCTGAAGCTATAGTCTTGAGCTGCTTTAAGTTTAATTTAATTACAATTATAATTAGTTAACAGTTCTTTCTTAGATCGTACAAATACATGACATATTTTTGAGTAAAGGAGGAAAGCATCAGTTGAATTTTTCAAAACTATTAGTTTGGGTTCGCCAAGATTATTTACGTCAGAAACTCATTCGGTATAAAAAAGCTAAATGAGCATAATTGAAACGCATAGTATAAAATGCACCGAGCTCAAAAAAAGCGCGCAGTTTTAGTAGCAGTACGCTTATGTGGGACATCTACGTTGTTGTCTGCCGACAGGTTCTTAAAGATTGCGTTTCCTTTATACTCTTATGAGAATAAATTATTCCAAGATTCATTGGCAGATATTGACATGTAGAACCGACAAAGAATAGTTCTGTAACGTCGTAAGAATCAGAACTAGATATTTCGTCCGCGCTATTCCCAGTGGGATCATTAAAGTGAGAAATTAACAATGTCGCTACTGATTCTATCTGAATAATTTTTCAACGAATGGGGATCGAGAATTGCCTAGCTGCAGAATAATCAAAAACTCTCGTAAGCTCTATTTATATGCACAGTACATAGAAGTCAGTTGTCCTTTGGAAACTTGTCACTGAATGAAAAATTTATATGTCTTGGACTTAATTTAATTAGAAATGCTCGTCGCCTACCATCAGTTAGACTCGTATACCTCATTCACAAACGTACCACTGACACACTCGAATTTCGTTGAGCAACTATGTAAATGTTCCGGGTTCTAATCCCGCACCACCGTTAACCACGCAAGCTCGAGACGTAGCGTGTCTATGCTCGGATCTGACCCCAAATCACCATATATCCCCAACAATAGCAGGCAAATATGTTACCCATTAAGCTGTCACGAAAACGGTATCTTGTAGTTACTAATTGCTTTGCATTTCCACATAATCCCGAAGTGATTTGCAGCACTCTATTTATTGTAACACGTCCCTTTTCGACTGGCCGCATTCTGCAAGTGATGTTTGTTCTGCAAGTGACCAGAACAAATGCGGTATATCGACGTGTAGCCCTTGGCCGATTTCCAAGTTTATGATGGGAGCTCAGAACCTAATGAAGGAACAATATTTTTATCTATATCATAAAAAGGTCATGTATGAAAATGTCTTAAATGCGATGAGCAAAAGTCGCTAGATACGCACTACTCGCGTAGCTAACTCCTTTGAGAGTCTGAGTGACGCACCATATAAACTAGCCAGTTACACGTTGGCTTTGCCGATCGGTTTTGAACGGAGCGCTAGCCTCTACATATAGGGATTTACCGAGATTATTTTGATTTCTTACCAGTGTGTTGAAGCCTGACGTTAATACTAGTGGTACTGGCATATGGCGCAGAGAATAACTTCAAAATACTTCTGTTCAGTAGTTATAAACTTCCAATTTTTCGATAGCTCTGAAGAATGCCACTGAGCACCGAAGAGAATCTGTGCGCGGAATGTTGGATCGTAGTACTACCGCCTCATATTATATCATTCGATCACCTTTATTTAGCATCTCATCAAGGCGTTTCCTGTGGTGACGCTGTTTGTAGGGAACCCCTAATTATAAAAGGGAGTGTGTTACGACGGCCACAAAAAGAATGCTTAAATAATTATCGCACGGCATGGTAACCCGAAGGATAAGGGGCCAAAGTCGAATTTCTGGGCAGTGCGTGTTTAATTTTCTTATAATCTCTAAACGCTGCCATTTATCTATTTCATATGGTTGCACCAGGTACAACCATTGTTAACTTTTGCTTAGTGCCGAAATTTAGCGTGACTTTTCTAACGTTACTGACTTATTTAGTTCGCATAATTGCTTAACGTTGAAGAACCAAGTCATCTCATCTAAATATAGTAGCAGATTTTGCCCGCTTGAAAGTTTGCGCACCTGCGTACAGCCTTCTACGTCTGGTCTATGAAAAGTGACGTTTAGGGAGAAAAGAACCTATAGTATAGGTATCTATCGATGGGATGAGATGCGATGGACCGTGAGCGTTCATGTATGCTGTATTTAGTGCAATCATGTGGGATCCATAAATCACCTAGGCTTTACCACAAATCCGGCGTCATGACTAGCCCGCAGGGCACGTTTATGACTGTTAGTCGAACAGACGTTTTGCCATACCACTTTCCACCTCGTTAAAGCTGACCTCACAAAACAATACGTGCATATCTGAGGGAAAAGAGGCACCGCTCCATACTCACTCAATCGTATTAATGTGTTAAGACTAAGCTACAATAAAGTCCAGTTGTACTGAAAGAATAGGCCATAATGCAGAGCAGACCTAACGCGCTGTCATAATCGACTTCGAGGCATCGGTTATGAATGGAATTAGAATTGGAGCTTCACCTTTACTACAATCCAACTATTATAAAGAAATAATCTTCGTTTAGATTAACATTTTTACGCCACACAAAGCTTAACAAACTCTGCACTTTTTTTTGAGATTGAAATTAAATTTTTTTAACGAAGAATACCTCAATAAGATATGAAAAAAAAACTATGGCTTTCTGGAAAATTCGTTTTGAATTTTTCTATCAGTATGAAGTTTTCACATACTTTAGTCGCTGCGCCTTTCATATAAAAGAGCTATAATATATGTGCAGCCGTTAATGTACCTTTAAAGATCGACTTCGGGTAGAAAATCCACGTGTCCTGCTATCGAATAAGGCTACCATTTCGTTATTCGAAGTGGCGTAACACAACTATGATTATCACACATTTCTAGTGAAGGTCAAATCCAGTTTGTTTTTAGCGTATTGAAAAAATTCCAGATTTCTATTGTGCTTTCTCCCTTGATTGCTATATGCAGCTCTTTAGTCTTGCTTTTCATCCGTTATTTAAAATACGGGCATGCTGCTTATACATATTTTTATGGACGACTACAGAAAATATAATTATATAGAGTTTGGTTCAGTTGTATTAGTTCATTAATCTGTCTTGACCTCCCATGAAGTCCCTGTTACTGAAGCTCGCTCCACAGCCGCATAATTACACTGCACCCTTTAGCGCCTTAGACAAACTTCACTTGCTTATTATTCTTCTGCCGTTGCTGTCGCTGTTTTGTAGCAAGAAAGGGGTTAACAGTTCAATAGAGAATAGTCATAGCTCATATAGAAGGAAAAAGGTTGACGAATATGCCGTAGCATGATGTGTATAGTTATCGAAGAACCGAACAGAAATAGGTCAAGATAGAACAGAGCGTGGGTGCTAGATGACGTCCACAATTCTATGGTTTCTATAACTCATTGCGGCTTTACGCCAAATCCCGTGCCGTGCCGTGCCGTGTCGCCCTGGTCTCATCTGCATTTATATCGTACTCCAGCAGAAAGCCAGACAGGTGCACACATACACGCTGTAGGGCACTGTGCAAGTAGTATGAACTATGTACAAAAACGAGAAGAGTGGCGAAAAAAAGAGGTTGGGTAACTAGACTAGGAGGCGTGCGTGAGCGTGCTCCGTATAGGCTGACAACACCCGTACTCACGTTGCCGATAAGCCAGGCGGACGCGGCCTTTGGTTCGGCAAGGATTCGTCCAACGTTTATGCCAACCGCCGACATTGTTGACGTTGGAGAATAATGACTCAGCAATGGCAGCAGCTACTTCCTATGGGAATGCGATTACTTCGAGAGATCCATTGATAACGTGCTTCCTTTGTGACGCGCTGTTTTGCCTACGAAACTATTGATCATACGCTTAGTGACATGACCCTTTTAATGAAGTTGATAAACACACAATTCTAGTTTATCAGAGTACGTATGTATGCGTTAATTGCGCGGCCTCTTGTTTCTTCCTCATTTTCCCTTTGTCGTTGTTTCTTTTTTTGTCATCACAATATGACCTTGATGGTGGGGGCGGCAGCTCTCTAAAAGCTACGACCGCCAAGGAGATCAATGATGCCCTACACCATTTCCACACCATAATTAAGTCTCGTCCTCTGGAACATAAGGGAAATTTTGTCGTCTTATGCAAACTAGTTACCGCCAATGACAGGTGAGCCGAGTGCTAACAGACATCTCTGAAGATTAATGTCAATTTGGTGAACTTAATTTTCGATCAGATGCTATATTAGGTGGAAAATTTGTAATGGAAGCCTCCGAAGTCGTTATCTTTGTTTTGTCTGGTGAAGTATATATTTTAGCTGGTAGCGAACATTATTAAGAAGAGTTATCTAGAGATAGGTTTAGATTTCAAAACACTTTAGCCACTACGTGACAGGGATATTTGTATTATATGAGGTTGAGCTTCGATTTTTAAGCATTTAAGCATTGTTGTCTGATAGCACTAAAAGTACCAACACCTCGACATGATTTAGTAAAGGCGGAACGCAGTCGTGGTTAATTAGATACGATTGTTTCATTTCAAGAATCTGAAGTGGAGATCGTCGGTAATTAACTCTACTGACCTTCAAAGAATCTATTTTGTAGGGCCTCTGAAACCTAAAATTGCCAATTTACTTTCATGCCCTAGTGATAGATTGCTTTTTTAATCAAATAATACATTTCCTGCAAGACCACAGCACCTATTTTGAAAAAGGCACAGATTTTCCCGTCTAAATTATTCTGACTTATGGTTCCAAACATATTATATGAAAAGCTAGATGCTGGTATAACTAGCCATCCAAGGGTTGCACATACGTTGGGTCTAACTGGATTTTTTTCTGGAATCACTAGTAATTCGAGAATACTTTGCATCTTGTACCTCTTTTTTGTAATTGCTATTCATTGCTGCAGAAGTTCGAGGAGCGTTTAGGGCCGTTCTACAGCTGTTGTCCTGTTGTCGATTGCGCGGTGCCCGATGCCAACATGAAAAAAAAAAGTCAAAAAAACACGTGTGTGTCGCACTAGTTTAGAACGAATTAAATATTGTACAAGCTTTTTTTATTTGTATAAATAGAGAAGTTGTTTGTATTATAAAATCGTAGTGAAATATCTACATTGTGTAGCTTGAGACAGATCCATTTCTTATTGTTTCTCTCTTAACAATAGCCAATGCACTCGTCATTATTGGGGCCAGTTTGTAACTTAATAATTTGTTGCGTCTATTAACAAAAGCTTACGCTGAAACCGACAAAGCAACTATCTATTATATATCGACAACAAGATATCAAACACAAGACGGAATATAAAAAACATAGTGAAGATAATAGGTAAGACATAAGTCGCTTTGATTATCTTTTCAAGTTTTTTAAAGCCCTTCCTGAACACTTTTGTTTTTTCCCGTTATTTATTAACTTACGGTATCCTATCCTATGATATTACAATTTTTTGAATCCTAAATATTATTTCTTAATTTATTTATTGAATATAATTAAATATATTTATTATAAATATATTTATTTAATAAATTTCGACATTTTTTTTATTTCGAAAAATGGTGCATTTATTTTTAAAAACCTAAACTCGAAGTAAAATTTAGTAATTTTTATAAAAAGATGACAAATAACTTATAAAGCAAAATAAGTTCTTCTCAACGATCATTTTATTTGTTTCCAATGATTAATTAATTAATGACACAATAAAGGGCCATAGGTGACACCAGTAGCTTGTAGATAGGCTAAACTTTCAGTTGATGTTAAAGTTTTTTCCATTGCTTGTTACCGTCTTACATATTGCTTTTCTGACAGGAACCTTAGACATTCTAACTTAGATCCTAAGAACAAAAACAACCACAAGAGAAGATAAAGCAGCAAAAAGGAACCAGACAACAAAAGACCGTGACATATGTAAAAAAGGTCTGACGTCGTCATCAGAATCACTGACTCTCCATATATTAGTGTCTCGTATTGCCTCTCATTATTATAGATAGCCTTTGCTGTGAGACAGATCACTTACGTCAGTAACCCATACCGATTAAAATTTTTACCAGACGGAAGCATTTCCTATCGTATGAATGCTTCTGGTTAAAGTTTATAATGAATCAATCGCAGACTAGTATGCAATACTTATAGCATCTTTTCCTTACCCCTATTAGACCTACCTCGGTCTATTCACAGTCATGAAGAAGTGACCGAGTGGACATTTAGCATCGATCAGCTTGGATGCGATAACGGCATGTAGGGCGACATTTGAGCTTCAATAATCGCTACCTAGTTGTACAGAAGAGAAGAAGAGCAAAAAGAGCCAGTGGGGAAGATCAAAAACACTGCCTTTCCTATCTCTCTCTCTCCCTCTCTCGCTTGCTCGCCGTTTTTGTTTGCTTTTTAAGTTCTCGTCCCATTAGACGACACTGTATTGTCCTCTGATTACTTGATTAAAGCGACGCTAGTGTGAATGAGCAGGCCAGCAGGGGTCACTACCAGCTGCCCCCGACACGATGCACCGGCCATCGCATGCACTCGAGGTCCTAGGTAAGTGGGAAGGAACAGTGACGTTCTAATTGGGAGGATCATACTAAACAGGAGTTCGTTGGTGAAGAAGTGTTCGGAAAGGATACCAAGTCGGCTTCTCCACACAAGCAGTCCTGCTACCAGTGAAAATGATGACGCCCTCAGTGAAGTAAAAGCAGCGTGACAACAAAAACCAGATGTAGAAAAAAAGATAGGATCAGAAACTTAGATTAGGTCGATCCATCTCCGGAGCCCTAAATCAACGAACTAACGTACAATGTTTTTGGAATAAGACTGTATCGATAAGACAAGTTTAAATTGTTCAAGTATCGATTAGTTCGGCTACTTAAGTCGAGGACAGTCGAATACTCTATAGCCTTTAGGTAGCTGATCCATGCATGGTGGCAGCAACGATAGCTGCAATAGAAGGAGGGTATTTGAGTACCAGGGAAGGTCGAAAGAGCCAAAGCTTTGCAATAGTGAGTCTGACGGAGCAGTCTAATTGAATCAGTTCTGACCTTGACATTGGAGATAGAAGAGATTCTTGATGGTCGCCAGCAAGTACTTGAATAAGTATCATCCGTTATGTCAGTGAATCACGAACTAACCTTCTATTAAAATGGTAGTTGGAGCACGCAGAAACTATACTACTGAGATAATGAACAGCTAAAATACTTCACTAAAGTAACAGCTTGGAATCTACCGTAATCAAGCGCTGTTTTCTTAGATCAGTCTTACTTGTGGCCCATCGTAGAGGGGATGCAATACGCAGGCACCTTTGCGAGTCGTGGCAATGATGGTAGCGCGGTCCGTGAGGAGCAGTCGCTTGGCGCGTGCCGTATAGTGGGGTCGGTTCTGTGTAGGAATTATTCACTGCTCTTGCACTCCATGAACTAATGGACCGATCTTGTACCTCGCAAGCCCTAAGCAATGCCTTCACTGATCATTCCGGTCCCTAGGTGATGTTACTCTATAGTACTACGAACCTTCTCGAACGAACAACGTTGAAGGGTAGCACGCTGGCTTCACTCTATCTCAACCGACTGCTTTCAATTGTCGAATATGTTACTATATCTTGCGGTACTTTATATGCCGTAAAAAGAAAGCTAGGCAGAAAAAACAGTCCGTGTAGGCAGCCCTACTTGGGCGACAGTCTGTCTAATCATTTAAGTGGCACTTGTTTATCAGAATGGTCATAAGCGCGTCTTTGCTGTGTAGAGTAGATGACAAGCAGATTTCAGTAAAGTTTGTGCAGGTTCAAAAATTTTATCTCTTAGTTTTTATCTAACATAGACTTCACATATTTCATAAAAATAAATAGCCAAGGATCCGTTCATCTCATTGTCTAAGTATCACGTTGGGTTGGGACCTGCAGGATCATTATATATATATATATGTATATATATAGCACATGCAGAATCTTGTATTAAAAAACTTGTTTTTGTTAGATACAGTCTCAAAAACGACTCTTAAGAAAGGATCTTGATTTAGATGCTTTACTCTGTATATGCATGTGTATATATTTGTGTATATTTTAGACCTTTCGCTACTAACCCTATGTTTTAAGGTAATCCTTCTTCTCGATAGTGTGACGTTTAGCGACACTTTTTTTTGCGTCCGAGATTTATTTAAAAAACCGTTCACTCGGATATTGTGACCCGGAATTTCACCAAGCGGGCTGCAGTAAGTCACGGAAGATCATAAATTTTGAATAATTTACAAATGTGAATTCTATATGAGAAACCACTGCGGTGAAAATTGTCAAAACTTGCATTCGACAAAAAATCTATTTCTAGAAACACTGTACCTTATTGGTCCAAATATTTTTATAAAGAAAAAACTCAAAAATTAATCTTAAGGAAGATACTTTACGACGTTGGATTCTGAAGAGTTGAGAGCTATGGTGGAACCTGGCCGATCTCAAAGCTAACGAGTGTGTGCGCTAAAATTCATTGTATATAGAAATACCATATTTGTTTACCTTGGGAAAATACATAGAAAGAGAAAAAAATAGAAAAATGGTTGATGCATGATTTAAACGAGAATCAAAAACAGTAACGTTCTCTTCGCTCCCATGTTGCAGAAGTGACCTATTTCTACATCGAATTATCATTTGTGATGAAAAATTGATCCTCTACGGTGATCGCACACAGTCATCTTAGTGGGCGGAGAGATATAATTTTAAAGCAAATGTACAATTACTATAACTTATGAGGTCTGTTTGGTTATCTAGCGCAGGTTTTTGTCCATTACAACTTCATGAGTCCCGGCTCGTCCAATTCGAAATAGACAAAATTATCAGAGGTAAATCTCTTGCTCCATTTGTATATATGTTGAAGCGGAAGAGAAATGTTCAGGTAACTAGTAGCACTGGAAGAGTTCTGTAGTTATTATTTACAATAGTGGGAGTATTGAGGTTTTATGGAAAATAAAAATAACAAAGAACGTAGAAAAACGAAAGAACTAATGCGGGCAAGACGTATGTCCGTGTGTGTATATAGTCGTTATGGCGCTGGTGATTTTTGGCTGTGGAGCGTTTGCGTTATTTTTCGCCTATACGAGTACCTTCGTGCCATTGAATGACTAAGTGAACAGTTCGTGCGTCGGCTGAGACGATTATAAGTTTATTACCAGTTTATTTTGAAAGGAAAAAAACTACACAGGATTCTGGTTAAGAAAAAAAAAAAAAGCAAAAAAAGCCAGCTCTCTATAAAGACAAATACTTACCACCGTCCCTACATAGCCAGCCATTCTACCACTGCCTCCAGAATGAAGCTTAACTTTGCCGGTGGTTGTCAAGAGTGCGCATCGCACAACCACTCCAACTACACTTACACCGCCGTAGACGTATGTTTATTCAGGTAACATTTGATCTATCACAACATACAGCTGAGTATATATATGTATGTATAAGCCACGGATTCCGATTGTAAAGAACAAGGACGCGCGAAACAGCAATGACAGGCCTCACCTAAAACGATGTAATGATTGCCCGAAGGACACGCGCCCGACACATTAGGTGAAATCGTTGAAAAAGTGCGACAACTTTTTTGCGAAGGTTAATTCTGTCCTAACATGGTATTTCGTCTTCGCTCACCGTATGCTCTGTGACCGCCTTTTTGCCATAAAAGTGTATCAACGTATATTGCAATAAATCATAGCGTGAATCCTATTGCTATTAGATCACATATGCACGCGTGACCAAATAAATCGTTCGATTCAGCTTAGTATAGAATAAGTTGTGGTATCTTGGGACGAATTTTGATGACGCTCATGTTGATTAACGCCAACAGAAGTTCAGATAAAAAAAATATCAATTCATCTCAGCCATATATTGAACATGGAGTCACATGGTGGTGAATCTAGCCCCGCCCCAGGTCGGCTGCCATGGTGGTATTTTTCAGCCTAGTATTGTCTCATTCATGCATTTTGTACACTTGATTGCTTATTTAGTGATATATTAAGCTGTGAATGATAGCGCGCGCAGTACGAAAACGAAGCCTCTAATAAACGGGCTGCAAGATCATTCCAACAACTGGGGCCGTTCGGCGCTCCAGATCCAGGCTATTACGTAGTATTAAGTAAATTCATCCTAATATTATGACGATCAGTAGATTCTTTCTGGTAGTCACAGGGATGAGTCGGAACTTGGGTGTAAGCTCTGGAAACTTTGTAAATATTGAAAACTACCGTGGTGAATAAGTTCGCTTGCTGGCGAAACTTTCTAATGCCCTGAAGTTAATGCCCTGAAGAACACCGAAGATGCATTAATAACAAAAGATCAATTGTACCTATGCTGCAACAAAAGAAAGCACAATAGGCATTTGTGCAGCATGTGCTGTATCGTTGAAAAAACAAATTCATCTCGTCCAGGTCATTAACACAAAGGCAAACATATGCAGTACGTGTCAAAATGCACGTGACATGGCCCAGAAGCTAAACCTGCAGTGACGCACAATAAAAATTAGAATACTGAGAAAACGATGAAGTTCTTCAGATCTACTCTGGTTGGGCACACGCAAAATGATGCAGTCTTTGTTAATACGGTACACTATTAGAGATTTAAACAATGGAAGTTCAATTATGTACACCATGACAACACTTGAAGGATTTTCTGAAATTATAGCAAAGTGCATACAAATTGAATCGATGTGTAGTTTAGATGAAAATCGTCAAGTATGCGTATCTGAGGACATTGCTCTTGAAACTTGGCATTTAAATACATTGTGTTCACTGAAAAAGACAAATTATATATAAATAAACTGATCTAGCAGGCATCTTGAATTTCCTTCTACTTCTATCGAGTGCACTGTTCAGACTTCGTCCTTAAGGACCCGTTTGGACCATAGCGAGCTTGATCATTCCAGTCCTGTCGGTATCCATTTGTTTTGCAACCACATTTGCAATCATGTATTCGTTAGGGCCGTCATTACGCTAAATTCGTGGTCCAATTGCAGGACTTCTAGTCTTTTTTAGACGAAACGCTTTTTATCGTAATACCCTAAAGACTATCTAACAGGATTTTTGAATGACGCCATTTTTGTTAAAATTCTTAAAGAGGATAGCGTTTCTAGGGTTGTATGCTCGAAAGTATTAGGTGCCCAATAGAACTCGGAACGGTTTCGTCGCGTGCGGCCTCGCTGCACAAATTGCACGTCAGGACAACCTTGATTTTTAGTCATTTGCCATAACCTCGATTATTCTGCATTAAATCTTGGGCGCTATCGCCATACATACGAGTAAAGAGAAATGTTGTAAGTTTGGTAAGAGATACATCAGAATGCTTAAATCCTGAAAAAAAACATATGGAATCTATATATAGAACTATTATAAAAACCTATATGGCTAAAGTACAATTAGGTATATAAAGGGTTCAATACAAACGCGATACGAGTACATATATTAAAGTAGCGGTATTGAAAATATGTTTCCACTCAATTCCGGTATATTTGAATTAATTTCGATTGAAATAAAAATGGAGGCGGCTAGAAGAAGCGAAGTGCAATTTTTTCTTTTTCTATCGAAGTCGTCTTAGCATACAGACAATGACAGTATTGTGATAACCAGCTTGACAACGAAACGCGGAGAGATTGAGTGAAGACGATAAAAGAAAAACAGTCAAACATACGATTGCCACGGGCATTGACAGTTGATGAGACAACTGACGACGCTTCTGTTGACAGAAACCTTGTACCGGAAGTGAGTACAAACACGATTCCAGAATTTGCGTATTTACATATAAATAAATATGCTAATGAGAAATAGAGGATGGGCATCTGAGAATAGGGCCTAAAGGTGACGGTTCTGTGCTACATCGATGTCATTATATATTTTACGCTATATGCATACTGCAAGTGTCCTCTATGTTGGAAAAATAGAACCTGTCCTGATCAATTACGAAAGCATATGCTATGTAATATTGTACAGAAAAAAATCATTATACAGTATAACAGAACAAAGCAATTTCAAGTTTCGACCTAGTTGAAGTTTCCACATACACTTTATACATATGTGAAAAAAGTTTTCAGGTTTCAGAGCATTCGAACGTATGCTTTTTGTTTTGTAAGTTAGTGACCTCCGATTAAGAACAGAATCAATAATGTGCTATCAATAGTGCAAAAGGCTTTTCAATGCCGAATGTACAATTCGTGTTGACGGTAACAGAAAGTTTTAAAGATGGCGGTCCTTCTACGTCTTTTGGGGCCGCGACTATACGCAAGGACGTGAAGCACGCAAAATTGTTGAGGCTGGAGAATTGCCGAATAACTCTTAAGGAGCTCACCCAAGAGCTAGACACGCCATGGGCAGCTATTCTGAAAGTAAAGTGGTTGCGGGTCATTTAGCGTCAAAATGGACCAGCTGCCAACGTCGCGATTTTAGTAGAAAATCTCGATGTTAACGTTACCTCGATTCCCGTATTCACTGGATTTAGCCTCTAGCGACGTTTTTTTCCCTAAGCTTTAAATAACATCCCGAACGTGAAATGATTTAATAGCACCGATAACAACTTAGGCAAACAAGGGCAAAACTAAGGCCTATTCTTACGGCTGAATTCGAAGTTCACCAGGATATGTGCATTAAACCGGCGAAGATAACCTGAAAAAAGGGTTCCGACGATCTATGTCACTTGGTAAACGTGTCGGATACCTAAGATCACCGTCCGGAAGGGTTGTTCAGGTAGTCTTAAACAATTGGAGCTGTTCTTATGCAAACCGCTTTAAACAGACTAGCAAAGACTTGTCCGGCTTAACAACGTTATTTATTAATTAATCATTGAAGAGTATTGGGCAGTAAGAGCAGAAACGTATTAGTGTAACCGTCGCGTAGTCGGTGCTAGTGAAATCAGCGCCCGACTTTCGCACTTATGTCACGGAGGCAGCGGCCAAAACGATCACTGGACAGCTAGTAGACGGCTTCCTAGCGGCGGAAGCGTCGCGCTGGTAAGGGCCGACACAGCCAAGTACTGGGGCACTCTCGAATAACGAGCCTTTGATAACGCCCGGACATGGGCTATTTAGCCCTGGGATGGGCCGATCCAATATGTTTGCATTGACCATAGCATTGCGCAAATGAGAGCTACCAGGAAACCGAGATACGAGCGAATCCCTAATTGTACATAAGAACAGATGTTCAAAGGATAAATCCTATTTTACAGGCTAGAGTCTCATAATGTGAATTATTTATTTGTCCTGTCTTCGTAGCGGTGTCGTCTTCGCAGTTTCTGTACTGCTCTGATAAAGCTCCCTTCTTTTCCCGGCCACGTCTCTTGGCAACAGCACATTCAGCCCGCAATGGCCATTCGAAACACGCTGTAAAGGGAAATATCAAAACGATTCCGTTATTTGGCATCAATCGTTGTAAAGCGGTCACAAAGAAGATGGGCCATTGTGATTATAGCGTTCTGAACGCTATCGTCCACATTCTTGTGCGAAGCTGTCGCATGGCCAGTATAGCGCCGCGCCTCATTACATGCACGCTGCACCGACGCCGTCTGGCCCGCTCTTCCCGCAGAGCATCTTATCAGCTCTGGTGCACAAGGTCGAAAGCAGACAAAAGCATGGTCGGTGGCGATACAACGAAACAGCGATCTGCATTCGATGGTCGGCGGCCATAGGTGTAGGAGAGTGGTAAAAGAGAGGCACTCCGAACGACGAAGTAAAACCACCTAGAACAGAAAAGAAAATGAGGGCTTCCATTTACTAGTGACGCGACCAGTGTAAACTACAACGTTTAGGGTTCTTAGAACATAAAACGGTCCGAACTTGGCATAACATTGACGGCAAGAACTAGTATCGACGTTAATAACGAAACACGTTCGCTTATCAGTTGCAAGACGATCACTGATGAGTTAAACGTTGAATTTTGATAAACAGTGTGCATGATTTTTCAGGTAATTAGTTGATTATCTGAACATTCTCCTGTAAATAGCTCTACCACAATAAAATCAAGTTAAACAGATTCTATTCTAAATGGCTAGAATAAACGCAATGCAAAGACTAAAGTATGTGACGATGCAAACAATACTGTAATAGTAAAAATACAGGTGCGTCATTTATTTGTACAAGTCACATAATACTTAAACGTATTTCGATGCTCGTGCAAAAAGCTACTCCATAAATCTATCAAGGAAATTATAGGAGAAGACAATTTTCGGTTTTTAGAGAATCGCTGAGCAGTTGCAAACACCCGTTAACTGTAATAAGGGAAGCCTACAAATATAATGGGTCTTGTGTTTTTTTTTGTGTATTGTCATTTGTATATGAACTATTCATTTCAGTTACAGTGTGTTTATTATCGAAAACCGGTTCGACGCGTTTCAACACAAGCTTCCGTATTCCGATTTGTACCCCAAAAAAATATTTATTCAATCTTCTGCCTAAAATATAAATTTTATAACAAAAACTCTGACTATGCTCACAAAAACAATAGCCACCTAATATCCGTAGCCTATTCGAGACAAGGGAGCTTTTGGTTAGCGTGTAATAGATGTGCCTGGGTCAGCGGAGATTGAAAATGGGAAAATCAAGACTAAACGTTTCATTTTGAAATTTGATTTTTTCTCCCCCTTCACATTTTATTATTCGGGTTGGGCAACAAAGCTATTATCGATTTCGCTCACAGCTTCCTATGGTCGATTGGGACTAAATTATAGCTTTAGCAAGGTTAACGGCTAGTAATGAAAGCCACTAGTTCAATTGCCGCTTACTCCTGCTGAAGGGATGGCTGCAAAAATGTCAGCTAAGAAAACTTCGCGCCATTGGTTACGCCAGTGCGAACTTGCAAATTTGCAGCGCGTTTGCACCGTCACTGTGTTTTTTTTTTATCTCATCATTAAATCAGATGGTCTATCCGGCATTGATTCCCAGCGATTTACCTCGTGTAAATGTCTCCTACTAAAGCAATTGTTCATTGATAATTTTATATTATCTGGGGGGCTAAACCTGAAACAAATACAAGCTTTACCTCATAATGACCGCATTCGTAACCACGATTGGTAAACCAATGATCAGTGTTGATACACCGAGGCTTAGAGTGCATTTGATGCCTAGTCCACCAACAAGCTAATATGACTCAAGGCCGTCTTTGAAAGCACTTCTACATACGTTTTTGTTGTATATTTATCACCATAGACAGATAACATATTGGTATTTGTAGTCAACTTGAAATGAATATCATAACCTATTAAGAAATATTTTTTTTTAACAAAAACACATTTAACTGTTAAGAGTATTAAGACGTTTGTTGACGTCGAAAAGTAAATCTTGATTCCATAAAAAATATGCGCTTAGTGT
>NW_019211458.1:12499268-12618181 GCF_002443255.2 Varroa destructor
ATAGTTAAGATCTTTTTTCTTTCGCTCAAGCTACGAGCGGATTTATGTTCCTCAACATCTTGATAGTATATTACTTATTTTATATAATTGCAGAAGCGTAATGCCACAGATAAGTTGATGATATTGTTAGTTGCAAGATGATGCTCTTGAAACAATTTAAATTAGGACCAAATGTAAAGTAAGGCGCACATGATGATTTATTAAGAAAAGCAATTGTAGTAAACTCTTAATGTTAACTCTACGCATTGATCATAAAAAATAAAAAATCATAGCTTTATCAATTTCGTTATTGGTTGAAGCTAGCTTTTGTGGAAGATGTCTTTTCCCGACGTTATTGTACAGTTGTTCTTAGTCGAACATTCGAAATGGCGTTTATCTTCAAGAAAGCTACTCTCGTTTATTTTCTTTTTAGACCTAGGTAAACCGAGATCACGAGTAATAGAAAAATGGTTACGTCTAGGCAGAGATCACGTAAAATAAAAACAAGTCATTCAGTTTGTATTAAAAACAAGGCAATATCTGCCCCGCTATTTGTGCGACGTTTGGCGGCAACATATGCTCAACGCTCAATTTAGGTAGCCTTCCACGGGCACTTGTGTGTCAGGTCACGTTCGGTCACAGTGGGCGTGCAGGACGAAGACCTAAGCGGACGTGTCGAAGTGCATTACAACTATCGACGAAGCTAGACGTCGTGGGATTGGCCACACTTAACGCAGTGGCTGGTGTGCGTCCCTTTAACCATTGATTCACCCCCATCCGGTCGTTCTCCACGCTCCATAGCTCGTTTCTCGCAACAAGACAAAGGCATTAGGTGAGCTCCACCATGACTCAGACAGCGAAGTCTATTCGTGCAAATATTATATTCAGACAAGTTATTAAACCCTTATAGGAAAAACAAACGTACAATTTCCTGCAAAATTATTTACACCCGTTGATTATTGGCTTACATAAAAGATCAAATGTTCGCATATGTAATGTTAAACTTAATGAATTAAAATATATAGCTATTTCACAATATATAGTAGTAATCTCTGTGTAGTTTTTGGTACGCTTTAATTTATTAATTCGCTTGCAGTTCCAGAATATATATCAACGTCAGATTAGTGTTGTGTATTTAATGCAGCATGTTAGAAAATATAGGACAGTTCTACATTTATTTGCGCTTATAAAGAAAATCGGGATCGACCTCTGCCAATTTTCTTTTTTCCGACGACTAATTGATTTCGAATGGACACGCGTAGCAGAGAGCTTGAATCTGCATGCCAGATCTGAAAATAACGGTGATCGCCTAAACGATACAAGTATTTTGTTCAACGATGAATCATACAGGATCTATGTGCGCTTTAAGAACGCAGGCCTGATTCTGACCAGTCGTTCGAGTTACGCCACCGGGAACGGCTCTCAAACTTCGATTTTATATAAAGCAACAGTTTGCAAATAGAGCCTTGAGGGTTTTCGTATTTCCACATTGGCAACCATCGCTCACCATACTTTATCCGTAATGCGTTCTGTGAAGATTCAGTCATTCGAGAGCAAGACTACCTCCAAGCACTTTAATCTACTCACGTACTTCAAAGTCGTTCTGCTTATATATAGCGTGCCAGAAGTAGCAAAGCAGCTAAGCTTCATGGTCATCGTTCGGTTCATGCTGATCGGTAGCCCGTTCTGTTCCATACATATCAACAGTCTTGCAGGAGTTTCCTGGACATGACCAATTCTTGCCAAGTATAACAATGATCATCCAAATAAATGGACGTAGCCACCCACCCTAACCAACCTTGGACAAGGCACGACACGTTTCTTAACAGCGGCGAGAACAGTGGCAGATTCAAGCTATATCAGCCTGTAGTACGTCAGCTGATTGAACGAATGGTTCTACCCGGGCCATTCCATCGTCTTCGCCTATTAGGTTCTCTTGCCGTAGCTCTAATCGACTGCAGCATGTTTTATAGAACCCCGGATTTTGGAAGCTTTACTGAGGTTTTGTCTTTCAGAGCCGTATCAAAACTGACCTACAAAGCGAAAAACACTGAAAAAAGCAAAAAGGCCGTGGGGGTAAATTATACTGGGCTTGGCCGCGCTGTTCAGCTAGGATAAAAGGACAAGCTTCCTGGAACCTAATCAGCCGGCACGTGATGAGATGAACCAGAAGCATATGGTAACAGCTCTTCTATGCGTTCGTTTTTGCAAGGATGGATTATCTAAGTGGTTTTGCTCTTCAGGTATGTCATTCGAAGGAACGTCAGTCCAGCTGGTAGTACTCTAGACGTCTTGTGTTGAATAATCTTGTTAAGTGTGGGAACATATCAGATGCGCTATTCGAGCGCTGATTACGGATCAAATCTGGCTGCGCTGCCATTTTTCGACTAAAGTTTTTCTATTGACGGAAGTACTTAAAATATGTCTCCAGTGTTTCGCGGGTCAGAGAAGTTTGTTTAGTGTAGAAGGCATTATGCTAGAAACGGCGTTCGTCGCCTCGTACTTTTAAGGTTTTCTAATAGTACCGTAGAGTTAGCGGAGTATGACGCCGATTCTTCTTGCCGCAGTCATTTGTATAGCTGCCGTCCTCTTGCAGTGCAAGATACTGCTGATACGTCGATTCAAGTATTCATAAGTAAATAGATGATATGTATATAAGAAAAATAAAAATCATAGAACAGCTTCATAGCGGGGTGACGCCTGATCAGTTCCCGGGTTTGGCGCAATAACTAAAGCAAGTTGCTGCCAGTCAGAATAACAAGTGACATTAACACGATTCCTGAAGGAAATCCTCATCTAAACAATAATGGCGAGCTCAGTCAATATTTTCATCACCCAGTAAAGGGTATAGTACTGATACACATTTAGAATTTACTATACGAGAAACGTACGTTCTACGCAAACAATTTTCTTTCAGTACTTTCAAATGTAAGAAGATAGAAATAATAATTATTTTCAAATGCATGCCATAGGCTTTGTTGTTTATGCAGGAACTCCATGTCAATGCTATTTCGTGACCAGCTACTGGTAAAATCTTCAGTTTTCAGTTTTAAGTATTCGCCTATACTATAAGAAGTGAGCGCTTATTGAAAGTTTGGCATAAATTTAATTACTAATCGATCTGTCCTGGTATTTATGCCAGCCATAAAAAAAACATAGATACTAACTAGCTATTATGCGTTGTCAGGAAAAATTTTTTCAAAGCTATTTAGAAGACTATTGTTGATTTGACAGCTGGAAGCTTCTAGACGATCTTTCTGTTCGAATTACAAGGATGACTACTATAGGTTTTTTGCTTGTAAAATAATTGCATTTGATATTGGCAAAGGCTCCGGTCATGTGAGCTGTACTTAGAAGCTAGCAGTAAAAAAAAATAGAGATTCTAGATTAAAAACCTCTTTGAAACAGATAATCAATTGTTGTTCTTCCTATAATACTATATTTTTAGAGAGAAACAAAACATATTTTCGGTATTTTTTTAGAAATTATTTACAAGTAAGGCCACATAACTATATTTCGGATGCGAATCTCATGGACTGACCATCCGAGATATCAGCCCCTTATCCATGGTAAGAGGTCCACAGCTTTAACAAACGCATTAAATTCGACTAGATAAAATTCTAGATTTTACTTCACACAAATACGTCAAGCGTAACTCCGTCACAAGATGCTTTAACAATTCCGGTGCAGAATGCTTATGCTGAAGCAGCAAGCAGAGAATTTCGACCATTTGAGATCTTCCTTGCGGAAAAATTCCGGTTGAAGACCATCAGTTGACACCCCTCATAAGGATGTTAACCGTGCAGAAAACGCCATTTTATTCGATAAAACATGCTCAGGCTAGCAGGTTTATGTCTTTCGAGATGACATTGCCAGTAAGCCAGGTGTTATTTAGAAAAGGTAATTACGAGAAAGAATGCTGGCTATCGGATATGGGCGGTAAACTATAAGAAATTAACGGTTCATACAGTGAATTATAAATTATAGTTAAGGACCAGGACACAGTCCCCGTGGTTTGCAAGCGGAGTATATGGATTCCATTGCCGCTATTCGATTTTACAGCGCGCAATATTAACATTGTATACATCTTTCTTCCAAAAGAACATTGTCTCTTTCAAGCATAGACAAGGTGTCTATGTAACGCTATTTTCTTTTGGTTTGAAGTAATATCCGTACATACAAAAAAAAAGACATGTCGTACAGCCGGTTTGCTTGACAACTCTTTTGAATAAGTACTCTGTGCACATTGATTTGTTTTACTTTCTCCAATGGAAATTTTGTGACGTGAACCGCATCTTTGGGGGCTTCTATTCGCGTTATGTCAAGTTGTAGTACTCCTTCTTGGGGTCGACCTATTGCTTCTCAAGGTACTTCTAGGGGCACGCAACCAAGCGAACGAGATCGGCACATAGGTTGCCTTTGGCTTTTACGCTTTTGGGCCGCTCTGATCCATTACCGCCAATGACTAGTTTGCTTCTATTCAGCCAACGATCTCCAGCCGTTAAGCCCGCTCGACCGCGCACTATTCGCCGCTAAGCATATTGAGTCAGCACAATCTGATCTCCGTGCGCTAGACTTTCCGAAGCCAGCACGAAAGAGTATGGGAAGTAGTGGTAAATTTTCACCTTGGCTCATTGTTCATTCAGAAAAAAGAGAGTGACGGCGTCATCCAACTCGTTAGACGTGCTTTCTTTCAAGTCCTTCTCCTTGACCTTATCCGCCCGGTTTTTGCACTCGATCTTTTTCTATACTTTCCACCGGGCCTCTGGATCTGCTTATCAAGACGTCGTTTCCCACTCGGCTGATCCTGCACTTAGGAATTTTCCGTCTTCCAGCTTGCAAACACTTCCTGCAGACAATAAAAGATCGTGCTTAAATTATCTTACTCGAGGATGTAACCCTGCATGATCTACAGCTATGCAGCAGCGTATGTAGCTCACGGTATTAATCGTGCCCTATGTCTTTAGTTACCGACATATCTACGTCGACATGTCTTACCACATTTGACTTCAGCCCGTCTCTTACATTGTTCAGCTTCGCAGTTGAAGACCCAGTTATCTTGCGGCTGCTCTTTACCAGTCTCTAGAAAATATTTCAGTTATTGTTATCATCAGTGCTTCGACATTTTCCGGATGCAATCAAGCGCTACATGGCTCACTATTGTTATAATGTTCGGTATTCGAAGAGAAGCTAGAAGGTGTTTATATACGGGGTAAAATAGAGGACTTTTTGATGAATGACTCATAAATTTTCCGTACAAAAATAATGTAGGCAAAGAAATTCGCAGCTCCATGCGGGCGCACCTCAGCGAGGTGTAATTATATTCGGTAAACGGTTTTTACAGCTGAAGTAAAAGCTTTTACTTAGAGCATCTAGTTTCTAAGTTACTACATTTGTTATAATACATTTTCGCTACATTTGAATTTCGCACGGTTTTAACAGTACCGCGTTTGGAAAGGACGAGAGCAAAAGAGGATGCTGCCAGACGCCACATTAAATGTGCCATAACATTTATTTATCCAATATAAAGGAACGAAGGAATTTATAGTGATTCGTATAGGATTATAACATTCCCTATTCTGATTATAATATTCTAGACTTGCACATTTTCGAAGTTTTCGGACTAAATTTCTGACGATCAACTTCGATCGAAGATGTACCTGCTTATTTTTTTTAAGGCCATACATATCAGGACTACCATTGCTTGTACTTAATGCTGTACATTAGAGAATTGTCCGAAGCGAACTTGTTTAGCGAACTCGACCGCAAGTCACTTCAAATGCGCAAATGAAACCTGCTAACAAATATATAAGTTGCGGCAACCGAACTAACCTTGAGAACCCTAACACCCGAAATGTCTGCTAATACCATGTATTGACAATGAAATTCCATTTGACGTTAATTTCTCTTAGGCCCAGATCTACGTGTCGGTAGTGGGATCACAATGTGAGACTATTTGTACTCTGCTGAACATGCTTTATAAACAAGAACTGTATTTCCTTGGACAGTGCTACCCTCGAGAGGAATTTTCCGTTTTGAGTTTCGCTCGGGACAAATTTGAAAAAATGAGGACAACCCTGGTGAGCCAGCTGCTTTCTTGAAATAACCTTAATAAAAAAAAAAAGTCAATATAATAGGATGATGAAAGTATAGCTTATTTTTGGACTTTTCAATCGTGGTACTAATAGAAATAACAATTTATACAATTTTGCGGATACTCATAACCGATGGATTTCGGAAGTTACTCATATTTGACTGCACAGAATTGAAACCCAGTTTATGTTAGATTCGTTCGGTAAAATTCAATATTCTTATGTGTATCCCGTGGAACCAGCACTGTTAGACAAAAACAAGGTAAGTCAAAGATTTAAAAAATACCCTCAGAGTGTTATAACTTGTTCCGCGAAAAGTTAGATCACACCAAGCGTAAGGGTGCATCGGTTGCAATGAATAGGCCAAGTCGTGTTTGATGTCGTTTATTGTTATGGCAAGACCAATACAGGCTGCAAGTGAACAAGCATTGCTATACGCCACATGTACTGCGAAAAGTGTCACAATGCTACCGTGGTATCCTTTAATTAAGTTTCCAATTTAATAAAAAAGGAAGTAGTAAATATACAATGAAACTCTATGGAGCTCTGCAGTTAATAATGCGGCAAATCTTTTTGTATTACAGTCCTGTTTTATGGTAACTTGTAAATATGAATAATGAAATAATATAAACACTGAAATTACTAGTATAAAAAATTAACAATTGCCTTACTAGTTTATCATTTATTGATTAATTGGTACCATTTTAGCCTACAGGGCCTGCTTTCAGGGCGGGGCAGTATTGTGCGTGGTCACACATGGGACGTCGTCGAATTTTCGGGGTATGGGCTTGTTGCGTTAATAAACAAAATATTGAAAACGACATGCTTAGCCGCATTTTAAGTTTGAATCATTTCTATAATATTCACTATTGAGTGATCTATAACCGTGTAACCCTATGCTATTAAAGGGCAGGTGAAATACGGTTAAGGTAAAAGGCTTTGTCGCTCTTTTGGCTTTTCTTCAAATCAGTCCAGCACACGACAGCGAGCTAAGCCTTACTGTATTGACAACCGTGCGGCTATCCTGGCATCAGTTTTCTGGCTCCTTTTTAGACACGATCATATACTGTCGCGTAGAAGCTCTTTTGTTCCAACGTCATAACAACCTCAGCCGAAGCGTAAGGCCATTTTCTCTTTTCCTTTAGCCTTCTGTCCTAGGTTACCTATCGTTTTGTGTGACTGGTGCAACCGTTGTCGCAGCTTTGATTTCCACAAACTCCAGACGAAGCCTGTACGTATGTCCGAGAACTCTGTTCACGGCTGCTGCATGCACACGTACGTACCCGAATGTGTGTTCGCATGATTTGACGTCGTATCTTGGACTCCGTAGGAACTACTAGAAGAAAAAAAAAGCATTTGAATTTGACATGAGTCGACTCCCTGCAGTAGGTCAAAATCTATTGGGAAGATGTGAAGTGCTTTTCTATTCTGAACCGATGTTTATTATATCTGTGTATCGAACACTAGAACCAGACCATAAACTCAAATCTAGCAGGTTCAATTATACACTGCAACAATGTACAATGTTGGCTGTGTATTGTCGCCCGAGCTCGTTTCTCTATGTTCAACCTTATCGATTTGGCGGGCAGTGCGATAGGGAGTACAACTGCCGTCATCCCCTCTATTGCGTTCTGTGTAAATCTCAAGTAATCCATTCTTAAACCGTTGTTAGCCTTATTCTGGCTTTAACATGTACATACAAAAAAAATTGTGAAATTATGTGGAAATCTATTTGATCCCTGTCATACTAGTATTTCTAGTTATGGTATTTTTTTTAACTCTCTGAGGTACCACAGATATTTTTTTACTACCAAGAAGTAAAAGTGTCAAATCTATGAATATAATCCGAGTAACAACGGTACACCTAAATCAAATATATAACTAAATACCAATGCTTGCTCTGCACTTCGGTGTACATTCTATAGATTAATATTAATGCAGATTCGACTGACAAACCCGTGTTCACCGTTTCCGTAAAACGTCAGTTTTTCTTAAACTATATTTGTTTATTTTCAGATGGTGAAAAAATTGAAGATTTCCATCACCACTATGTTTCTGTTCCGGCGCAGCAAACCTACGTCCTACTTTCTTGTGCCCTGAAAATTCAGTGGTACACATATCATATATATGAATATGTAAATTTAAAATGAAAATCCCTTTTACTTGGGCCCATTTATAAATTCACGTTTTTTGAAGACGGATAAGCAATCGATAGGCAGCATCTAGTCAAGCTTCATTAAACGTGATAGAGCCGCTTTCATATATGCACGTAGTAACAAAACGTTCGAAGCAGTGAGAGTAGATGCGAGAACAGCTGTAAGTGTGCCTTATTATTATCAACAATATTATATACTATAACACCACACTGAGCCTGCTTACCGTTATCTGTTCGTCGTCCTTTTCAGCAGATTGCTAACCTATCGACCATATACATATGGAACTAACTGGTGGACGTTCACTGGAAGGCTCTGGGACTTTGTAAAGAAGTTGTATCTCTATATGACCCAGCTCGACGTCAAAACTCTCACTATCGGTTTGCGCTAGCACGACATATAACGACGCATCAATACGTTATTAATTTGCTTCTTCAATATAAATATGCTGTACTCTGAAGGTTACTGCTGTTGCTGGCACAGCCACACCAGCTCCTGTTTTTTTTTGCTACTTTTTTAGATTCTCGCTTTTTGTATGCTACAAGTCTTGTTTATCTTAAATTGTAGCAGTTTTTCTGCGCTCGCAAGCACTGGCCACACGGCGACCGGCAGGCCGACACAAAAATATGAAAGAAAGCTGCAACGGCAGTTAAAAGGTTTCGGAAATATCGAGGCTCTCCGCATGGGGTCATGGGTAGCGTAAGGTCATTTTGCTATGTGGTATGCTTCGTAGACTTAGTAATGTGCAAGGACAGCACCGAAAGGGTAGCGACGGGGTCGATTTAACGGAGGCGGGGAGAAATTTGGTAACAGTAGGGAAAGTCAAACAATAAACGTTGTAGTAAAAATCACCATGAGCTTTTACAAAATCGTAGCTTACATAGTTTCACAAGAGGTCTAAATACGCTTAGAGACAAATTCGAACGTGACCTATGGACGTTTTTGTAAAAGGTCGCCCCGCCCCATAAGCAATACGTAATTCTTCACTATGTGGCTACCATAGCCTGTAGTTAAAAATTATTCTGTGAAAGTTACTGGTTTCCTGGGTGATCAATTTTAATTCGAAGCAAAACAAAGCCTGTATTAGTCTGGCCTGGTATTTTTCTTCATAGATCTTAATAAAATTCTCTTATATTTACTTATCTCAAATTGCAAAATAACTCTTGCTAGTATATGTACAATATAGGCATGGAAACATACAACTAAACAGGATACTTAGAATATTCGATATATACGCTGTATTTGTTTGTTATACAGTACAGAATAAAATAAAAATACTTTCGTTCGACTTTGTATTGAGCACCAGATTATGATGAATAGATGGCTTTAAGATTTATGCGAAGCGTGGTACGCTACAGCTGCATAGACTATCTGGAAAACGTCTCGCTAACTTTCAGTTGTAACTTCTAGCACAAGTGTTAAATGGTATCGTAACTTTTGGCATATCTTCAACGCTCATTACGAGTAAACGGGAACAGAGATATCTGCCATCTTTTTCACCTTATAGGAGCATCAACGGCTAGATACAAATTTAGTCGACACACACTCAACAACAATATCAGCATTCGGAGGTTGTATCGTTCTTTGTTAGGCATAAACGAAGTATGTATTGAGGAGAGGTACGCAACATTGTTAGCTTACGGATATTTTCATATCTATAGTTTTCTCAATGAAGGGATGAACTCGTTTGGCTGCACAAGCGCATGTCCATGGCAATTTGTTTCTTTGTCTCTTGACAATGTTATTTAGCTACCACCATATTTGAAGATATTCCAACAAAAGGAGAACTTCAATTTCTTCCGCTATATATGATATTCGCGAAAATTAACACAGATATAGAGCATTATGCCATTTTGAAAAGTATCTAATGTCTGTACTCGTGCGCAATTTCGAAAGGGCTAAACGTGTCTCAGAAACTGACAAGGTACTACAAATAGAAAATTCCAAAACTATCTTGAGTATCAGCTCATTAAAATAAAAACGCTGCTTTTAAGGCAAAACACGCAACAAACGCTTAAAAATTGATAAAACCGCGCCGTCATTTTCGTTCCTTCCAAATTAACAAGTTTACTATCGCCAATCATATAAACGGCTGTTTCTTGCAGCTTACTGGAGGAGTGACCTGTTCTACCTTGGCCACAGTCCACCTTGTTTTCGTCTATTAGTGGCGGATGCTAGCTTTGCGTTGTTTGTAGTTTTGTGCAGAGGAGTTTTCTGCAGCAATTCGGTGTTTCCTTCCACACTACGCAACTATTGGAAATGTATGCACACTTTAAATTAGCCTAAAGGGACACAAGTTTTGTTCCGAGCTAACTAGTCTCGACCTGTTTATTAGTTGCGGTAATACATAAGATAACCCGTTGTTCCATACGTACGAAACGGTACACGACTGTGGGAAGAGCTTCTTCTGAAAACAAGTCTATAAGTGTATTCCTCCTCGTAGAGGTGTGTAATGCTTAAGCAAGCCTGCATAGGTGACCATCTTGTTCTCATGCACACTTCTGATTCAAGTATAAATATCCTACGCTTCTCTATGCATTATGACAAATTGTTTAGAAAAGCGATTTGCGCTATTATAGATGAGCAAAGCGTTTACAAGTGCCTAAAATTCGCGGAACACCTACGCTTCAATATACAAGTAACTGACGATACAATATGTCAACCTGTACATATAATAAGGTTCTTTCTAGTTGAGTTCTATCACATTCGACCGATTCCTTAAAATCATAGTTTGTTAGAGCTTTGTATGCTAGACGTCCCTAAGGAACGCTTTAAACATCCCGAGTAGAGTTTTAGTCGCGGTAGTATTATCATATGGTCTCAGGGGCACGCTTGCTTTCACAGGCCCCGACAACACAGTGACATGATGTTCAGTAGTAACGGGTAAAAAGATGATAGAAGGTATGCGGAAAAAGTAGTTGTAGAGTTAAGGAAAGTACGTCTACAGCTTGAGGAAAAGACGGCCTGCAATTCAGGCAAAGGCAAAAAGAAACTTTTTGAAACTTTTTTCCCAATCCTTAATTATTGCCCGTTGTATAAATCTAGCCTTGTCCCTGCCTAGCTGAACCCATTCTTATCGGTCTACTTATATGCAACGTACGAAAAGTTTCCTTCTACCCATCTTCACGACAAGCTTGAACATCATATACCGCACTTCTGTTGTGTATCAGTAAAACATCATCGATCATTAGGTATATGGTGAACATCGCCTCTGCGGGTTGAATCCTTACGTTTCGAAGCAGCCTGCCCATTTCTTTATACTCACCTTGTGTGTATCAGAGTCTTTGAGCTAAAAAGATAACACAGATTAAAGGACACAAAGCCCGGACGTGTATTTATTTTAGGTGCCGCAATCAGTGGATGATATTGCACTCGCTCCTGCTTTTGATAACTTTTGTTACGATACATTAGCTAACACTCTGAAGTGTTTTAATTATTCGATTAGCAGTTACGACTCAACTGTCCTGACGATTGCCCCATCTAATAAGACTCATTTCCCCATGATTGAATATTTGAACTCTTTCACTAATTACAGGTGCTGTCAACTATACGGACCGACCAAATGCAGCAGCCGCTAGAAGCTAAAAAGGAGATGACAGCACCCGGCGATGATAGGGTAACGGGGTATCAGCTGCTGCCCTATTCCTAAACTGTCGCACTCTCGAGCGTTCACTGGCAAAGTTCTAGTTAAGCTAAACTTTCATCCTGTCGACAGACCGCTACTCTCCTCCTCTGCAGCAGCCGCTACGCTGCCGCCATGATGACCCACAAGTGTTACGATCGAGTGGATAAGAGGTCGTGAGCGAGGGGAAGCAAGGCATCGTCCGGCCATTTTTGCGCTAATAGATGGTATGACAATCCACCGTCACTGCGCCGACGAATCGGCTATACAGCCCACATCACCTCGTCCAGGCCGACTAACGCAGTGGAAACCTAGCCAGGCTCTTCTTGCTTACGAGCCGTATCCAAAGAGAAGGCGTCTGCTTACTGCAACGTCAGCCAGCGGCTTATGCATACCAGTAACGGCCAGGCTAGGACGGCAAGGTGGCACTGGCTCGAAAGTTAAGGGAAAAGCGAAAGGGGGAAAATTTCATTATGGGAAAAAGAAGATGCGACGAGACGACGATTAGCCTGCTGCAGCATTTAGCAGAGTAAGAGGAGGGTCCTGTACGGTAGTAGACATCATTTAATCAGGTCAGCTTCCGCCGGTGCTATGGCGCTGGTTGTAGTTGTGGGACTGCCTTAATGGTCCCGTTTAGCCTGGGATCTTCGGGATCTATATTCGTACCGCAAATGGCACCTGCCTGTTATTATAAGGACAGCACAGGTATAAGCGCTTTACACTCCTGAACAAGTAAGGACTAAAAATGCCCATGATTTAAGAAAATAATTACACGGCGACGTTTTGCTCGACACGCTTAATTCCTCTATACAGCATATCAGTGGCTTTTTATACTACTATTAGCCCGTAAGAGCACTGACATTTACTTGTTCGTAATATGAAGACTAAAAAGCCACCCAGATAGAGCTGAAATTTTTAAGGGTTGCAATTTGTATAAGGTTTCTCGAAATTCAACCTTGATATTTAGAGATTCGTAAATGGATCATTTTTTCAATGCTGTTACGAAGTGCCGATATAATTGGAATTTTTATATATGTTTTATATATATTTATGGAATTTAATTATAATTATAGCAAGTAAAGTTTTTTTTAAAAGTGCAGATATAACATAAAGGAATACGGGAACTGAACCGACTGAGTTTATTCTTTGGCCTCATTGGCAAAAATGTTTCATTTGTTTCACCTCGTCAACGATTATCTGAATTATCAGATGAATTGTATACAAGTACGGATTTCTGTATATATATATATATATATATATATATAATGTTAATGAACCAAATATATTCTGTACCATCATTTGATTTCTATATAGAGGCTTGTTTAACATTTGTATCTTAATACTCTAAGAGATAGCTATAGCTTCGATGTTAGAACTGAAGCGCTCTATACCCGCGAAGCGGAAGTTTGGGTCTCCAATCTCTAAAATAAAGCTATACATAGTTGACACAAAATTTAGTCAGTTGACGATAATTCCGGCCTTCTACAAACAATAAATAAATAAAATATATATTGATCTATGTAAAAAATATATACCTACATAAATAAAAAATATATATAAAACAAATTTAAATACGGTTTAGATATATTTAGAGCCATTTATGTTAACACGGAAGGCAAAGCGTGAGAAGGCAACGAGCGGCACGATATCTGTTAAAATTTCCCCTGTATCTGAAGCATACACGTGCATCGTCATGCTCGTGGGAACTTAGTTTTTTTTACAGAGTCTACGATGGGATCGATATACGGCAAAGCGAATGACAACATGTTTCTTTAGCCAATTCGTCCTTTTCCACTCATTACTTTTTGCTGCAAAACAGATCTGCGCTCCCTAAGGCTCGCCTAGAAGGCTTCCGTTGTTAAAAACCTAACGTAAATTTTTGGATAGTAGCGATGAGTTGATTATGTGATTTCGGGTAACTTCATATGGTGTCAATGCTCTTTTGGGGGTAGGAGGCTTTTATTGATCAAGATTCTCCACTGTAAGACTGTTAAATGACGCGTATTATATAGCATACATTACGATTGGAGCTACTTTGAGGTCAAATAAGCTAAGAGCGGTTGTAATGAGATTTGATCGCCTACGCGACATCACAGTCTTCCTGCATCTTAAAGCACGAGAACCAGTTTACTTTGACAAGGGGCGACTTGGAAAAATACAGCGTGTCGATGGCCGCTATCTTGCCTCTTCTGCTAAATTTCATTGTATCCGTATCTATCAGGTTTATGGACAGTCCTGAACCTGTCCGAATTAGAGCTTTCTGTACCTAGAACTTGTTTAACCTGCATATCGCTAAATCGTCTACATACAAAATGATTTCGACTGATCTCTTCAGATATCTTATTTGATCAGAGAAGCTCTCGATCTAGATACTAAATAGAAGCAGGATCAGGGTCTTTTCCTGAACAGGGCAGGTTGTTTGTACGAAAAATGGGAATTCGGCCACTCCGCCGACGATGGTTACTCTAATTTTCTATAGACTCCTAGCGAGAAGATTGAGCACATTCGTAATAACACCCACCTCTGTCTTAAGCATCCGATATAAGGCTGCGTTAAAGTCGACCAACGCCGCGTATAGTGGATTGCGTGGTGCAGTGAGTACACTCTAGACGTCAGCCATCAGAATCTTGCACGCCATTTTTGGGGAGCGTTCTTTCTCAAACCAATGTTGCTCCGTTGGGGTGGCGTATACGATTTCTAAGTAGCTATCCAGTCTCTTGGTCATTAAGCCAGTAAGCAATCTGTAACAAACGCCTTTCTTCGCTATCCTTTACTATGATGATGGCGTGGTCGCTTCCTCCGTTTCCTTAAGGATTACTAGCACGGTAGTGGCCTAAGAGTCTATAAGCGTACAAACATTTATTAGATAGTTCCGTCCAGCACGGTGCCAGAACGCGACGCATTTAAGACACATATTGTAAACCTTACCTGGACCGTCGAATTTTTGTTGTGTTTGTCCCTAAAATCTTGCCCTAAAGTAAAGTAATATAGTATGCCATACTGTCGGTTTTTGTTAAAGGTAATTGCGTAACATTTAGATACCCTTTTTCTACGCTGAGGCGAAAAAAGGTACAGCGCCTGCTATAGCATCCCTTGACGCGAACATCTTCAAAAAGTAATTTATGCGATACGAAAAGCTAATCAAGCAAATCGCTGAACTGTCATAATGCGCTAGCTGCCTGTGCGGTTAACGTTCCGCATCGTTGATCAAGTGGTCTTAATCACGTGTTTTGACAGATCGTCTTAAAAACATAGGCTAAAGAGTAAAGCTCGGGCCGTATTTCGGCCATAAGCCTAGCATGAATTTGGCTGATCGAAGGGGAATAGACTAGAATGTTCTTAGAGCATTTTCGACTTGCAGGCTTTGTCAAAAAAGAAAATACAGCCAGCCCCAGTTGTTAAGGTGACAAAAATGTCCTGCTGCCGCTCCTAGGGTAAGAAGCATGCTGTACGAATATTGGCCATTCCTAAATAGAAGTTTACCTCCTCTTAAATGTTCGGAGTTAAAAAAGATTTACCTTAGCCGTCAGTATACATACAACATCGGAACTTTCAGCATTTGTTGTTTCTGCTACGTCTACAACGCAAGCCTTTCTACAAGAAATACTGTGAGGAAATCCTTGATTGGCGCCATGTTACAATTGATGCGTCTCCGAGATGCGCGATTCCCATCTGCAGCGGCATCTGTCCTATGCGCTCGTTGTAGACGCGTCTATTTGCTGTCTCTTTAAGATCGGCTGTTCTTGACAGTAAGAATGCTCTTCGTACTGAACGCGCCTTCGCCTTGATGGCCCGCAACGAAAAGCTCGTATGCTAACGTTCTTCAGTCCAGCTGAAACAAAAAACGATCTGGCCTGGCGGTCGGCTTTGTATTCTCCTATGTGAAGGTAATGTTCCTTGTTGCAGATTGCCTTCTCGTTGTATTATAATTTTTGGTTTTACGTTTCTGAAGGAAAAAAAACATCAGCATTAATAGTAACACCACTTTATCGGGACGCTTAGGTATTCACTCCCTTTCTGCTGAAAAACAGACCCACCAACGATTTTCTGCAGTATGTCAAGAGCAGTAAACGTGGATCGATAGCTATCCTACAACGCACAAGACCTGGCCTTTTCTGTCGTTGCTCGTTGAGTCCGCTCGTCAAGAAACACGTGAAACGGAAAAAAACGCGTGGGGTATTCACCAGTGTGCCCATGTCGATCGTTTCTTCTTTCCCTCCTTTCCTGAATACCTCAGTTTTTCACAATGCGATAGTGGCAGGCTATAGAAAGCAAGCAGCCCGGCACTTGCGAGAATGAAAAGGTGGCCCGATAGCATATCCAAGAAAGGTTTTAAGAGTTGTTCGTGACTGTTCTCAAATAGGTAGCGGTAGATGTTTCATTTTGTTCAAGTGGTTGAAAAAGTTGAGTGTACTGGTGGTAATTGAGTACCTCACAATAAGTATATCATAGGGCGTCAGGAAAAGGCGATTGCTGAGTACACGTGGCTCTGGTAAGCATCATGTGCCTATAAGAACTGCAGCGCACCTATAAGGCACACTTATACATTTGCCGTTGCCGCCTAAAATATGAACGAGGTGCTCGACGTTATGAGTATCTCATCTAAGGAGTGCCAAGGATCTCAAATAAAGCTAGTTCAAAGTATTACTACAAAAACAACTATTCATGGTCTAAGGTCACTGTTAGTAAAGTTATTTGGTAATACGGTTGACGATCCTTCAGATAGCTCTGTTTAGTTGAAGATCCTTACATATAGACACGGCCTGTGACTATGAGGGCAGAATAATATAAAGTTAAATGCGGTTTTTAAACAGAAGAAAGCTTTATAGAATTAAAACATCGGGTCCTTTACGTTCGATACGCCCTATGCTTAGATAGGCTTTTTTTAATAGCAAAATTGAATTTATCGAAAGGCTTTATGCTACTAAACCGTATTTATCAAGAACATCGGCTTTTACTGCGGCTTCGTCCTGCATGATCTAACGTCTAAATTTATCATCGATGCCATTGGCCATAGATAACTAGTAAGCCTGCCATTTGAAAAAAACGTGCCTGTATACTCGCTGGAAATGACCTTTTTGTATGGATTGCCAACTCAATCCAGCGAGCGGCACCAAAGGCTGTTCATGTTAGGACCAATGGCCTCCTGCGGGTTTTGTCAGTCTCTTCCAGTTTAATCTTGCATGTACTGACAGCGTCAATACATGCAAGATTGAGGCATTATGATAAAGGATTTTTTAGCATGCTTCGAGACATTGGTGACTCGGAGCTTGATTCGCCTTGCTGTTCCTAGAGATAAAACGATTCTTTTTAGGTTCAGTAATAAATAACAGCTGATGCCAACAAGGCAGAACTAAAAAGGTGCACGGACGAGGCAGCTTGACAACGTCATGCGCCCAAGAAGGGATTTGGCGCCGGATATGATAGCTAGGACTGATTGTAGCAATAAATATGCGTATCAATCTCTACGTCAGAAATTGCCGTTTCACATTAACTAAGCGTAATGGTTAAAGAAACTGGTATTAATCCACCAGTTCGAATTCCCCTGCACAGGATTGTTCTAAAATATCGCGTATAAGTTGAAGGTGCATTTACGTATAGCAACTGTTCTTAATGAGAAAAAACTAGTTTTCCTTACGTAGGTAGACTGAAAAGTTCTCAGCCTAACACAGAAGCAAGTTTTTATTATTAAATTGTATTTCTCTGCTGGTAAGCCCGTGCACTTTTTTCAGTAACGTCTTCATCCTCTAATCCGACCAAACTTCTTCTTTCATTCATGAGAAATCTTTATCCATCGAAACAGACTTTGAACCTAGTGAACAGAGAAAATCGCTGCCGCGAAACCTAGTCAGTAAGGCGAGTGGGCGGCCGGTCAACTTAAACCCCAATTGGTGACTTTTTCTCGTGGCGACCACTGATGTGTGAAACAATGCGTTGGTGACTGAGCAAACTTTTCGAGTCCAAAATGTCCGTTAGTATGTGACAGGTACATTCTTTTAAAAGACCCACAACTTCTCTATATCACTAACCTTGATTCAACGGTACTTTAACAAAATTTGCGAAAATTGTTTCCGATGCTATTGGAAAGGGTCGCAACTTTTGGCCATCCTACATCTTTACCCTCAATCCTCAATACAATTACCTAAAATTTCGAAGTGACAAATGAGAACACAAAACTTCAGTTTCTATCTCAGTTTTGGTGAGTAGGCGTATCGTCAGTTTAATTATGGCTTAATATTAATTTTTCTCCATTTTCCAGTAAAGCCGACATCGACTGACACAGAGCTATTATTAAGCAACAACTGAACATCCATCATGGCTTGATTTTTTAGTACTGTTGTTCAATGCATGCGCAACCCTATTAGCAAACAATTATTGCGTCATTCTCATATCGGAGCTAACAACTTTTCAGTTTCTTCATCATACTCAGAAAAGGAAGAGCTGCTATAAGATACCCGTAAATGAAAGCAGCGTATGTAAAGTTACTGCTTCACCGCATACAGGGAAATACCTTTGATTGCAAGTTATAATTTTGAGTTCAAGTCTGTGTTCGAGAAAATGTTATATATTAGAAGCCGTGCTTTCATCAAAAAAAAACAGTGTATACCATCGAGAATCATCGACTTTCACGTACCGTATAGCTGGGCCTTTGACGTTTGCACTAAAAAGATGTCATCTTGAAGCATCGACCACTCATAACTTCGACACCATTCTACATCCTTTGGCACATTTTCTTGGCTTGCTACATATTACTTCTGCGGGCGAGTTAGATTGCCAAATGACGCATACAACGTATGGCTTAAAAAATTGGGTGCAATTTTCAATTTCGAGCAAGCGTTGCACACGCAATATAGTACGTCGCTTGTGTAACGCACGCTATTACTCAGGGAAAACCCCTGAGCCGTTGGAAAATGATTTAATACCCTCTAACTAAGACGCTATTTTTATAACTGCCTTTTTTATATTTGCAGTCGTTAAAAACGAGTGAAGGCTTCCATGACCTACTCATAGCAAATTACATGAACAATTAATTTGAACATTAAACGAGATAACAGCATCACCCTCTTATCCTTAAAAAGAAGTAACTGCGAATAATAAACGTAGATTTCTTTACCTTTCAAGTTGAAAACACTTTTCGGCAAACTTGGTGTTAGGAAGTAAACTTTTTTTCATCATGTAGACTAGCCAATCGCCAAGACTAGTCTTCGCCAAACGTTTCTAACTGTTTGAAAAGTGAAATCTTTTGCCTATGTGTACGTTATTTAGCGACAAGTACGTAAGGTTAGAGCTCGACGGGAGTGTATGTCACAGCGCGGGCTCCAGCTTCGCAGCCAAATATTGCAAGTGTTATTTACTTCATCATGTAGTTTACTTGTGAACACTAACAAGTTTTTTCTATCTGTCTGGCCCAGGTATACCTATACAGGACTAATCTTCACCTACGTCACAGAAGGAAGATTTGGAAGAATTTTTTGAAACAAGTTTCTAAAAATTCTCCATAAACTTCAAATTGGCCTCACGATTTCAGTATAGGTTTTAGGTAGTACGGCCCCATCTTACAACACACAACCTGGATGAGGTCGGCTACCTTAGGTATAATTCCTTAAGCACTGCTTGGGGAGCTTATTGCACTGCTCCGGTGCATCAAGCGCCGGGCTTATCGCTGGCCAAAGAGGGTTTACCACAGGGGTGATCTTTCCTGCAGACATTAGCGTACGAGAAAAACTCGTAACAGAAGAAACCCGAAGAAACGTTGATCAATAGTTTTTTTTTTTTTACAAACACAGGCCAAGTCTAGAAACTGGAAAAACTCACGATAGGAGAACAGGTATCGACTATTCCGGTAGATTTGCACAGCTTTTCTAGTAAATAGTAATTATTACGTAACGTATAAGATGCTATGCTTTTGAAGAGGCCGCAAATATTCGTGCCCTACATATCGTCTCCTCACTGAATTATCATGTGCTTCACCCCGGACGCCTTACTTTACCTCTAACCTGCAAAATTATCGATAAATTATATCAATAAATTTGTATTGCTTCTACAAATACACTAAGTGCAACGGAACAGAACACTTCCTTATTTCGCGTAGTCGTACTCAGTTCGAATGGGCATTTGAACCTTTTGGAATTTAACTCGCAAAACGTATCTAGACTCCTATCAAAAAAGAAAAAAGCTTATAATTATATCCCCAAGTGTTTGTTAATTTACATCAAAGGAGCTGGGAAAAATCCGGACGATACACACTGTTGATCTCTGAGGCCGTGTTCGCGAAGATTACATGCCGATAGTTATTTGCTTAGGGCAGGCACCTTCCTTTACCCCGAAAAACTTCATTGTGTGGTCAGTGACTTGGGTGTTACGAAAAAAGCGGAAACATACATTTGAATTGCGAATGACCCAAAGGTCAGCTCAAGTGCCTTCGTCCATCATGATTTTGTTTAAACTCGAAAGAACCTTGATACCGCAAAACAGAACTAGTTCAATGCAAAAAAGATTGACCTAAGTTAGAATACGTTCTAAGCTTTCGTGTCTAAGTTTCTTCAATGTGCTCTCCCTGTTGGAATCTAATGTTCATTGATTGGCGCTTTTCATCAAGAGAAAACGTTTCCCGCCAAGGACGACAAACTTTTAGCGACGGAATGCAGATCAGTTAGTTCAAGTCAGTCTTCTGTGATGCGTCCGAGCGGAAAGATACAAAATTGAACCCCGTAACGGGACGCGAAAAAGAGGAGAACGTGGCAATGACAGCGAATTGTTCGCTTTATCGTTGTAGCGTTGGTAAAAACAGATGCGATTATTTTTATGGCAACCAAAGAACTCACCTTAGGGATTATGGATAACATTCCTGTTTTTCGGTCCTGGAATGCTAAGTTATAGCTGGTTAACTGCGCAATGTACAATAGGGATATAACAAACCTAGGGCAATTACCAGGAAACATGTACTAGGAAAAATGTATACATCAAATGTAGCAGACAAACGGGGGAACACTAGTAAATCGACGGGACATATATACGTCCTCGTAAGTTCTTATACAAATCATATCAAAAGTAATTTAAATTGTACCGCAATTTATTTCAGCGGAAATCTTTTTATCTCTTCGTACGTATTAATATTTGAGTCGTTGAGTTTATGAATATTAGGACTTGCACTCTTTGCAGACACGAATTATATTCTTCAATTGCGCCCAAAGTGAATTCTTTGGACACGCGAAAACATTCGGCAAGGTGTGACCCGTGCTGTATTATTTTGGCTCAGTTAAGATCGTAAATACATTTAAAGATAACGGTTAATTCTAAACATAGATGATGGTTTTTACAAATAAGAATTGTCACACATATCACGAAATTGAGTAAATCTAGTGACATAAAATATATACTACATACTGGAAGTTTTTTACCCATCTCAAAATAGAAATTTGCTTACCATCGATCTTTTATGTAACGTTAGGATCTCAAGAACCCTGTCATGTGATTTCCCGTCATTGACAAAAAAGTCACTAAACATTGACTGACCACAAAACAATACAGTCTATTTATTTGTCATTAAAGGCTACTACAGAGTTCTTACTACTAAAAGAATTAATGTTTTAATTTTTTGAAACAGTATAAGATTACGCTGGAGGGCTAACTTTCTGTAGAAAATGGGCGGGTATTTCAAAAGATTCAAGCCCAAAAAAAGTATGCACGTCATTTTAATAGGCACACATACTCCGGATAGCGGGAATGACTAAAATTGCTGCTGCTGCAAAGCGTGACTTAAGTTTAAAAAAAAACAGTTCTATTTTTAATACCTAAGAGCCTAACAGAAAGCTATACAAATTCATCAATGAAGATCACGAATGGTAATTTAGCTAGCGTAACATACAGAACGAGGTTTGGCACATACATAAGCCTCGATTCAACATTCGTGCGGAAGGAGCATGCAGGCACTAAATGAGGTACCATGCTACTTTAAAATGATAATCCTTGTTTTCCAAAACGAGTAATAGGACTTAAAGAAATTAAAACTCATCGTAACCGACTGAAAAAACCGTCCCGAAAGGAAAAGAGGTCTTTTACAGACGTGCTCTGATGTATATATGAATTTAGCTCAAAGGAGCGAGAAGCCACTAGAGAAGCCCTATCAAGAACTCTATCAAGAATTGCGCACAGTCCAGTAGTATGAAATAGCATCTGTCAAAGACGAGTATTAGTCGTTAACCGCGGCCACTCTACCAAGTGCTGTTTAATAACAATTATTATCATGTTTAGACGGGCCTGCCGCTTCCGCTGTCGCAGGACTAGTCACTTCGCCTGAGAGTGGACAGGGCGGTTATAGACAAGGCCGTGGTGGATATAACGGCGGAAACCGTCTGGGCGGTACAGTGGCCGGGCTGCTTCAACTATGACTAGGATGGACGTATGACGCGCGAATATCCTATTGCCTCGTCGGACCGTTCTTGCCACCACCGTCAACAGTTTGGTCATATCGCTCATAACTATAATTCTAACATGCAGAGTGGATTGGTAAAGGCTCGGCCATCCGCGTAGCGAATTCTCATTTTGTTCTAATTGCTGCTATGCACGCTTGCATACGGACAACGAGCAATTAGTGGACTGAACGCAACGTAATGCGGTAGTGACTGTTATCAAGACAGCAGTGCGTGCATGACGAATTACTGAGGAGCCCGACTCACCGTATGGTGGGTCGCGGCATGACCATCTATTTTTTACCTTCCACGTATTTTTATCCCTTGAACTAATTGCTGCACGCCTCCAGAATATCAACCTACAAACACAGAAAAACAAGAAAATACATGCCCCCAAAGCTTACTGCTTGTTCCACTATGATTTGCGCTTACGCCTTGCGAGTGCGGTGGGTCTACTGAAAATGCTTAGCAGAGGTAGTGTATCATGTTGTGTCTTTCCTCTCTGGGTCGTTATATTAGTTGCGACAAGGAATAAAAGCTTGTTTATTGAAGCTTTCAAGACTTAGTCATTAGTAATCATGGCGTCAATCACCAGTTGGTACAGCCGGGTTTGTCTAGTTTTGGTTAAACCATGATCTACTACAATAGCTGGTGGTAAGACTTCTATCTGGAGGTAGCAGCAGTCACGGAGGGTGCCTAACAGTGGCAATCTCTATTTGTAGGCGGCGCTTCGTATTGGTCGGCAATGGTGGCAGAATTAGTAACAGTAAAAACCATAGCGACTGCTTAACAAACGAACAAGTAAAAAAAGAGGCTACGACCCAAACCAACCGCTGCAACTCTAATGGCTTCGTTTAAGGCACACATCCTAATTAACATTTCCCCTATCATCCTCTGCCAGACAACATCCAATATATACGCAACACTAATGTTAGAAGTAATACATATACAACGTGCATCACCTAAATTAGGAGATAAACTTCGACCAGCGTCAATTCGCCACTGTTGGTCGAAAATCAGCTTTCTATGAAAAAACAACAGCAACGAGCTCGACTTGGCGAACGACAATGCGTAGTTTGAATCTGCGGAATTAGGAAATGGGAATTTGAACGAAGATCAGCTGTTATCTAATCTTTACGGCGAACTAGGTGAACCCCTATCGATATTATAAACTTCTTGGGTCACCTTAAATCAACAATGTACGGTGTCGCAAACGATTACTGCAGAAGAAGTAGAAGCAGGTTCTACCACAACATAACGGAAAACGTACGACAGAGAAAGAATAATGCAGATTTCAAACTTAATCTTTATTGTTCGAAAGTACATTTTTAATGATCCTTCTGTTTCGACCAGGACGTTAGTGGCAAAACTTGATGTGAATGATATTGCGATGTTACGGATTATCTACCTAGATTTTAGGTACACGTGATACGCTATAAAAGTCAGACAGATGCTTTCCGTGAACGATAAAACCAGGAGATTTATCCGGTGTTGCTTGCCACTTGATACCAAAAAGTCAAACGCATCACAAAGCTTCCCAAATGTCCATGCTTCATCCTTCTAAGCTACAAGAAGCAGCGTGCACACTGTCTTCAGTAAATGCTTCGTGGCTGATACCAAGCTAAGGCTAGAAAATAGATGCGAGCAGATGCAGCCTCGCAGTGCTTAGAGCAGAAACACCCTGAACGTGACACTTTACATTTAGGGTAATGTTGAGAGCCTAGACTTTGGAGGTTTTGTGAGAGACGAGTTGGGGGGGGGGGGGGGGGTAGCATGGCCTGCTGTCGTTGTAGCATCGAACGTTGGCTTCTACGCGCGTCTACAGGAAGGTTCCTATTGGCCGCCACAATAAGCCAACGGCGCCTCTGACCATAACGGAATGTTACCTCGTCGACTCGTTAAGTTAATCCTAGGCTAAGTCCCTAGGCGTTCATATCTACCGGTTCAGTCGCTTTTAGGAGAGGTTGTCAGAGCTGGATATTTAACACAGCCGGTCCGAAGTAGCCTAGAATAGAATCACACCACGGAAGTCGCTTATTCTCTATTCATTAACCACTACATGACGACGATAACAGGGACCAGAACGAAAATAAGCTCGAACCAGAAGCAGTGGTCAATAGCCAACAAAGCCAAACAACGAACATTCTATGTACTTAGTTGAGGTCAGCTGTAAAATGACAGGGCGTCTAATTTACAACATTATCATCTTAATTGCCAAATGGCATTTTTTCCTATATACCCGAGCGTTATTAGCCAGATCGCATACAAAAGTCGTTCCGTCGTCAGCAGCCTTCATAGATTGTTGGTAAGAAGCGCTCTCTTTGTCTATGTCGACGTTCCTATTTACGTTGAAATATGCATAGTTTTTAAGAGAACTCTTGAGAAAATGCCGTACGAAACATTCTTGCTGTATCGGATCTCTACTTATCTGTGTAAAAGACGGTTTTCGACGGATGTCAACGATTCGTCCTCTATCGCTGACCATCCGCTCACGAGGAGCTACGTTTAGAAGCGTTCCCTTTTCTTCCATCTATTAACTATGTGGAATACGCATGAAAGGAGCCGGTTCAACGCAATACATACGTTCGATAACGTAAAACAAGTAACACTGCTTATTCAGCTAAAATTATATGGAACTTGAATTACTTTGAGAAAACTTTCCATTGTTAAATGGTGGCAGTTAGTTTGAGCAGTGCAAACTAACCATAGAATTATTGTTTGAGAAAGAGGCTTTGGACTTAAGCTTTACACCTCAGTGATAGCGCCGCGTTTTTGAGCCTTTCACGTTGTGTTGTTCCTAAATCATGCTCATGGTCGTGTATATTGAGGCCGTTTTCTCTCAAGCTCTTGAATGCCATACGATAATGCAATGCATATATAGCTAGAATATTTTTAAAAATTAACGTATAGTTATTCATAAATTTTTTTATAAATTTTCTAAAACTATAAATCTTGAGGCAAAAATCTTTTATTTGTTAAAATTTATCAGATTTTGTAATGAAAATTACGCATAAAATTTATAATAAAAATCAAAAACAGTTTTAATTGCAAATTGAAAGTTGATGAGGACCTTTGATTATTTAGCTTAACTTCAAGCATTTATCTTGAAAATAAACAATAGAATTTTGTTCTAATAATCTAACAATAAATATATTAAGATACAATTCATAATGGGTTTACCTAACGATTAATGCGTATCTCAATGATGTCGGGCACAATCAAGGTTTATATTGCCGCAACACAACAGTTAGTTCTGTCATAATACTTCTAGTCATAACGGGTGTGCAGTACTACTTTGCCTTGGCTGTTGTTCATAAAAGGACGCCCAGTTAAGCCTAAACCCGCATGCACGGTGCTCCAGCGAGATTACTATCCCGAAGGTTCTCTAAATGCTTTAGGGCAACAAAATCTATTTGCATTTCGATCGGGGCATTTTCAACAGCATGACAGACAGTGCTTCCTAAAGAAAATAGACATCGGAACCAGCTGTGTCATATTGATATCGCTATGGGAACATGATATATTCCTAATTATAAAGGATGCCTTGAAAAAAAACAATTTTCCCCAAATAAAAATATGTGTGAAAGATATGAAGACACGCTAAAATGGAAAAACAACGGTTTTTCATAGGTAGTTTATTAATCCAACGAACTCCGTTTTGTACAACTAAGCCCCACCAGGTAAATTTCGGCTGTATTGATCGAATTGTATTTTGTGTCGCGGCATTTTGCGAACACTGAATATCTGCAAAGTAAAGTGTTAGCGATGTCTATTTTTGTCTACCTTTGTACTTCGGTTTAACTTAAAACTAATCAGTATTCATCGGCCTTAACCGAACTGAATGCAGCATAACACGTATTCTTCCAAAAGCGAAACTTTTCTCCAACAAGCTTAACTTCTACAAGCAATATATGCTAACATAAGTCATCTTCTTCATAATATCGACCTTTTCCCCCGTATAAGCCGGTTTTTCTCGCAATCCAAAATGGGTTTCTAAAGGATATTAAACGTAAGCCCGATAAATAAAGGTACTGCGCGGCCATCGATAGTATTGCTTGTGTGTTGCAGCTTAGATTTTCTCGAAATAGAGGCTGAACTTGGAACACTTGTGCCAGCATTGGCGCTAGACAGACCTTTTCGGGATATTAGCGAACAATGGCTTTCTTTGATTGTCGTTTTGGTGAACGACAGGACACCAGAGCGAAGAAGAGTCATGAGAAAGAAGGCATTTCGATGGAAGAGGTCTGACAGCCGTGGAGTAGTCTGCGGGCGTGCTGATTTACCGCTGATGACCGTAGAATGGTCCCTGGAGAGGGTGCTATTGGTGGAGAGTACAGCTATCCTAAACGACCGCTATTACGTCTGGAAGTTTCCGGTTATAGTCCCATTTCAGATTTCATTTGACTCTGAACTCCAGCGCGAACCACACATACGCATTAATCCATTGTCATCTTCTAAGTGCCACAATCATTTAATCAGTGTAGTTCTACTATAAGTTATGGAATATATCTTAATAGCTTGCGCTGATCTATTCCTGTGACAGGCGTCGTACCTAGTGCAAACTCGTCAGTTTAGCCGAGCTCGAATCTAGTCTATAATCGATCAACAGAAACTCTGTATCGCTTATGTTAAGGGATATTGTGGATAAACATGGGCCAGAAGTTTCGAAAAAATCTGAGTGGAAAAACATTAGCATAATGAGACTCCTTGGCGCTATAGTTTTCCTTTAAATTTACAAATATGTTCGAGGCATAACATATGCCTCCGCTGGGCTCCAAGCTCATAGGCTTCTATAATAGATAAGGCGTATTCGTAAAACCTAAATTTAAATGAGTTAAGTATTGGTAATACGATCACTGTACCCCCATTAAGGGCCACTTTAACTTAAATTAAATGTGGACTAATTCGTTACTACTATCCAATAAAAAAGTCATCCTTAAAAGTCTATCATCAATGGTGATCTTTGATGTTTTAGAATGGATAGAACTTTTACACTTAATTAGCCCAACGTTGAATTGATCCAAGATGACATAAATCTCAATACTGGGTGCATGTCTTACTGCGATTGATGATGGCATGATTACATTGAAACCAGTACGAAATTATCTACTGAATAGCTCAAATGAGTTACTTCTGAGTTATATTGAGTCGCAATAATAATGCAATGCTTACCAGAGGAAACAGTGGTAATACTTATGGGATATGTGGTTTCTGTGAAGTTCTGTAAATCGTTCAGATTGTCAATTCAGACAACCGGGTAACACGTAACATGGGCGATGGTCGTGGGCAATAATGTGCGGTGGTGCATATTTTTGTTTCCAACTGCAGCAGACAGCCGCATGCGCAGCAAGCTCTCGATGGCGGTATCTAAAAAAAAGCTTTAGCCAACATTATGTAATTTTATATACAGAAACTGATCCATTGTTGGTAAAATTTCTTGAACACGAAATGTGTGATCACATAAGGTTTTGACCCATGTTTAATTGAACGTTTTTCGTCAATTAAACTTAAATAATATGCCCTAATCTACTATATTGCGATATATTGCGTCATGTGTAATAATATTAAGTGAGGAGGAGACGAAAAATAACCGCACCATAGAAAATAAGCGAACACGGTTATACCATTTGGATAGATCAATAAAGCCATCTCATTGATTAGAGCTAACTTTCTTTGGTCGTTAATACGGAGGTGAGGACATTTGGGGCTCAAGGAATCAGAAGGATCGCTTTCGGCGGTAGGGCGAGACGGGGAAGGCTCAATAATAGGAACGTAATCGATTTTGTCAATTTGCTGTGGTGTCCTGGATAGGCGTATGGCAAGGTAATCTAGCTTATGCATTACCTTGATCAGGCCTGAATAGGCACTAAGATCTGCTTCGATATGAAGAACGATGAAGAATGGGGAAAATTAGACCAAATGCTCTTTGAGAAGCGAGTGGCTGCAGCCAAGTAGAGTGAAGCAGCACGAAGGGGTTGAGGCCGGTTCAATTGACCATTGAGTAAACGAGACGAAGACAGGCCGGTGAGATGAAGACAGAGTAACGTAGCTGTAATTAAGTAAGGAATAACTCATCGATACATTAAGCTCATTTACCAGATACATCAATAGGAGGCAACGAAATGGAGAATACAGCAAGTAAACACACACAAGCGATACAGGCACGCAAGAAATCATAAGACGTAAGAGCACGCACACAGGCGCAAGCCGGACAGGTAGTCAAACACATACACCCGCTAACTATTGCACGCAGATAGCTGACCCCATAGTATGGGTCTATGGGTAGCCTACCTTAACATTGTCAAAGGACGTTTTAGTGGTAGCGACATGTTTTACGTACTATCATTGTACCTGTGTCATCAAGTGCAATGGAATCCTAAATAGAAATCCATTGGGGGACTCTAAAATATTACATGCTCGCAGACGTTTAGAAAATTAACATCGTGATGCAACGAGTACATTAACATTACGCACTACTTTCAATTACCGATAACTCGACGTGCATTTTTGACGGATTCAATCAACACATTGAACTAGAATTATTTATTTCGCGAAAACCGTTTTTGTTATCGACTGCCGCCTCAAAACATCAAGAAAACACGCGGAGGTCACCAGCAAAAAGCCAACGTTTCACCAAGCCCACCCAAATTCGCTGTACCTTTTATACACACTACCTTGTGTGAAACGTACACATAACTTTTGGTACGTTTCATTTTTTTTAACAAATGAAAGGCAAATATTAATGCACATCACGCTTTGTGTTAAGATCGAAATCAAGTACTTGCCAATGTTAGAACGGGCTGTGGGAGCTAGGCTACGTGTCAATACCGAGTGTACCAGCAGATGTGCGGTGTACAAGAGAGTATCTGAAGATAACCTTCGTTACAACAGATACGAAGAAAAAGCCCAAGTGTTGATGCTAGAGTACTGCCGAATCGCTTCCAGGAAGCTTGCGGAAAAGTTTGGGATACTTTGCAAGTTATGTCAGAGGATAATCTGGGTGTGAGAAGGCTTGGAGTTTTGAATTCGAAAAAGGACCTGAATTCGAAGCTGAAAGCTTTTTCAAGAAAACCTTAAACAAACTTGAACAAACAATCTTTTCCAATACGTCTATATAGGTGACATGAGATACGTGATCTCATAAAGGCATAATTCTTCAAGTATCGCTGTTAAAGCGAGCCCAGACAGAAGCAAGTTGAAAGGTCCAGGTAACCAGCTTTCTCTACTATCGTGGACTTTTAGATTTCGGATACATGCCGAATAGTTCTGCTGTCATCAAGACGTATTACCAAAATATTCTGACAAGCGCTGGCAAATTACTCTAAAGGTAACAAGCGGGCTTCAAGCTGCCGATACGTATGAGCTTGTTAACTACGTAGATTAAGTTCATCGTTTTTAGAGACTGCATCACCAGTAGGTTTGCTTAGATAAGCCGATAGTAACTTCTTCACAGCAAAATATATTACATTTAACATGCTGAATGGATGACATGTGATCGGATGTTGACAAGATGTAGCAGTCTTCACAAACATAAATAGCAATACTTTTTCCTTTCTCTATCATCTTGCTACCCTTCGACAGTTAAAAAGACCATGTATTGACGAGCGGTGTGTGTGGCGTTCATGATGACTTCAGTGCCGCATTCAATGAGAGCATCGGTAACTAATTGCTTTATTTTTATACACTCGAGAGGTCGATATGATGGAGCAACAAGTAAAGTGATTGCAGCTATGGGATAAAATGCTTGATCATCTAGCAATGGAGTTCAATCAAGTCCAATTACCTTTAAATAATCTTACGTGTGTTCAATCAAAGCGGAGATTTTGGCAGCTCGTTACTGACTCTAGTCGAAAAGAAAAATTTTGCCATTCGATAGATGTAACATTAAAGGTAACAATGCGTATGCGTATGCTAATTCGTTAATGTAAAAATGCATGTTTACACATATGTACAAATTAAATTAGCAAGGTAATTTTTCATTGATCTTATAATAATTTTCCCGTCCGAATGAAATGGCAGGCATCGCATTCTCTTAATGTCCTGGGCAAAAAGATAAAACTAATGCTTCTGAAAGTAAAATTGACCATAATAGCTTAACCAATCAATATCTACGTCATATTATCTGTGATACAAATTTTTTTTTTTGAAAGCTGATACACGCGCAAGTCAAAACCAATGGCTTGTTGTATGCATATAATGCAGACCGTGCCTTATGGATAGCGCGGTTTAGCATAAAAGCGGTCTTTGATATCTTATCTGGTCCGTTCTGCTGACCAGCTGCGTTGGCAGCTGTGGTGTTCTTTCGCTGGGCCCAGGAGCAGCTGCAGCAAGGATATCCTCAAGGAAGGAAGTTCAGTAACTCAGTCAGCTACTATCATCAACATCACAGCCATCACTAATTGCTTAGCAACGCCCTTGGCCTTCGATATTAAATTCCCATCAACACTTGTCGTGACCACAGGTTACAACATATGGATGATGTGGTCACGCTTGGGTTTGACCGAAATAGGGAAAGCAGAAAAGATAGAGCCACCGATTAGGTTTTCCATCCGAGTAACTCCAAGCGACAAGTTCCCTTGATAAGGCGCGTTAAATCAACAAACTTCCACATCAAAAAGAAGCGGCCAGAATGATGCGCAACACTATTAGTGAGTAATCTGTTCGTACTGTGGAAAATTCGAATTCCTCCTTACACCTGTTTCTAAAAGTGCCGTTGCAGTAGCTAGACCTGTGTCGCGATAGTAGCATATTGCGCAGAAACCTATAATTCCTTACTGATACTCGAATGTAGGTAAGTGGGTGTGGGGGGGCATTATAATTTTTTTATAACTATGTCTGTCGGATTACGTATACACATTAAATTTTAATAAGTCAATGAATCCACTCTCCACAATGCACGAAGCCATGGGTTCAGTATATCAGGGTTTCGGTATGTAAGCGAACCCATTGTGTATTCTAAATACACGGAAAATTCTATCTTGATTGTGGGAAAAAAAACATAGCTACAGCGATAACAGATAGTCGTGATGCCACATCATTTCATCTGCGTCACCTAACCTATTGTGTCATTGTCAAGTCGATGACATTTTGCCGTTTTTTAAGACTGAAATATATTACGGCTACATACAGCCGGCAAGCTGAATAAAGATGGGTGCACAAATTACAGTGCACTATACCTACGTACTGTTCGTTTACATGCTCATGAGTTTATGGCAAACCTGCAAATGATTATATCGATGATCCGCCTCGATAAACTTAGAAGAGGCATTGAAAAAATCCCAAATGTCAAATTTTTCTGACATTTTTCATGACGTGAACATAATTCACAAGGTAAAGCATTATGTTCAGCTAGTAATCAAGTGCTATTGGTAGGCTGCTCTTTGTCACTTACATTTAGATATGCAATGAAAAGCTAAAGGGAGCTAACTATTGCCTAGTTTTGAAATCGTTATTGGTGTCTAAATGTATTCTATTTGACCCCGTGAACGGACGAATGACTAACGGTATCGATTGTACATAAACCCAATAGAAAAAGCATATTTTGAAGCATTTTGTGCTATTTGCTGTCCAAGCAAACAGAAAATGGCATGAACTACAAAGTAGATCGTTTGTCCCAGACTGACTTGCTGCCTATAACAGTTATTTCCCAATGTATGGACAATAAATAACGTCACTCCAAATGACTGAAATATATTTAATCTTTGTTCGCTGTTACCTTTCTGCATGTTTTCTTGAAGATAGAATTGCCTGATTTTACGTCTAGTAGCCTTTAGTTAATTAAGTCATGATACTCTTCGCCGCAGCTCTTCGCAGTACACGCTCTAACAGTACTTGAGAAAGGCGCCATTCGCCAAGGAACTTCAACGTAATAAAACGAACTTTCGAACAATTATACTGCGCAACGCTATATAAAGTCGACTAACAAACACTTTGTTCCGAAAGTAAATAATACGGCAGTAGTTGTCAATAATACTTGAATATTATGGCACTAATAAGAGCTAATAACCATAATTTCGTTTAGGTATCAGCTCGTATTTTAATTATTTGCCGTAGCGTAGATGGAGCACTTATTTTACTGTTATCTGCACCCTTAACCTACTGGTGTATGACTTTCATATACCAGTTCATATATATAGCTGGAAAGCATGCCTGACCTTCAATCTGACTGTCGTTTTGGCCGCCTGCGAGCACTGAGACAATCTGTATGTATATAGCCTAAGCTGAAACAAACAGTAGAAAAATAAGACACCTGAGGCCTCACCTAGTCCTGCGTAATAGGCAACAATTTACCTGAAGATTCAGGGGTGGTTTAGGAGCCAGCTAGATCCATCGAACCCCATTGCATAGGAACTATAGTAGATCGCACCAAAAACATGCACCGGAAAGGGCAGCATAAAAAGAAAGGTCCAGTTAGGTCTTCAGACTCGCTCGTGGACCACCCAGTAGGACTTTGGGATAAATTTGCTGCTTTAATTTGCCCTTTGTGAACGACTCCATCGGTCTCGATATCAAGGCCGCGTACCTAGTGTTTGAGCGACCTCCTTGTCCCTTGTCTCAGTCATCTAGGTTTTTGCTGCCAGGAAAAGGGTAAAACTAGGGAAGCATTTTTGCTCCCTGCAAGAGCAAATCAAATTTCCGTTAGCGCCATGAAGACTAATGCTTTTCCCATTTGTCTGGCGGTGGCGAGTGACGCGGAAGCAGGACACTCAGCCCTAGTTGGATAATCAAACATTCTACTGCCATATATGTGCTTTTGGACACATTCACACACAAAAATATTCGAATAAATATATTTATAATATAAAATAAATTTATTTTAAAGAAGTGGTTGATTACTGGAAGGAGTCTGATACATGTATCAAAAAATATAAATTTTGGAAGGTTTTTCCAAGGTCTAGGATAAATTTTATTCGTGGTAAAGCTAGAGCGCAGAGTGCGCAGGCGGTGTCTTGTCGGTCGTATACCGCTTCAGCATTTGCCATTACGACGCCAGCTGTGTCATTCGTTAGACGCCTTTCAGTGTTTTCTTGTAAAATCATTGCCACCTCGCTATGGATCTTGTTTTTGTGACTTTGAGATTTGTTAGGCGGTACAAAAGAGTAAAGCTTCAGAGTTACTATCAAAGATCTTCTTGGCACGTAACGTATTTTGCGAAACTCTTGTTAGACTCACACTACATCGTGACTGCGCAAACGCTCTTAGCATGTGAAACGGCTGCCTTAAACTTTTCAACGAAATTCTGGCACCAATCCATTACAAGTTGTTTTTTGTTCCATGAAATTTTCATATTTAACAACTAATTTTCGAAAATCCGCCAAGTTAGTAGTTATAGTGAATACTGATTGCAATTTGAATATATTTTTCCTTTCTTGTTTCATGATGATCGACTAATGGTAATTTGAAATACACTTGTATACATATGATGATAGGTCGCAGTATTAAACAAAGAATAATTTAGTAGTAGTAATAAAAGTATTTCAGCATGCCTTTAAATAAAGCAATGGATAAGCCACCACTTTAAGTCATCTACCTTGTATTTAATATATAGTATAGTTAAGACAGAGGCGTTACGCGGGCCAATAATTAGCGTTAGATCATTTGGTGGTCTTAAAAACTTGCGTAGCGTATGAAAGGCTCTAAGCCTCGGTTAATTATTACAGCGAGAAAAGTCGTGCACAGACTCCCTCATATGAAGGAACTAAAGTGTTGCGGGATTCTACAGATAATATGCTATCATAGTTACTACACAAGGCAATGCGGCTCATAAAGAGTGTTTTCGCCTTTTTTCCTTTTCATAATGTTAATCTTACCCGTAGTCTTCGGCGAGGGGTCGTCATACACGTAATCTTTTGCCTGTCACAATTTCACAAAACAACTCTTTCAGGGCAAGGATAATTCTAAAAGCAGTTCTTTTTCTCATATGAATCAGGATGCAATCGCCACTTCAAGGACAGTTCGTTGCCCCTTATTAACCTTCCCATCTCGCATGAAGGTGCTAGGCGCTTAAAACGAGTTTTGAAACTCGGCATGACGATATGCACGCATGCATGCTATTAAAAAAAAAGTCATGCAAACGTACAGGGCTGTTTTAACCTTGTTTTCGGAGTGTGCATGGTAGTAAGTATTGCTTTTGACCGGCATGGTACTCACATGACGTTCTAAAAAGTAAAAGTACTACAAAATTTGTTATACGTACAAAGATTGTAGAGAACAGACCTTTGAATTGTAATCTACAGCGGCAGTTGTATATGCGGGGTACGGAACATTAGCTGCCGTAACTGAAGGTGCCATCTTTTTTGTCATTCAGTTATATCAATTTCTTCGTCTCGGGGGGTTGCTAATAGTCTATCTTAGGCTGTTAAGTACATACAACATCATGTATTTGCTTAGCCAGATGTGCATCGTTAATATATTCTAAGCAGCAAAATACTTCGAAGCCAGCCATCCTACGCTAGCCATCATTTTACACTATCCTTACAATTTCCAACTGCCTTCGTGCTTAGTCGTAATGATAAATTTCAACTTAAAGTTATATATACCATCCCTTTCTCATTAATGCGAGTAAAAATAGAAATGCCGCGTTTGCATAATGTGAACCCAGCGTCGAAACCATTCTTTTCCAGGCAAATGGCACTTTAGGGCAACTACTTCCTCCGGCCACCGGCCGGATGGCCATCACGGGTACTTGCCGCTACCGGACGAAATAGAGAACGACACTGAGACGCACTTCCCTTCTACTGCTTCTCGAGCTACGCCATAGTTGCTGTAATGTTGCTTCCCGAAGTGCCGAATGCTTGATAATGGCCGATGGTCGTCATATGGACCTGCAGCTTAAGGCCAAAGGAAACGTTTCTCACTAAGACCAGACTTGGAGTTCAGATGGCATAAACTGCCAACGCACCGGAGCAAAGCTGCAATCGGCCAAAACGTTGTTGTGGAAGAATAATGCCGGAGTCGTTTTTGGGGGGTCATAGCCCAAGGGCTGGCGGCTAGACCTTAAGGAGAGCTAGCAACCCAAAGATAGTACCGTTTTTTTTTTTTTTTTTTTTCATAAAATAGCGGCATGGCTACGGCTGTTCCATCGTGCTCAGTCCTGCTAGTGCAGACCGCCGGCGGCGTTTTGTACCCACCGGCGGTCTGCTGTTGTTTCACCTAGGCCTCATTGCATTGTTCCTCTGCTTGCGCTGCCACTGCTCCAGCCCCTTTACTCTTTTGACTACGCCAGTGATTTCCGATGTATCCTCGTCGCGCGCGAAGGCATACTAGCTGTACCTAATTACATGGTCCGCCCGCTGTCGCCAAAGGAAGGGTGGATGCTGCTATAGCAACTGAGGGGCTACATTCAAGACCGGTCCTGACAAATCTAAGAGACTACGAATCGATTCAATCGGCTGTATTGTCGCAATGCTCTGATGGTGTTGTTGGGACGAAATGGGTGCGTCGTGTAATTTAAGGGTAACTTCAGTTAGCATTGACATCACATTGCTTGTACTGCGCACAATGTATGTGATTCGGAATATTTTATCTGGGTACGGAACAGGCGTAATGATGTTTATGAGTGGCATATTGATATTTGGCATGAATTTCATAGAATGAAAAGGGGGCTGTATATTTCAGCCCCTACCGGATAAGTCAGCTGGACAAAGGTAGCCAACATTCACATGCTTCACCTTTACGACGCGACATAAGTGAAAATAGGATAGCTCATTGTGGGTGAGCCACTGATCAGCACAGGATTCGCCATAGCGCTAAGAGACGAAAACGCAATTCAGTTTGTTTTTGCTTCACCACTCACTGTTGTCTATGCATTTCACGTGAAGGTACATTTTGCCTGGGTCTTCCTTTCTGTTAAGAACTGCGATTTGTCACATTCCATGAAGAACTAGTTTTATTTCCCTGCCCTAAAAGTCTCGCATATAAAAGGCTCTAGTCTTTAAATTGAAATGATCATCAGTGCTGTGACGGAGTTCGGTCTAAGGTATGTCCAGAGTTGATCAAAGGTAGTCCTTAATGTAGGCGAATGGTTTAGAAGAAGGCCATTGATAGTACGCTGTGCGTCAAAGTCGCATCAAGCCGTGTAAGAAAATCAGCGGTTTAGAATCTCGCATCGCGTTACTTCCGTGATAGACAACGTCTATGACATGGTGAAATTTCCCATAGAAAAATGCACTATTTTAAACATGATTACCCACTCGAAACAGTTTTATTTTCCGTCTGCAATGACCTAGACACGTTGACTGCCTGATTTTCTATCGTCTTTAATACAGAGATAGAATTTTTTGCCACAGCACGAAGCGGAAGATGACCTATCGTCAGAAGTGGGGCTAATCGGATCTAACGGATCAACGGGCAATAAGTACATCCGTGCATAGGCCTCTCATGGTGAAGGAGCTAATAGAGTAGTTGTATAGAAATATCAATGACCATGCAGTCGGCTCACGTTCACATGTGACGCTCAAACAAAGAAGAAAATTTAGCCGAAAAAGAAATTCTAGTACAAAAAAAATTAGCCAAACGGCAGTTTGCCGTGGAATATTTGAAGTTTCATATGCCAGTTGTAGACTGGCTATCGTATATACTGCCTTCTAAAAGAAGCGAATACATTTGCACACATATCAACAATATTGTAAAACTCGTAGACAAGTCACTGTCCTCAAATTAGTCACTTGGTCTTTCTAGATATGATCTGTTAGTGGAATTGTAGTGATACCGCAGTTCAGCATTACTTCACAGAGGACACGATACGCCAAATGTGCCGTACCTACACGCGGTCCCGAATCCACAGTAGACGCACACATCCAACCTAAATGATTACTGCAAAATAATTTCTAAACCAGAAAGTGTTCTAAACTGATTTTACATTAACTAAACGGATTAAACAAGAAAGAGAAAAGCTCTCCTCATCCATACTCCCGCTTAAGACTAATTTCAGCAATTCGAAGAGAAACAATGTGCCTATTGAGAACGCGTCTAGTGATTTGACAAAGCCTTAGCTAACCTGCGTACGGTTCAATCTGTCTCACATTGCTCGCTACACAGTGCCAACTTTCCAAAGTATAATAAAACAGTGCGGAGCAGCAAAAATTCGAATAAACTTTAAGTTTAGTACCTACGGGTAAACTGATATTAACACCACGAGGAGCTCGTCAGATGGTCATCGAAATCATTAACGATAGATAGCGTTTGTAATCGGATAGAAATCGCTGATTTGCTTAACTGTATAAAAGCTCGACGTGCGTTCATTGGATACTGATTTCGATGCTTTCAAAATATCTACAAGAGTGTCTCCATATTTTGCTAGCCAAACATACCAGTAATATACCAGGTATATTGTATAAAAGTCGATAGCTGACATTACAGTTAATAAACACTGTTTAATAAATAAATGATCGTCCATATGTCCTGAATTCGGTTATAGGTTACTGCTAAGAAAATTTAAAGAAAAGAAGGCTTAAGAGCACTCAACTAATTTCAGATGACAATGCGTTTACAATGACTTAGTAATAAATGATCAGGCAGATAATACACATGTAAATACTGTGTATTTACTGTGTGCATTTTCTGTTTTAGGCATACCTTTTCCGAATGCTGTCAGACAAACTCTCGGATGAACATCCTTTTCTTAGAGATAGATTTTCTGATATAGCATTAAGCGCAATCAATTTTCAAACGTCATCCGACCCACCGCCCTCTTCTTACCGTTTGAAGTATCTGTTCTGTCCTTAATTTCCTATTTCTTATATATGACGTCCGACGCTCAACAATGATTACTTCAACGAACACATCTTAATAAGCGTGAGTAAAGCGAACGAGGCCCACCTCATCGTGCACAGGATGTTAGCACACATCGCATAACATGCGGTTATACGTGCTGCGCTTTAGGTTGCGTAGGAGCTAAGAGACCGCGAAGCGCGACGGACCACAGAAATTTAGGGCCATAACGCCGGGAGACGAGTGTTCTTGGCTAACTTTTTGCCTTGCTACGCCAGTGATCGTATCCGTGTTGAGGCGGCGAATATGGTTTGCCCCAGGTCCCCTCCTGCCCTTTCGTGTCATACAGAGCAGCAGAACCAAGGAAGTAAGAACCAAGCACCGGTGGAAAGTATCATACAGTCAGCCACCATTACGCACAGCGTTTACGAGCAGACGCAGCCGCTGCGGCACCTGGTCAAAACCGAAGAGATAGTGAATGGGGTTAGGCTGAGAAAAACTCTGCCAGTGAGTGAACGACAATGAAGATCTATGGCGAATCCCAACGCCGGTTGCCTTAAGAATCCACCAAAATGATTACGTATCAACGCATTATAGATCAACGGACAATGCTTTAAACAATTCTTAAATTCGCGCAAGAACAGCGACTCAGAGTAATACACGATTCATGCACTGTACAAAAATATAGGAAAAAAAGCTAAGGGCAAAACGTCTTTAGCCAGAGGATAAAATAAGCAACACATAACATGTTAACACATTTATTGTTAATTGACAAAATAAACTGGGACGCAACTGTCGCAGTGACGATTTTTATTTTTTGTTATGTTAACTCTCGGCGAGAGCACGCCTTTCAACATTGCAGCTGGCCGCGGAACATTTGAAATGTTATTTTTTCAGTCTACGCTAATACTCTAGAACAAGCTGATGGACGAGTTTTGGCAATTGGCCACCGAGCGTCCGAGGATGCCCTCCTGCCACTACGTCAACATATCGGCAAACCTGCCCAGATACTGGCTCCCGCTTGAGCAACAGCCAAACAGGACTAGGCAGCGAAAACTAATCAGAAAGGCCAGGCGATATCATATATTGATCCCACATGCAAAATTTCAATTTAATTTGGAATTATGTCGGAAGACGTGTATCTATGCGAATTTATCTATGCAACTGTATTTGAAGCAGATGTCTATAATGAACAAAATCACTCGTCGTTTAATTGTGGACCGCCCAAAGGGAGTCACTATTACTATCATCAGACAAGCTTTATGTACTATTTTGAATGCTATAGCCTCAAATGGGCAACGACCTTTGCAGAGCTGGCGGTAAATGGTGTTTGTAAACGGCGAAGGTGTATCGAAGAAAAAAAAAACTGCCCAGGACCATAAGGCAAATGTTAACCGTATCGAAATCGAAACATATATTCATAGTTGCGATATTTGCATTGATCCATAAGCGGCCCTCTTCTTTGTTGTACGGCTGGAAACTCATCCTGTAACATTTCTCGAAATGCTTTGCAAATGGCACTAGCATTTAACGAGTCCTAATTTCATTTAAGTTCTAATATTTCTCTCTGAACATTTATTTTAATAAAAGAATAAAAAGTATTCAAAGTCGTTCAAAAATTAAGAGAATAGATAGGTAAATAAGACGGTGCTTCAAATATATTCGCAGTGACGCTGGTTGCCAGCTATATCTTCTTCCGTTCTAACCCAAAACCTCGTTTATCGAATGATTAGAATCTTCTGGTTTAAACGATCCACAGTTCAAGGAGGATCATTGATTGTTCAGTGTAAGCACAACAAATGGATGCACTATTGCAATAAATCCTAAATTTAAACGGGGTCGTCGTCGTCGTCGTCTCCAAATTGATTCCCGTAGCCGACACAATTACCCAACTCTGTCCCATAACATAATTAATGATGAGTTTTTCATTCAAGGAAAACGTATTACGAAGTTGAGATAGGCTAATCAAACGAATTGAAAGGTTCGATATACCGAGCCGTCCGTTGTATTGATCTCAAGCAACTCTGGACCGATTTATGGACCCGTTGACTATAATATAGCGGATCGTACCGAAGTTGGCCGAGCCATTCAGCTGGCGACGACTGGAAATTTTTATTCGACTGACCCGTTATCAGGCCGTCTTGACAATCGCCTCCTTTCTGCTTATTCAGTCTTCTCTCAGAAAGTAATAATGACAAACAGATCGAACAAAGCTGAGTAACGCTCGAGATAGTGGGTCCTAACTAGCCGATTCGGGATCGTCTTAAAGGTTTTCTGTGAAGAATTGTTCTGCCTCAGCTAATGTTCATACTATGAGAAAACAGACTCGATCGGGATGCCAGACCCAGCTGAATATATTTACGTGTGATTACCATTTATGTGACGACAGTATTTAGAAATAAATAATTAAATCGTTTCAGTTATAGGTTGGCAATTCAAGTCAGAGTTACTTACGGTACGTACAAAAGCAAGAGAGAAGCCAGACTTCGTTACACGCAAGAAGCGATACGCTGTACGTTAAGGTGTTGTTTCTTTCACGTCTTTCTTTCAACTATTCGCGGATTGTATGATGATTGCACTTCTGGGTCGCAGTCGAGACTGTAGTGGGGAATATCTTGGTAAACGTAGAATTACTTTTTACGCTAACGAAACGATGTTAAATTATTATTAGATAATATAATAATAATAAATGCTAATTTGCAGGACACACATTCTTTGTGCGAGTTCGAGACGTTTTTTCAGATTAATCTAGTGTTTCAAAATAAAGGTCGACGTCAAAAGCGACACTACGCAGTGATAAAATATTCGCACCTATAGGTTCGGTTTGCTAACTATAGACGTAATATAGAGAGATAAACGTAAACTATGGCATACGCTTCTCATGCTACCAGCTACCTATAGGTGCCATTTGATGCTGTGACGCCCGAATTGTGTATATAATTGACTGAACTCGGTTATTAGTTGCCAATGTAATAGTTTTTCATTGGGTCGTAGTAGCCAAGGTACACAACAGGACACATCGTGTTTTCTATACTCTTATATAAATTATGATAAAATTAAATAAAAAACAATCTGTTTTTCCTTATACTGTTTGTAAGAAGCACAGTTTATATATGATAATGTGAACATCTGGGAGAGTTTTTCCGGCGGGTACGGTTGTAACATGGACATCTGGACCCACATATTCTAGCTCTTGATTTCTCGAAAGCCTTTCGTCAGCATAATTACGAAATTAGTTACAGTCTAGAGAGCCCGCCGTTCATTCGACTCGAACACCTCATAAGTCAGTAGAATATCCAGCAATATCTCGTAAAAAACAGTTTTGAAGACTGACTTGAGGTCAAAGTAAAAAAACGTTGAAGGTATAGAACGATTTGCCATTAGCGCTGAACCGCGTTAGCACTCGAGAAGATGACGGTGAGTACACAATACCAAACAGCAATGCGGGTAGAACTCTCTAAATTTAACTCGTGACCTCTCCAGTGAACAGTTTGAAGTATAGAATAAATAGAATCAGGTCAGCTTCCACTTAACGAAGCATAAAAATTGTACACCCCTCTGTAGATAACTATATTATTTTCTGGAGCCGCTGTTTACTAACGAAATGAGTCACAAGAAATAGCGCACTGACTAGCAAAATCGTGCACGCCCGTGGCAGATTCGTTAGTATTAAGATCGCAAATTATCTCCCTACGATAAACTGCAGCGTTATTATTCCATGAACCATTATTATCTAATAAATAAAACGGACCAAAAAGCAACGCGACAACGATAGTGAACAAAACGTTCCTCTGATCCAATGACCATTTATCACACAACGGCCTATTGCATGGTTCAGTGGCTACATCGCTCTACACCGCAACTTATTAAGCCGTCAATTGAATGGCGGCGTCCTTGCTCACTCAGTAAACAAACAATAACATCTAGAAGAAAACACATATGCAAACTTTTTGTTGAAAACGCAGACGTTACGCCAGCTATTGCTTTCATTTGAAATTGATTCTATTTTACGGTACTGGAGGTAGGAATAACAACGGGCAACGCAAAGGTATACTGACGACTGCTCATAGGTCCAACTGTCCCCCGACACAACTTAGTGGGTAATGTATTTGCCCGCCAATATTAGGCACACATGGCCTAGGTTCGGATTCGGGCACAGACACGCTTCGTTTCGTGCTGGGAGTTAGGTGGGAACGCCTAAAAGTGACATCGGATGTAAAATAAGAAACATCGACAAAAAAAATGTTTGGAGTAACTTTCTTGAGGAATAACTTTGTAATGACGATCTTTATCTAGCTGTAATATTTATTCGTAGTGTCCTATGCATTGCGATCCGATAGAGAAAAGTGGAAATTCGGACAATCGGCTGTTTTCATTTGTTCACGTGATATTCTTAAACAAAGCAAGAATTAGTTTCACATCTTGTGAAATTAATCTACTGATGGCCAAGCAATCACTTAAGCCTCCTGTCAAAGGTATTAAAGACAAGGTAATCAACAGATAGTACAATATATTTAAGCTAATTTCCAAGCTTAACCATCCCTCGAACGGGTGTCTACGTGGTGCTGATGGACCTTCAGTGAACGTTTTGTAGCGACCTGACGCTACTAGCTAATGAGTCTGGCGATAGTTATCGCATGGATGTTGAATATCACTCGGTGAACCCGCCGAGACCTTCGGAAAGACTCGAAGAAATGCTAGACGATGGGTGTAGCACTAGCGGCGTAAGTAGCTCGACCTGCTAAGATGATAAATTTTTCAGGACAGCTTACAAAGATCCTTTATGTAAAGCATGGGATCACTACTGGTAATGCTGCTCCGTTTGCTGCCGCCGCTATCGGACGCTCAACATGCTGTACCAATGGCTGGTGGTGGATAGCCGCCGGTAACAGCACCGAAGCCTAAAGCAGTGGCAACGAGAAGCCGACATAAATGAACGATACGCACAAAAACGCTTCCGACCTGACACACCTCCAAGACATAACCTCCCGTAGCCTACGTTATATAATATGCCATATCTTCCTGTACCGTTCATACGTTCATAACGCCGTCTGTACTAGTCTGAACAGCTCCAGTATTGCTCAACTTGCCCTTAAGGTTTGACATGTTGGTGCGGGGATCCAGGAAAAAATCTGCAAAAGTCCGCATTGTTTTGCAGAGCTCTTCGGGACCTGCAGAACTTGGATACATGAGTCGGTTAGGATATACGTACAAACTGGTCGGCCGACTCCTATGTAAAGAAAGCAGCAGATTTGAAGCGATGAGATCCTGAGGAATTTAAAGACTCGAACATGCATTGATCCAAAGGGCGGAAAGATTGGTGCCCAAGTGTCGAGGAAGCCTGGGCTTAAGCGGGTGTAGTCTAGAGACTGTGGGGGAAAGATCTAAGCTGAAGGAATCAGCGCACGGAGGGGCGTTATATCGGTCAGGTAACTAAAAACGGGTCACGGTGCCACCACTTTAACTCCTGCTGATAAAATTCATGAATAACTCCGCATCGCGTCATTATCATACGAGGGGTTGCAGGCAGAGTGTAAGATTGCAGGAACAAAGCCAGGAGCGATAAAAAAAGAACTTGCAAATTGTTAGGGCGAAGAGGACCTGGCAGTCGAAAGGGCTCCGTATATGTGCATTTGGTGCACTTAGTTATCAGCTTAAAGTACCAAACCAACCTCAATCAATCAATTGTGAACAGTGGAACATTGTTCCCTATTTGGTTTGATTCATGTCTATAAAAATGTATGAGCAATGGTGTAACAAACCCGCGGTGAATATCATCGTTCTTGTCATAACTAAAGTGTTTGTTTACCATAAAAGGGGATACATTTCTAAAGGGTGGTCGGCGATACACATACGAAATCTAGAAATAATGTCAATGGATAGAGACTCTCGCTGTGAAACTGCGATGAACCACTGTAAAATTTGCCGTTAACTTGGATCGTCACTGAGCCGGAAGCCTAACAAACATGGCTTGTTATTTAGCAAAAGTACCCTGTTATGACACATAGAGATTCCGGTCTAGTATTCATTCAGTGCTTTCTAAATCGTACGATACCTTTGTCACTGTTGAGCTCATCATGAGCAGAGCAATTTTTGCTTTTGGACCAGCAGTAAAATAACTGAATGACGACTCTTTACTTCAGGATCTATACCGAACATCGCTGTCATAAGACATTCCATTTTTGTTCTTTTACAGGTAATGCGTGGCTGATTACTCTGACGAGTAGTATCAGTATTCTGATCTTAATTGGTGGCTCTTATTTTTTAGTATATGATGACATTATTAGTGTTTGATGTTTTCCTATTACCTAATATGCTAACGGATTGATATTCTCTATTTGCTAAGAATTTCGGATACTTTTTCATTGACTTAAGAGAAACTGTAGTGAAATACGTGTCTGGTCTTGTAGTCCTTGTGTTGAATTGAAATCTACCAACATTTCAACTTCGACAAAATTATTTGGTTTAAATACCTAGGTTACTAGAAAGACCAACCTTTCAGAGATTCGCCCACTTATATTGCCGGAAATAGCGATTCATTCAACACAGCATTTTCAGCGTTACAAATGTTTAAAGCTAGATTATAATTGTTGCAGAAAGTTGGAAAAATGCAAGAGCTTACCTTGAAACAATCGTACGAGAGCATCTCATAAAGTGCTGCGTGATTCATATACCTGATATTTTCTTTTTCATTGATTAAAGAAAGCAAGTTTTGGAAACCGTAAAGATCAATATTGCTTTCATTGATATAAAATCGAAATGCCTTATGCCGGATCTATCTGGCCTTAGAACAGCTGAAAGTTGTGAAAGCGTAATCAACGTCCGGAAACGGTTTGTCACTCGCGTCTCCAGTTTTAGCCATTTAAGATGTTCTCAGTCAAGATAAAAATCACTCTGCCTGGATGCTGTTTTCAATTGAAGACTTGTAGTCGATCTTTTACGACGCAAACTTCTCAGAGAAAAAACAAAAGATGAAACTGTTGCAAAGAAGCTGTTTATGAAAAGTACAACGTTGGTCGAACAGTGCTATGCTGAATGAACATTCGAGCTGTGTTGTAAACCTTTTAACGTAGGGGGCATGAAACGTAAACCTTACTTTTTACAGAAAGACTATTTGATAACTGCACTCAACGCAATATTAAGCGATCCGGTTAAATTTTATTGCTTACAGTGATAGAAGCTTGACAGTTTCTACCTAGGCCCGTGTTTTATTTTTAGTCGGCTCATTGTGGGCGTTGTGCGCTGTAGGGTCTTTTGATACGTGGATCCATTTGGTAAAAACGTATCCTATATTACATTCACACAAGAGCACAATTTCTGTGACCGTTAACGAAAACAGAGAGAGCCTGGCTAAATCGCTCCTTTTTTTTTTATCGAACGCCGTTTGCTTTTATAAAGATAAACCTGTCCTTCTCCTCATGCTTGCTTTAGGGTGACGTGGCTTGAGTCGAAAGTCTGGCGTCTAACCTTAGGTCTCTTGAGATTTAGAGACGTTAGCTATCAGCAGTTCATAGCAGCCAAAGTGGTGGTGGTAAGGCCGACAGTAATCGATAACCCTCATCTTCCCATTGTTGACTCCTCTAATTCTCAATATCTTCCACCCATTCCAATGTGTGCTGCCTTCTGCTCTGTCATAGCAGATCCTACGAATCCCCGCTGTCATTTCACCCCCGCTAACTGATTCGCATCTATTGCTAGATTGTTTGTCGGCTTCTCTGCCCACCAGTTGTTACCAGTAACCCTCAAATTCTATCAAAGTATAATGACGTTAATCATACATAATGATTCTAATAATTCCTGGATAGCCGCGATAAATTTTTCCAAATTGTCATCATATAACCATACTGCGTACCACCTTTGTGTACTCATCCATTCTGGAAGTACGCTAAGCTCAAACTCTTATGCGACTAGCCAAGGACAAAGTTGCACATACTTTTCACTAAAGCATAGCAGGAATAAAATCACAGTGGTGCTGCTGCAGGGCGGGCGGTAATCTGTGTTATTCACGTGCATGCTTTGCGTAGGTAGCGTGCATATAGGTGCGCCGCGTATGGGGCGTCCCTCACGTGCTATGACGCTGCCTGAGTCGTGTTTTCTCTCGTTTTTTTTTTTTTTTTTTTTGTTAGATTAGGTTGGGTTAAGGTTCTCGATCTTTTGCGCTTATGCGACTTCTTCTTTCTTTCCTAATCCTCCTTAATCCGCTTAATGATAATGGCGATACTGATGCTGGTGAGAGAGGCCCTAATCACAGCTGGCGCGATGTTCTGCTCCATTCCGTTCTTCTGCTGCTTCTGCAGCTACTTCTTGTGTTCGCCGTGCAAAGATAGATGGTCCCTTCATTCCTCGGAACGGGGGGCAGAGGCAAACAGAAAGGAAAGCTAAAGAAGCCGAGTGAAACAAACCAAACGTGAACGAAAGATAGAATAGCAGAAATATGAATTGTTCAAGAACCGTTAGAAAAGATAAGGCGGGAGAGGGGACATGTAAACAGGCGTATCCTTGACGTCGATTTTCGGGCGAATCCGAATGGCGGGCATCGCGCATAAAGAACGTTGCTTCGCCTAAGCCCTGTACAGTTTCCTATGGATCCCGCATGTGAATTCTGCTTCCTAAATCTATACCCGACGCCATCTTGTTCTGCAATGTTTATAACTATCTGGTGCGAAGTTGCCCCAGTAGGAAGCTTCATTCTAATTACCGTATTTCGTACTGTTAATTTTTATGATGGCTGATAGAGTTAAATAAGAAGTACATGGACTGAGGTGGGGACATTTTCCGACTAAAGAGTATTTGCAACTGGAATACGATTGAAAACTGTCAATGTACAATGACATCAATAATTGAGCAAGAGAAAGCAATTAGATGGAGCTATAATAGTGCGTTAAGTGGGAAATCCTAGTGATTAAAGGGAAAGCATTTTTTTATTTTCGAAGGTTGTGTGGTGTGTCGTTAAGAGGCTAGTGACACAGATAATCACTACAGACAAATTTTTTTTTTTTCGGCTAAACGAGTGCAATTCTATAAGTTTATATCGGTTTCTGAAGTTAACGGGCAACAAAATGCACAGTTTGGGTTCTGTTGCTTAAAATACTACTACAATACTATAATAACAAGCGACCTTTTAAGGTAAAACAAACGACTATATATCAGTCAACAAATTCTAAATCCTTGAAGCTTTGTTTGCATCGATTACATAGGATATGCAGTTTTGAAAAAAATCTTAGGATGTTTAATTGCACTAACTTAAACTTCGAACTAACTACGATAATATGAGAAAAATGATTTTTTTTACTAAGCAGAATGAGCTTGCCACACATCGGCACGTACTTCTGTTCATCAGTCTGCATTGTGTATAATAAGCAACATTTTTATGAAGGTCAGCAGGATGTCGGCAAATGTTGACGTTACGCAAACCAACTAGAAAGTGGACCGTTCAATCCGGTCGAGATATCTGTCAAAACAGACACATGCTGGGACGTGTCCTTCTATATTAAAGGGCTTAACAAGCAGAAGAATGTTTAGCCAGATGTTTACTAAGGTTAAGTAATTTTCGTGTCCTGCACGGCCAGTAAAATCGGCCGTCTACTACACTGCGGTATGTTGTAGACAGTAACCGATGTAGCAGTTGGCCTAGGTCTAAGGAGGCAACTAAACAGAAGGTCAGTACACTTCAGCCGTTTTTTCTGCTTCTAAATAGGACCTGCATGAATTTTCTTGCATTTTTTATTTAATCGATTTGTATCTCGCTTGGCATAATGACAAGAGCTTCTTAATTGCACACGTCCATTTAGTTTTTTTTAATGCGCCAGAAAAGGAATACTGCATTTAATACGGACTAAGAACAATTTAGCTTGCTCATATTCAGCTCATACTTTTGATTGATCTCTACCGAATCCTGTCTAAAACAGAGTTGTGTATTAAATTCTATTTGAATACGTTGGCATTGATAAATAGCATATACGTTCAGAGGCATGATGCACGACGGAACAGTTGCTATATCAGGTGAGATCACTTGTGTTGTTCAGTGTGCAAACAATCACCTTTCGCTGTAGGAAAATCCGAACGTTTTTCGTACCGTTGCCGTTCTTAGATACGTTCCATCGATTTCTCCTTTCCCATAACCTCTTATTACTCTTCAGGCATACGAGACTAACTTTTCGTAGAGATGCAACGGCAATTCGCTATTCGTCTGAATGCTTACTCCTTACTGATTGGTCATACAGATCGACAGATATTATCTAACCGGATCGTGTCCGGCTGATGATCGACAAAGTTCGCTGAGAGGAAGGCATGCAAGCTCCAGTGGTTCTCGGTGCTCAAAAAACCGGCTAGCACGTTAGAAATCGCAATGCCCGCCCATAAGGAAGAGTCGTACCACCTCGTAGGTAACAAGAATATTTTCCATTGTTGAAACCACATTTGTGTCTGCATTCTGATCCGCTTTCAAAGCGGAGTTGACTTACAGCAGACAAATGCGCCGAAGACTATATGTGCATAGCTTGGTGCGATGGAACAGAATATGTGATAGAGTTTACCGGAGAATTTTCTCTGGACTTTAGCTAAGCCGCGTTTTCGCGCTCTATTAGCAAGCGACTCTAAAATCCTTTGGACGTTTATTTAGGTAACTATATCTTTTTTCATCTAAAACGACATACATGTATCAGTTGTTACCTTTGGTAAGACGTTCCATTTAGCCTTTCTCGATTACAGATCGATTCGTCCATAAAAATAGTTGTTCTCGAAAATCGCTCCTACAACATCCTATAGGTTTATCTTTCCAAGCCACTTGAAGGCGTATACGACCACACTTCGAATGGGACGAGATGAATGGGTCGACAGCGGTAGTTTAATGCGATAAAACCTAAAAAAATTAATCGAAAATGGAGCGTAGTACGTATATGCTTACGTTTTTTTTTTTATCGAACTATTGGAGCTATTATAAGGGATCCTTGAACTCCATTGGCAGATATGTGTCAGTGGCCACGCGGCGCAACCGGAGACGATCCGACTCGAGAATACTTTCGTTTAATAACATTATGAGTTGTATAATGATGCGAAAACGTCAAAAGTATTACGTCCGAAAATGGAGCAGAACATGCTAATCGTCTAAAAAAAAAAATTACCATTTTAAGCTGTTTAAGCAAAACAAGAATTATATACTATCGCAGCTTACAGTGCTCTGATTCTGAGGACCACCTGATTCACACGTTGATAAAGTCCATAGGAAAATCGATTCAGTAAGGGGCAATAAGAGTATTATGTTATACAACCTATTCTAGATTCAACAACGCATTATCAACGGACTACAGAAACATAGAGGTAGTTTTGCCGGAAATTGTCTCATTGAGGAATTACGACAGGGATTAAAAAGTGCTGAAGCACAGTCATGAAATAAACTTTTCATTGATTTCACGGGTACTGTTTACGGGAGATTGCCGCTAATCTGAATAAAGTCATTTTCAAACTACGATTGCTCGATTTATATAATATACGACTGAATTCAACAACATCAGTTAAACCCGACACTGTACATTGAGTCGATGCCCCCGTTTTAAGCAAACCGATACGAATCCTTAACGAAGCTGTTATAGATTAATGAAGAGCTTGTAACTCTACTAATTAGTAGTGGTCCGCTTAAAATGTACACTTTCAGACACTGCTGCTGTCCTGAATGCGGAAAAAACAGACAGTTCAATTCTGATTGCACTCGGACGGTGACGGATTTTTTGGGCAACACGGTGGATCGTTGCTCCCAGGTCTTCACGGCTAAGTGGGCTGTACAGCCCTATGCAGAACTCACTAATTATTGTGACCTAATGCTCATCTGTAGGCTTCTAAAACGACAATCAATATGACAAGCCCAAAAACCGTCATGCGGACCAACTGGAACCACTCTCTCCGTTAACTTTTCTAACTTGGCCAACGCCACTTAGCAGCATATTGGTATACAAACATTATCTCTAAATAAATGATTCTAAATATAGTTTCATATAAACCTTTGCGGGGGTTTGGAAAATGCAGACATTTGTTGCTATTATGGTATAATGTGTCCTCGTGTCACCAAGGTGTCCCGAGTCGAATGTTTCATGCTATTAAACATATTTTTCTTGCTCTGTTTGTATTTTCTTTGCAGTCTCTTTCTTCGAAAACAAGTAGCATTGGTTCAACGCCTGTACGATGGCTAGCCATCTAACGACCGGAAGGTGAACTGACGACTAGCTGACATCTCCCTTGAGGCGTTTTATACATTCTCCCTTTTACCCTCACTACGCTACCTTCTCACTCATAACATAGGCAGCACACTCACCGACAGAATCCAACAGAAACGTACTCACAAATACACAGTGGGTAGAAGCACCTTCTACCTGGCACTACATCCTTTTCAGTCCTAGCTAGCCGCCATTGCCACCGCCACCACTGGAAGTCTTACGCTGGTATACGAACGCCTAGCGGGCGGGCCGTAAACCTCCCTAAAGCGTCACGAAAAAAAATAGCTGTACAGGCGACCAAGAAGAAATGCCAAACCCGCCTGCCGAACCTGAGTCGGAGAGGATGGGTTAAAGGAGCCCGTAAAGGAGTAGCTAGCGAGGAGTACTACAGCCAACTTGGTAGCAGTGCTAATACTAGGGGTTGGGAAAGGAGAAAGAGATATCTCGATCGATAGCCTCCTCCAGAAGGTGCGTTTATGTTTTTTAGCTGCAAGAGTTTTATCGCGAAAGCGGTATAAGTATACGTCGACCCAGCTTGTGTATTTTGTCATGTGTAGAATACTTCAGGGAAGAAGATGTTTTACCGCTGCACAAAACGACGAGCCGTCGATACGCTGTTCTCCTGAGCTCTCGGCGAATCGACAACGGTCGTTACTTCTTGAGACTGCTTAGAAGTCACTGAATAGTTGAAGAAAGAAAGCCGAGTTTCTTTTGCGCTGAGCAAATCCACCGCTGTGATTTCGCTTGAATTTGCTTGTGTTTGTCTGAACGATTCGAGGTTTAGTAGCAACGAGGCGACGAGCCCCGGAGGGAAGAGGGATCGTTGCGGATAGCCACTGGTCCAACGAAAAACCACGTCTCTATTGCTGTTTTGCGTCGAATAAGGCATACCAAATTTATTAGCTTGTTTGGATACGCTCCCGTCTACGGGGAATTGTCTGAAACTGTGGAGATGCTCAGTTTTCAATTAGACTGGCTAATAATAATTATGGAATTTGCAATTGTAGTAAACTAACCAGAATTCAGTTGTGTGCTGAGTGGACATCCTGACCGCTATCGTTCATGTTTCAGCGGATGTCACGAAACAGCGGAACTATTACTAATCATTAATTCAATTTGCAGCAAAAATTCTATCCCCGATTTTTACTATCAACGATACTCAACGGTGTTTGTTATACATAGAATATTCAGGCGGCAGTGACCCAATCAATTAGACAGACGAATGTTAGAATAAGACACTGGCGAGGTGTTCCATAACCAGGGAGTTGCTTCTGCTCGGGCGCATGAAGATGACACTGGGCCTCCTTAAAGATTTAGCAGTAAACTGAGTGAGGAGCTATAAATCAGCAGCAGGAGTTGTACGCAACTGACTTTTCACCGCATCAGGGCAGACTGTCTCTCTGTCACGCGTCTATATCCTCCATATAGAGCCGGTATAGCACCCTAACATCACCAATGCCATCACTCCGGCTGCTCAGCCCCTTTCGGGGATGTTTCGGCGCAATCTTCGTGCAGCATCATTCCACGGCTTGCTTTTTTCACATTTGGCAACGGCTTGTTCTCTTAGATTTCGGCTGCAGTTGTGTCGACACTGGCTCCGAGCTGGTCTCGAAGATCCTATCGATTCGCAGGGCACTTGTGGCAGACCTCTACCTGATAACACTCATCACACCTTGGCTATGTTAGAATGGCACTTGTCTCCATTTTGTAACGACGGATCACGTTCTGCCCCATTGAATGCTCTTAGTATGCTGTTGACGACTAAGGAACGGCGCTAAAAAAAGAATAAAGTGAAAACAAACCGTAGAGTTCCGTGTTTCAAGTCTTGTGTGCAAAAAAAACAACCGCCTCATAGAAATCGCCGTTACTCGACGGACATCTTCAAATTCAAATTTAAGTCATGCTTAATTTCGAACTAAGGAACTCAGCAGCTTTTTAATTATTGTATCAATAACCGAAGCGGGACTATTTTGCCTACTTACACAAAACGCTTTGGGACAAGATACGTTGAAATATAGTATGAGTCAAATACACATTGTTTTTTCAGGCTTGCTTTTGCTAAACGGGTTTCAGTTTTCTGTTTCTTTACTGATCTCGATAAGATATATGTTAGATAAAAAGCAGCGCGCTCATCTTTAGGAAACAAAAAATGTCACTTCCAACGTATATATTAATAAAAACGAGTAAAGCAACTGTGATACATGTCTCTGCATCCTTTTGCCTACAAGCACAGTACTTTGCAGCTATTTTTTAAGATGATACCATTAGGTAACCGGAATTATTACGCCGAATTATCGTTTAACTTTAAGGCTCAGCAAAGCGTACCGAGGAATCTTTTCGAAATTACCAGGTTTACAGTTTCGTGTCAGCTTTTATCTCCTCGTGGTCGATTTTAACGGCATGTCACTAGTTGGTTCTATATTGTAACTTTATATATTCAAGGGTGATTTGTTCTGACGGCATTGGATCCCCGAAGAAACATATTGTTATAACGTAAGTAGTGACACATCGGGTGCTCTACTACATCTGAGTTCACAACTTGCTTTTCAGCGATCCAACATCTATTTAGATTATTAATTAACGTTACTGTTACACAGTGGAAGAAAACTACGGCATGACATTTAGATACGTATCGTTGTCTCTATGTCCTTAATTCAATCTGAGTGTTTCCGCGATAACAATATCTTGTACCGATTATAAAGTTCTATAGAGCGCTTCACTGCAAGTGGGGCTTCCTTTTATGATATTGTATAGACTTTCTCAGTTGTGTATATGTATTCTACAGATTCCATGGCCCAAGAACGGCATCGCCTGACGTTAATCAACTGTGAACAACTTTATACTCGCAAAGGCTACATAACATGTGCCTTTGTTAATGGATACGGTTTTGTGCGTTGGTGCGTGTCCTGTATGCTCACCACTATTTCGCATATGCTATTCTGCATTGTTGGAATCATGCAATGTTCTTAAGCTTTTTCGAAAACACGATCTTTCGTCACCGCAACACGATAAGCTCGCTATTTTAAGGAGAAACGACTTGACATTAGGCATCGAAACATCAGGACAAAAATCGCTTGTCTTCTTTGACGTAATTATGTAATAGCCCAATATGAGTCTGGTACATTATTACGATTACCAGTATACGATAACTACCCGAAGTGTCTGAAATGTGGACCTATTAACTTTGAATGGTTTCGACACGATGGCAGAGAAATTTAGCAAATTAGAATTGAGCGCAGTATCATCAGGCGTAGGAACTTTTGAGAAGATTTTCTATCAAATCTTGTAATCAAGTAATGACTTAAATCTTGAAATCATTTGCCATATGATTTTAGTAGTCTTTTGACCACTTTACAAAATGCAGATATACTGAGACCGATTTCATATAAAAAGTATCAAAAATACTGCTTGTCGAATTAAGCGAATCAAAACTCATTAAAGCTATTTCAATGCGTGTAGCTCTTAATGAAACACACGCATGTGCAACTGCTTATTTTTTCTTCGAAATAATATTAAGCCCTAGATAGATTGCCAACTCGCTTCATACATTTAACAACTTGTTATTAAATGTATATAAAATAGACAAAAATATTAGATGCGTAGGCAAGGTATAGACATAAAGTAGTGTTCGGGTCCTGTATTATAGCAGCTTAAATAACAGCTGGTACTGCAAGTAACGGGGGACTTATACACTCGTAGATGTACCTGAGAGGCTCGTAACTATTCTCTTTGTCGTGGTCATTACTTTAAGGCCCTTATTTAGGCTCACAAACTGTGTAGACAGTAGCCAGTCTAGAATAGGAGAGTGGATGCTCAAACGAGCGAGCGGCGGGTGATGCACGACGAGTTAGCTTGAATCTCATTTCATCAGAGTTTGTATCAGTGTCAGAGACATTGTAATAACCACTGTCTTACTAGTTTTGACGGCAAGTGCACTTTTAAGTACTTTTAAGCACATGTTTTAAATGTGCGATTTCTAGACAATTGACACAACACATGGGGCCTTTAGGTGTTTTACTTGTTCATATTGTGTTGAATATAAGCCATACAAATAAATTAATAATTTTACTTATTCACACAAGTAGTTTTGTGTCGTTGGCGTGACTCGAACAGAACTACATACCATGATATCACGTCCTACGACCTCAACGTGCTTCCATTTTTTGTACATTATAAAAGCGATTAACTTCCCTCCTTTCTGGAACATTGAAACCCTGTTTTTGTACATAATTTATATTAGCCTTTTTCGTGACCTGTTCAAAATTCGTGATCGTGATTTTAAGTTACGACAATATGCGGAAGTTGAAGTGCTGCTGTTGTTGAACTTAACAGCGGGAACCTTCCTTTGAGGGCTGACTGAAAATAACACTCCAGCTTGAACTGTCACGAAGTCTATATTGTTTTCTGACGTACGACATAGAAGATACGGTCTTATGATTCCAGAAATATTTCTCTCACTACTAGTAAATCCTTATGATATAAGTTATTAAACCATAGATATTATCATTGCATGTTTACTGAGCTCTATATCGCTATTAGGCTCCTTTTTAACAGAATATCCTTCTATGTAGGGGATTTTCTGCCTTATAAAGCGCCAGTGTTCTTGATGAAATGCTTATATACTATCATAACTATAAATTAAAGGAGATACATCGTAAAGAAAGTAACGTAACAGCGCAATATCGAATGAGATACAGAGGACATTAAAGGTTTTAGGGTCCACAAAATGATGACAGCTAGCAAACCGACTTTTTTTTTAATGACGCGACTTCTTTCATCTTTTCTTCCCCTCTTTCTTTCTCGCTATCCCAAACACGCGCGCGCACACACACACACACAGTCGTTTTCCGACTTTAAAAAAAGTCTAATGACCCTCATTATCTTCTTTATTATGCATACATTATGCAGTAATTGGCTACAGTAAATTCAAACTGTAACGCCATTTTCCACCTCGATATATAGTAGTAGTATAAGCGGCTCTAATAAGCGAAATTTGAGGATTCCTTCAGGGAAATTCTGATCGAAAAACTCTCGAGTGCTGAGGCAAAGGCTTGTGCCAATCGCAGGTTGTCGCTCTGGAAAAGAAATCTAAGAGACCAAAAAAATGGGCCACTGTCCGCGATTGTGAAGCCTCGATTTACGTATCGACGTTAACTATGTAGTCAAATATCGGTCCATGTCATAATAAAATGTGAAAACACGATAGAGTAATCACATACGTGCGGCACATATAGTCGAGTAATAATATTAGGTTGTTTGGAAGTATTTAACGATTAAAAGACTTGAGTTACTTTCGTCTTATTCAAGATAGAAAGCAATGTAATGGTATATTATAGATGTACTATCATTCATTGCTCACACGCTGGAAGTTTCCCAATCGCTGTGCATTTATGATTTGTATCTGTTTTCGATGGCTTGTTTGAAAGAACTGATAGCTGGATGCGCTATGCCACTCAGTCTGGTCCTTAAGATATGAAAGCCATCAAAGTCACTCGAACTTAAATCTCATATGCGATTCCATGTCCTTCTTAGATCCCTCTCTGATGAACGGCAGAGACTGACTCCTGTCCTTTTTATGGAAACGGTGTCCTCGAGGCGGGTTTTCGCTAATAATGGCCTTGCAAATAGTTCTGCCTTTAGTTATCAATGTTCGTCCGTGAAAAAAAGACCTCCTGTTTTTGTCGACGTTTGACTTCATCAAGATCCTTACTTTCGAAAAACGGAAACTTAAGAAAATCCTAAAGAGAAATTTGCTTTTCTCCAACGGTACTCAATCAGTTTCTGGTCGCAGTCATCTGCCGATTCGACGCAGACATTACTTAAATTCTATCTGCTAACAGGTATTACAATATTTTCCACCCACGAAATAGATTGGGACACGACAATAATAATGAAAATAATAAATACAAGTAGATAGTTTTGTTTCAGCTATGAAAGGTTTTTGGCAAGCTTAGTATTTTTGCTTGCACAATATAGACCATGAAGTTTTTTAATAAGCCATTTTTGATAAATATGTGGCGGGGCTGTAAAATGGTAGGTGGTCAAGCGGGAAAACTGGCGACAAGCTGATAATACTTACATGGCTGAAATTTTAGATAGTAATTTAGAAAAATCCCACATTAAGCGTACCTTTGAGTAACTTCTTTTTTTTTTTCTTACAAGCCTAAGAGTTAATTAGTAACTAATGATCATCGTTTTCAAAACATTCTAATCAGTTTCTTGAAAAAGGAACTGATTAGAATGTAGAAGTACTTTTGCCCTTCCGCAAGGTTCAAGATACAATATAACTTGTCATATTCTAGTTTTTTTTGTTTGCTTACGGGCTTATATACAACAATGTATGGGCATCGGTACGCCTAGAGCTCCTGACCGCGGCAGGTCAAAACGATATCGAGCAAGGAAATATTTGCCGTCCTCACTTCCTTACCTTCCCGCAGTCACCACCGTACAGTGGTTTGAGCATATATATCATTCAGCAGGCAACCAGCTTCAGAAATGCGAGCCGCGATTGGCTAGCGACTCATTCCACGCCAAGTGATGTACGCATACAACTTCCTCCTCCATGAATAGAGCGTCAAGGGAAGCGGGACTAGTTCCAGAAAAAAAAAAGTCTGCATACACGAATCAGTTGCTGCCGCTGCTACCGGCTCCGAACGACGCAACAAGACCAACCTGCCTCTTCTCTCAACGTCCCCATTTCTTATTGAGGGGTAGAATGGGAGCGGCCATATGGGCAATTGTCAGCCAACGGTCCGCTCGAGGGCCATATCGGATGTCGGATGCTACGTCAACAGGCGGGGAGGGTAATACGGCGCTGTGTCGCATGTTTGACTTGTCACATACACCTGCGAACTGGCGGGTCGTTGGCATGCTAGTGAACTTGCCCGAATGGGGGGGAGGGGGGCGCTAGTTCTGGCTCCGTCCTAACGTTGTCAGTACCACTTTCCGCTAACATCCTTTGATACAGCAACCTACTACTAACACTGTGACCGCCATGCCCTCCACTTTAAGGCCACTCTAAGGCTGCAACGCCGCCTAGAATAAGCTCATTCGAAGCTAGGTCATAGTATAGACGCAGGCGTATTGGCAATGATAGGTAGAAGTCCGCAAATTTCCATTTTTGAGCTGCGGTAAAATGACGAAATTGTGTGTTGCGATATACGGCGGATCAGTAGAAAGTAAACATGATTGAGAGCGTTGTATTCTCTGAACAAGTGTTCCGCCATGCTCTTATCGTTCTGCTCTGCTACTACAAGATTATTTGAAGTTGGGACATAAGCATCCATATTGAACTAACTTCTACAGTAATATTTTCCACCTACATTACGTAACTTTGTACTGTTATTAAAGTTCACTAATACCAAACTTCGTTTCATAGTACCATAGGCTTGCTTGAGTTAGTACTGAAGTTGTCTCCTGCATCAGCCGCTCAGTGCACTACAGCATCATTTTGCAGAATTCAGTAATTATTATTCCGGCAAACGTGTAAGCTTCAATAGAAAAACTGTCCTACAATATACGGTTGTACACGAAGTCTACAATCGCTAGATAGAACAAAAGTAGGCTTAGAATGGAAAAAAACTGAAATACACAAATGGAAAAATGTTTAACTTATAGCACTAGGGAAAAAGCCACCTCGAAGTTAAAGCGACACCTGTATCAACTATACACCCACTGTCTTTTCCTCTGTGAGCCAACCTTTACCCACCGAATATGTTACACCTACATTACCGCTACTTAGGAATAACAGGTGAACTAACTTATAAAAATAACCCATTTAAAACTGTGGGTACTGCAAAGTGTCAATTCAGCTGTCAGTCCTAACTTTGGCAGGAAGAGAGAACAGCCGTTACTGGCTGTGGAACGTGCCCAATATGTAAATATGGCTGCGACAGTGCAACAAACAACACGTCATTGGCTGGATCCATTTTTATGACGGTGATGTACCATCGGGGTATATTGATTCAATTGGGTCAGTGTATAAGAGCGTTTTTTTTATTTCTGTGTGTATTTCACTTTGTGGCGATAGGAAAAATTAGATGAACCTAGGCAATGCGTCCAGCGAATCACTTGGGTCAATTGGTGTTCGATATATTTTTTTGACAAAACTTTAGAAACGCAATTTGCATATCAACACATGATACGGATGCACACGTGCATCACCTCTCGTTTTTCAGCTTATATATAGATCTACCTGAGTCAAGCGCATTCGTCTGTCGTGCTTTATATCAGCTCTTTTTTTCATCACATAAGTTGGCAAGAGCAAGGAAAAGCGCAAGAATGAGTGGAAAACCAGATCCGATATCGAGTGAAGAGGACAAACACGTTTCCATAAGGAGTTTGCGCCTGATGGTATGCCTACATTTGACTGTACATGAAACATATCAAGAAATAGGCTTCCGTTAAAAACTGATGGAAACAGTGTCCCTACGCTATTTTAACATCACATTCTTTCTATCAAGCACTATATCGAAATAATATTTCCTACGCATTAGATTGTAAACCGTCTTCAATAAAAGGATTGATCACGGAAAGTTATGACGGGTAACTTCAGCTTGAATAATTCTATATAAAATAATTTTCTAATAAGACCCATCTGACCCTAACAGATTGACTCGAGTAGTGATCTGGTGCGAGCCATTAAAAAGTAGCTAGTCGTTTGATGACCTTGAGAATTTTTCTGAGGCAAAGTGATCGGCTTCCTTCGCACGCTTAGATTGGAAAGTTAATAAGTAGTTTCCGTTTTAAAAGCTTTTGTATTGGAACTTCTTTGCTTCAGTTATTTGCGTTCCATCGGCACCAGAAATAATGGACTATTGATCCCGTTGTAAACTAATGAACGATTTTCTAAGCAACCGGCGTCGCCTCTTAGATACATTGCTCGAGCCGATCGAATATTGACCAGAGGTTTTCTACAGCGCATTGCTTGCGAAGGCTAGAATAGTAAATACTATTCGAAAGATCTACGTTATGGACGATCACGGACGAGTTAACTATTTCGTTGCAACTACTACATACTGGCCGCGTGTGGTTATCCAATGTAATTCAGAAAAGCTTTGTAACTAAGTTAAGTAGTCGATAGCGTACACATGATTTATTGTACCAATTCGCAAGGTACCATTATGTATCTATCCTGATTTCTTTAATGAAATGGTATCCTTTATGGTAAAATACATCAACGCACCTATAGTTTAGTTCGTCAATTCGTTTCACAGTCCGGTCGACGCCAAATTGTACTTCCGTTTACTGAAAAATTCTCATTACAAGTCGGTTTGCCTCAGTCTCGCAACTTGCCAAGCGTTCTAAGTTATAGAAGGCGCAGTTAAAGAAAAAAAAGCCATTTGAAAGTTGAAACAGTATCTGTGAGCGTAACGATACCGAATCCTTCAAATGTAATCGTCAATTGATCCGGTATACGACTCTTTAATTCGGACCCAGTACCACCTGTTGTCTATTAATAGCAGTGCAAGTTTAAGGAAAACCGTACGTAATAACTTCTTCTAGCCTCGTGTATCAACGCCTGCTCTATTATGCGCATACATGGTACAGTTGTTTACAAACTGTTTTAGGGGAATATGTCGATTTGCCGATGTAGTTGATAACGGATAATAGATAATTTCCTTCATGAAAAGGGCCACTATCGATAACCGAAAGGTATCCAAGTCATCCAAAGAATGACCAGTCCAGTGTGTAAAAGTAACCACTGTGAAAGCAAATTACTACTTTTTTGAAAAAGGGGTGCATGCACGTACGTGAAATTGAATTTATGTTAATTAAAAAGCATTAAGATAAAATCTCATTGAGATTACACAAGTTAGCTAAGATTTAACCATTGGGCTAATTCATACAACTGTGTTTGCAACGCGACGTTGCAGATTGTCTGTCCTCAAGCGCTTGCAGTAGCCCTTGGTAGATTCAGATTTGGGTCCAATTAGAACCTACTCACGACATTGATCGGTGATTCTATGCATTCCACCCCCACTCTTACATTGCAAATTAGCAATAAAAAAAAACACGACTTGTATTTGCAGGAGTGTCGTAAGCAAACCGAGCGCGATTTAAGATGTCTCAAATTTGTGATCGGTGATCATTTGTCAGTACAACGGTCGGACATGCAGTCCAGTCAAGCGGGGAGTCTGGTGGGTCTCTTGATGGGTCAATTAATAAAGTACAGAAGTGTTATAGTTTTGTGTCAAAAATCTTCTCGTACTCCTCGATAACTGAAATTGTTTTGAATACTATATTTTGTATGAGAAAGCATGTCACGAACCTCTACTATAGATTGTTGTCAAGGGATACCGACATCGCATGTCAACACGCCCAGATCTACACCAACGACAAGGCTTGTCATTATTTTAATTAGAACACCTTTGAACTGGCGGCACGGCTCGAGATTTACGTAAACGGTCGAAAGATTTATGTTGGATATGCTGTTCCAGAAACTGAATACGGTTTTGAATGGTTAACAACCTATAGTGTCAGACAAAGATTTTGTAAAATAAAAACGCGAGGCTCTTACAAGCTGCAGTCACGATATGACAACAGCAATAGGCCATTGTAGATGGAAATAGCGGTCCCGTTAGTGCCGAATTGGTGACGAATTGTTTTGTCAACCTACAAATTTTCCTTACAAGTAAAGGGTTTTGCCCTTAGTAAAGGATCGTTTTATTTAAGTAAGGGGTTACTTACGATCCAAATAATAGCTTCACGTCTGCAAGCCGTTATCTAGATATGAATGGGTTACACTAAGCGATGGTTTAACGATTTGCTTCAATGGCTTATCTAAAGTAAAATCAATCATATAAAAATTCGACACAATGACTGACCTCAGCTAAATTCACGGCCACATTATACCGAATAAGCTTCGCGAGTTACTCTATCACCTCTGTATCGGGCTGAAAATTTCGATACCTGAGAATATATTGTGGGAAACATTCCTGGAGCGGCTTGTATAATATATATTTCTATTAATTTGTCATATTTAGGAAGCTCAGTATGTCCCAGTCGTTCTCGGATACCTTGATAAAAATTGAACTGCACACTGACCCACTTACCTAATTAGAGTACGTCAACAAAAAGTACATCATACACACCGGTAGAAAAAATACAAGCACGTAAAATTCAAGTACACAAGCAGATCACGTAAACACCGATCACAAAAACACCATCACCTTACCAGCATCTGCTTATCTTAGCGAAACAGTTCATACCGTACGTTTACAACAACGCGCACGCTCGAACCACGGCATACGTACATACACCAAATTGAAAAATGTGCAGCCACAATATTCACATTCTCCCCGTACATCCATTAAACAAAATACATAATAGCAGCTATACACAATTGTTATTTATCAGTTACTTGTCCGATGACCAGTGAAGTTAAAAATCTGAACGATCTCTGTCTGATATAACAATTGTTAGCAAGGCACTTTGGGAATTCTAAGATCGCTTTACTTGTTACCTTTTGATCTAAAAGCTGCAAGCTAACTGCTTCGGTTCATTCAATTGCCATTTCGAATTATGTAACGAGGTACACGTTGGCCGAGGCTACGTTCAGATGAAAAGGTTCTCTAAAGTTATTTTCCAATATACAAATAGCACGTAAAAAATCTCAATGACACCATCAAAGTTAACTTTGAAACATGACATAGTTCTTTACAGAACACGTACTTTATAAGCTAGGCAAGGTTTTTTGTTATTTGAATTAAATTTGAAGCCGAACTACAGAGATTACTTTGTAATGGAATCCTGCAGTAAATAGCTCACATTGATGGACCAGAAGAATTACTCAAGGTAAGGAGAACTAAAGGCTTTTTTAGTGTAGCAGGCACGCTTTCCAGTACTAGTTGAAGTGATACTGGAACCCGTTTTAGAACAAGTTATGAACACAGGAAGGTCAGGCTTAAAAAATATGGCTACTTATTTTATGTACCATTTTTACGGCATTTACTATTAAAGAACATAATGCTAAGTTCTTTAGTTTACCGTATTTAAAATAATAAAAAACTATGGTTTTACAATAAATTTAGAGAAATGCTTTTTTTTCTAATGAGAAGGCACGGTATATTGGATCTGTAATATGTGCGAAAGGCCGGCAACAAAATCCTACAAGAGTTTGGGCAATTGAAAATGCCCGGCATTTTCTAATGTTTCCGAGGTACGCCCCTTACTTGGCATGCAAATGCGCAATAAAAGTTTCGTACCGTATAAAAAATTTAACGAAGCCCCGAATTATCTAAGTTTTCTAAATGCAAACGATACTTTAACGAAATTAGATGAGTTCTAAATTTGAAAGCTACATCTAACTCGTTATGATCGAAAACAGGCCGTAACCGCCGTTAAAGCATATTACCGTGGAATCGGAGCTGTCCTACAGATATTTCCAGATCGCTCACAAACGAGAACCTTCTATGTAAATCAATCACTTATACCTATGGAAAAAGATTATTCACAAATAAAAAAGCTTTAACTCTGGCTTTGGGTAGGTGAAATTTTACAAACTCGTACACGGTCGTATGTTTACGCTTTTAGACCATTATAAGGCCCTTCTAGCTATTTGTACTAGCAGGAACGACGTACCTATATACACCGTTCCACTCCAAGGATAGGCAACAATTTCATCGAGTTACGGCTTCGATACAGAATACATAAAAGCAATCAATTTTGGAAACATAAATGCTACTTTTAGGTTGACTTGATGTCAGCTATAAACTCGCATAGTCGAAAACTTCGCCATAGATACTATAAAAGAAAGGATAGCAGAACTCGTACTGGACATAATAAATAGCTCTCTAGCGGATTTGACTGACTATATAAAAAAAAAATACACTCAAGGCAGTTAAAGGATATATACTACAAATCAATGCATGTAGTGTTAAAAATCTAGAAAATAGCAAACTTTAACCTATCGCATCGTCTTTACAAATAAAAACTCATACGGTAAATAATTCCATAGAAATGATATAGAGATCAATAAAATTAAACCTATTGCACATTCGCACGTCTATTGGCCTGGTTCTCATACCGATAATATCTCTTTTAATAGAACGTTGTTAGAGCTCTATGGAATTGCAAAAGACCTTTCTTTCAACTATTTTATCGTAGGTTTCAGTAATTGGCACGATGCTTCTTATATTAGTAAATTTCTTTAAATTATTTTTTACGTGCCGCAGCTGTACAGTTCACGATTCAAAGGTCAAAAGATCCGTGTTCCCAATTTAAATACACTTACAACTGACAGTAGCATTCAATTCACTTTATTTACATTTAAACAATGTTGGATTTTAGACGGCTTAACATATATCCACACATCACTTTCTCACCCGTAATAAAAAAAAACCAGCAGAAAAGCATGTCGACATGAATATATGTGAAACCATTCATCAAATCGAGGACTTTACTCAATCGTCGTGATGCGTCTATACTTTTAACGAGGCAAGACGTTGCCAATCCGACTGTCTGTCGGACGAAATTTCAGCATGACTCTTGATATTCTAATAGCGGATGATCATCAGAAAAAGGAGAGCCTAGTAGAGATCGAAGAAAATAAACGGCTACACACATTTAAAGCCGCATTTGTGAGGTGAAACCAAAGTCCAATGAAGGGAAACAGCTTATTTTTCAGCTGGAAAAATAATGTGCACCGTATGAAGCCCGTCTAGACACAGGCAATAAAAAAGGGAAACAAATCAATTGTTTCTATCAATTTATCGCAACTCTTGATTTAAGGATTACTTTTATTGTCTCTGCTCTAAAACCGCGTCCGTTTCCCCTTTTCACCCACCATAAGAGTCGAAGGTCATTTATTCAAAAGCTTTAAACCGTAAAGTCGCGTAATGCACTACAAATAGCGCATGGCTACCAGAAGCTACGCATCGACGCGATCGGTCATAATTAACAAGAAAAGACACAATTTAATAAATGGTTCCTGATCACCAATGTTCGTTTGGTACGAACTCACCAATTTTTTTTCTGTCAAAATATACTTTTAAATCTTCTTTGTCACGACCTATCTGTTTCGTGAGTAAAATGCACAGAAATTAAGCAATCCCGGTTCGACGGTTTTGAAAGAGATCTTTCGCACCACATTTCTCGTTCTTGTTTCTACAAGTACATGCCTAGACGGCGTCGTACATTTCAAAGCGACCAAGTGAATAAAATTCGGCATTTTGAATAAAGAACTTGCTGTAAATTTTCTGAATTTTTTGCTGAAAATTTACAGCAGGTTTACATACAGCATACAAATAAAGACTCATCATCTATGACATTAACTTAGCAATAGAACTATGATTTTGGAGTTAAAGCAATTAAAGTGAAATTAATTGAAAAAAAATTAACTAAGCTAAAGCTTCTGGTCTAACCGGACGTAGCACGTTATGTATAAAGACTTTAGACAAATCGAATTTTCGAAAAACGGTAAAGAAAGTAAAGAAAATCTATGTTATACGTAGGCTTGTACGCGCTTTACTCAAGTATGCAAGCGGCTTTTGGCAGCGTGAAACATACATATGAGCGCCGCCAAAACAAATAACTATTATTGATAAAATAATAATTCTCATGATAAAATAGATTAACACATCTCTAATCTAACATCATTAATAAGCTACCAAATCCGATTAGATAACCTGTCAACTGCCCTAAAATAATTGCACACTTAAAAAGTGTGTGTTTTTTTTTGTCGAAAGTGTCTACAGTAAACTTTGTGATTATAGATTCTACTGATACGAGATCTGGTTAATGTTGTACGCGAATCTGCAATTTGGATCGTCTAATTTTCAGTATAGACGTGAGGTAAACCATGTGCAACAGCTTCTAGTCTCATGTATTAGTACCTATGTATGCGTATGCTGGGTATAGCTTTTTACAGACCGCTTTGTGCTGTTATTATGATTCCCTGAAAGTACCTAATAGTGTATAACAAATAATCGCCGGGCGAAACGTGCATCAGGTATACCGTAAATGTTTGAAAAAATGGCCAGTCCAGTGTTTACGAATCGCCATCCGGGGGGCAACCCATAAACGTCGTGCCACGCCGCTTTGCAACGTAAGCTGTATTTTCCAGCTTTTTACGTTTGCGTCACCCCAAAGCTGAATAATGCTTTTGACTAGTAACTGTAGACGCAGTGGGTAATCATGCAGGTTATTCTGGTCACACAGTTGGAGGTTTGTGTTTCGTCTGGATCCCGAAAACCATTTTGATAACGTCTTAAGGATAGGCCAACAGATTTTCAGTAGCTAATATCTACGTGGAAAGACAAGTTATAAAAATGGCTTTTAGTTTTGAGGATCTTTTTCGTGTCGACTACTTAGCTCCTGCTTTTGCGTCTGGCGGCACTTTTACTAAGCAGAAGAAACTGGATACGTACGCCCCTTTAACTGCGAATAGTTTACATGCGATAGTCATTGTTTCAAAAAAAATCTTCTTGATACTGTAAAAAAAACCTAAGTAAGCGACTTACCTCCTGATCGAGCCACTAAAATGCTTAGTTTAGCATAAGCTTAGAGCCGGTTAACGTCATGCAACCGTTAGAGATGACTCGTTCGTCGGACGCTAGTAGCAAAGTATACATTGAATTTCAGTATAAATAAAATGATAAAAAAGAAAACGTATTAATTTTATATGCAAGCTGATATTACACTAATCTCATAATCTCGAAAACAACGGAAAATAACAATCTATGCTAAAATTGTGCTATCCAAGACTATTCAATGTATCTGAGAATTTCAAACACAACCTTCTATTGAATCTCTTAGGTGCTATGTTATACCTTGGCGGTGTACCTTACTTCATTATTGAGACTACCACTACTTAATGATTTTAGGATTTAGAATGTAAAGATTTGAAAATACCCCATTTGCCTGTTCTCCTACAGCATCGTGCAGTTAGCTCGTCAAAAAAACAGCGCCCATGGATTGTGAAGCCCTGTGATAATTGGCGACCGAAGATGCGTTCGTTGTCAGCTATTCATAATGCGACGCTAACCTTCTAAAGAAACTTACCTAACCTAATAAAATAATTTATTAAAGCTTTTTTGTTCGCTTTCCTCCATAACATGAATCACCCTGCTAATAAAGCAGGTTTGTTTGTTAGTGATTTATTAATATATCTAAATATTTTTGAAGCTCTTCTTATCGGCATCGGCAAACGCTGTAAAATACTGCGGAGCAACTTTCGGTTTCTAAAACAGACTCCACTGTGGGAGCTGTAGACCTTATAGCGAGTAGTAGTAAAGAGCTTCATCTCAAATATGCCGTTCTTCAATGACATCATTTGACTGCGTAGAAAACTGCTACCAATAACCACGCGTTAAATGTAGCAGTATAGCAAAAACGCTAAAATCCAACGAAAAGACGGGCCAATTTTTACATGAAATGGTCAAATATAATATAAAAAATCACCTAAATTACCTTCTATCTAATGTCATATATTCTGTACTTTAAAACTCAGACAATAAGTTATTATCGATAAAGTGACACAACGTCAATTTGTCATAAAATTATTATTGAACTTTGGTTGCATTGACAGTAAAATTAAAATGTCTGTGGTTATGTAGGATTTAGCCATTAAGTAAGAGAGCCTGCTGTTCATATTTTGTTTGCAAGCGCGCGAAATAACCCTAAGACTATTTTTTCGTCAACGTATATGCATGCAACTTAGAATAGAATTATGACATACCAACACAATTTACCACATACAATTATAACAAGTTAAATCGTCAGCTATGTTCCTAAGGCCATTCTTTCACCGTAGGCAGTACGTTGAAAATTTTTTTAGCACCTTGTTGCCTATCTTCGCCCTGCCTTCTACAAAATGAAACTTATCTGCAGGTTTTATGTTCATGACGTATGTCGCATGTATATACTTGAGCACGTGTCTCAGGTTATTCCAAAGGATAAACAACAAACTTGACATATAATAGAATAAAAAAATTTTCATTATGATTTGATTTACAATGAGCATGTTTTTTTTAAATTAGATTTTGATAGAATTGGTCTTAGCTTGACTGAAGAATATAATTGGAAGATCTTCGTTACAGTTTGATATTTTAGTTAGAGTTCGATTTGCTAATGCTACATGTGCTTTAAAGTATTTAAATGAGAAGCTTCTACACTCTCGAATATTATTGATAACGTTCTTACGTTTATAGTACGTGTAAATACAGGACCTGCGGCAGGAATTGTTGTTTCTTTTCGAACAAAAACATGTTGCGCATGCATGCATGCTTCGTCCATTTTTTGCCTATGTACGTTGTTGGCTTTTATACGTTCTACCCAAACACAGAGATCTCTAATCCTATAACATCTAAACGAATATATGCCTAGGTAATTCTCTGAACAATATGTCCAAAATTAAAAATTTGCCAAAGTGTACTGCTAAGTCCAATTTGTTACGACCTTCACGCTTAACTAGTAACATGTACAGGGTGTTCAGGGAGTTGCTCAATGCAGTTGGGGATCATCCGAAGTTTATCGCAGTTCGACGTTTTCAAAGATGATATTTTTCATTTGTTGCGTGTATTTCAAAGCAGCAACGCGGTATAAGTTAGTGAAGGATGCCAAAGTTTAGCTGAATTTTCGCTAAGTATAAGATGACGACCCATAGATCAGTTGTCTATTCTTTCCTACAAAATTGACGTTGATAGTTAGAGACGATTTTCTTCTTATTTGCAATCACATAGATTCAGATGGCCAGAGCTAGTGCTAGGTATGAATAAACGTATGAACATCACAAAGGCGTCCGGTTGTCAGACCGACCAAAGATATGGTCCATCTGTCTGCGGGCGTTTTTTGAAAATGACATATATGGCTTGAATTCGCCGAGATATCAGACAGCAGCTGCATCTTCCCTGCGAGCCGCGATAGCAAAGTTTCTGCCAGAATTTATGGTAACGAGTGGTGGCAAAATTCGGAAAGCTGTACTCTCGTATCATATCAATTTTTCGCAGTCCTGTTCCTTGCTGGAAGTTCATGTAGATACCATCAATTCCACGTGAGCGAGGTGTCCTCTTTGCTATGGGCCCACCTCATTTTTAATGCGAGGTTGAATTAAGGCACTTCTACATGGGAGAGAATATTACAAAAAAACCTTAACAACAGCAAAAAGCTTAAGCTGGATCCAGATTGTTGTCAGTTCCTGTAAAAAGTGCGCAAAATCAAAAACTAAGTTGTGAGAGTGCCATTTAACAAGCAATTAAATAAACAATATCGTCGTAGAACCTTGTACAACCTGTATGCAAGCAAAAGTTCTCATAAAAACACCTTGCTCTAAGTCAATTGCCTGTAAAAGTTCTGCACTATAGGCTTTTATGTAGCCGTTCCCGTAAACGACAAGTAGATCCATTGTCGTATTATTCAAAGGCCATTAAGATGTAATACACTAATGAGAATTCTTTATGCGAAAAGAAAAGCGAAGGCGGGTGAATTTGTTAACAGGGACTCGTTCAAAACCTGACAGACCGCGCATTTTCTGAAAGAAAAGCGGACAAATCTGGTAAATCTGGCAAACAACTCTCGGAAATCGGACCTATTTGATTCTACCAGATCTTGTTCCCATCGGTAAAAAGGGATGTAAGTTACAAATTACGTTAACGATTAGATTCAAGTAAAATTAAATTAAAACCAAGAGTGATTTTAGCATGCAATCCTTTTTGCTTCCAGTGAATTTCATTGTATTCGGAACATGCACGAAGTTTAGCGTCTATCAGCTGTGGGTTGTTTTATTGTAAAATACCGGGCAACGCCGTCTCGGTACAGAGTCTAGCAGTAGAATGTTGATAATTAAACAGCGTATTGATTTCTAATGACCATCACGTTCCAGAAGTAGCATCAGCGTTGTATCGGCTTATCGACTCTTCTTTACAGCGACTCTAATTGTGATTGCAAGATATCGATCACAATGAAAAGTTTCCAAGCACCGTAAATTAATTCGATAAGAATTTTCTCTCCTCTCGTAAATACGGGCCGGCTGTAACCAGTGGTACTTGATTTAGTTAATGTTTTAACATTAAACACAATTATTATGATTTCAATTGTGCGATATCATAGACTCGTCAGAAGTCCTTTTGTATTAGAGCCACAGTAACTCTATTCTTCGATTAAATGTCGTATTAGGTAATAATTTCACGCTATTTGATGACCCCATTTGTAGAAGTATCTACGACGTAATTACCAGTAACCCATTTATATGGGCAGCACACTGCCCACAGCTGGCCGACGCTAGCCCTCCAATCGTTCAGCTTCAGATGCGTGTATCGTGATAAATTTTCGCTTCTATTTATCTTAGAGCGGTTTGCTTTGCGGAGTCGGTAAGCGACCCTGTGCTTTTTGGTGAAGCTACTCCAGGACACGTCTAAACTGTTAGTCGATGAGTTGTAAGCAATGTACGCCCGTTATTAAACTATTCTGATCTATTCTTTATTATCACATGGACAAACGTTTATTATTTGCATTATACGCTATCGTACCGGCACTAACAGGAATGCCGCTTTACCTCTATCATTTATTGCAATAGCACACTCTGATCTATACTCTGCTGTGTAAACCTAGTACGTGGTTATATGGAGCGGATAGGTGAGCACCACCTCATATTACCTTCCTATTATCGCATGCAGATTCTGTTATACATGCACATCCCACATGTATCTCATACATATTATAACAGAAAACTATCGGATCGTTTAGCCCTTCTCGAAATCTGCGAAATCGACAAGCCTCTCCTTGTCGATTTCGCAGAACAGATTCACCAGGTAATCAATTCAGTTGTCCCTCAGTATCAAATACTTGACAGGGAGGTTTTTTGACTTTTACATTGAGGGGATTTTGCCAAAACTACGTTATTACCGTGTGGTAATAAAAATGGTCTTACGCAGTGTAAAGTGAATGGCAGAACATCGTTACACGAATCTTGTCCCTCTATACACCGCACAATGAAGCCGTACTTTTTCTGAGATTTAATCGTGCTCAATATAATGACTAACCTAACGTAATTAAAAAGCGCTTACACAGTCCATTACTACAAACTACCTAAAATGTCCAGATACATTTCTACATCGACCATAATTTACTTGACTTCAGTCGACAGCAAGTAGTTGAAAGGCGACAAGTGGGAATGACGATTGGCAGCATAGCTTCTGGGACGGGAGCGAGTTCGTGAGAATAAGTAGATTGAAAAAAATAATATGGCTTACATTTTTTATGGCTCAAAACCGGTCCTATTTGGCACGTAAGCACATATAAAGACTAGCTACTTCCACTCGCCTTAGCACAGTACTATTGTCTGTTACCCGTACGCCCTATAAACGCTCTCAGCCTGATCGGCCAAATCCCGCCTTGCTGCCACCACTTTTCAAATGTCTATAACTCACAAACTCGTAGGGTCTATCTAAATTCAAAAAAACACCTAGTAAATCCTAAAGTGGACGCTCGACAAGAACTAACCGTAGAACAGGAGCTCGGGAACGCAAAACTCTGGGTATCGATATGCGTACATTCAGTAGCGAGACAATGGCGCCTGACCGTGCAGATTATGGGATACGACTCGCGGAATGTTTGATAAACGTGTACTAAGGAGAAGAGGGGCAGGCTAGCTCTTCATCCATAGCACGCCATATCGTGGTAAATGCCTCTTGGCGGTCACCCCTCTGTAGAAGAGCGATAACAGCAACTTGTTCTTTTGCAGTAACTGCCATCTTGAGTCTCGTCGTATCCTGTGCAAGACGATAGGACAATGAAGGCAGAAGGAAAAACGTTTCTTGGACTCGCGCACACACCAGCACTAAAAGGGCGAGAGAGAAGGACAAAAGTCAGGTACCGAAAATGGAACGTGGTATTCAAGCACCTGCATGGCGCTTCACAAAGATGCTGGGGTAGACTGGTAATCATAGTCCTGCTCGTATCGTGCGGGTGAAAATTACACAGGACAAAGGGATAGAGAATACTGTCGCCTCAATACGATGACAACTTGCGCGTCTAAAACATCGAGATGCAGCTTAACAAATAATGCCGATTTGTAGCAAAATACCTTTCATATAGTAAAGACCTGTTAGATACCGTATGTTGCTTTCTTTTATGCTGGCTTTGAGGTCGTCTTTCATTTGCACTGATAGCTTTTACGGACAAGATCAGATAACATGACCATTAGTACCCTGTGGTCATTTTCCCATATTTAAATAGTGTAGAGCTATTCAACGGGATGACTGCGTTATTTATTATTACTGCCTGATATTTTAGCAAGTGTTCCGACCTTTGGCAGAAAAAGAGGCTCCATCGTCGGTCGATTTTCTTTTTATGTGGAAGATCAATAAGTTTGCGGTCACAAATACATTACTAAAATGAATAAAAAAAAAAAAAAAAAAAAAACTTGAGAAACTAGAACTGTTGTAAACTCTTAAATACAATCCAGGCATACAGTCTTTTTTCACTCAGTTAAGTATAATAACCGCTTTACAAGATTTTATCGTCTCCTATTAGGCTTCCGCCTCAACTGTAACAGCTGTGCTTATTGGCATTCTATAGAGAATCAAAATAAATTTGCCTATTATCAAATCTTTTATGTGCTCTCTATATACATTACCTTTCTGTACTTCCCACTGATTGTATCCTTGTTTTCATTCTGCATAAATCTTGTCTCTACAACTACAGTAGTACTAGGTGCCGAAGTATCTGCCCAAGTAGATGATTCAGCTCTATTGGAATATCCTGCACTCGCAATCCCATAACGTCAACTAAACCCACAAATCGTTTGTCTGAGTTAGCGCAGTGAAAAAATTATTTTCTCAAGAGTTTCTTCATATGACTAAAGGTCCACTACTTGTGACGCATTCGGGTTTTACGAGTTGAGTATTTATGACGAACCCATAACGGTAAATAACTGTACTGTTCAGCCATAATACTAGACTAGGTCTCGATGTCCGGATCACCTTAGCATAGAACAGATCTATCATATAGAGTGAACATTTAAATTCCAAATTGTAATTTCTTTTTCTTTAATACCGAAATGTTGACTTTTTCCTAAAGTAAACATGTGCGACTTATGTATAGAATAACACATCGAGTAAATGTCCTACACAGTATTGCTGATTTGTTCGCGTTTCTTTCAATAGCGTGTTTTTTATGGAAAAAAAAATTGCCAAACACTCAATCCCGGTTTGGCATAATTGTGCTTTGATTTCAGTAATATTCTCATACCTCTCTCATACCTCCTCTTCTCAAACATGGGTCTCAACAAACATGGGTTTGTTGGCAAAAATCCCATAAAAGTCAAAGAACGACGAATTGCACGATATGTACTGTCAGTTGTGGTCACCCAAATGAAGGCTTACACGGCCAGGAAAAGTCTTGTATAGCAAATGTAACCATGCGGTTAGAACGACACGTCTTTGAGATCCATGTCATCTATTCGCGGCATAACCCCAATACCGTTCACCATTGACTGTACGTTTCTAACGCAGCCTCCAGAGAAAAATGGTCGAACGATGCCTACAGTCAAAAATTCACACTAAATAATGATGCTCTCCCTAAATGTGACAATTTCGCTTGTCCATAAAGCCATCATTATCGATATGAGCCTCATGTTTGTGGCAAGACTTGTTCTTCACTTGTGATTTCTGAATTAACCTTTTTACGACTTCGCTTCAATGCGCATGATCTACAGACTTCGGTCATGGAGTCAGTTAAAGCTTCCTTGTAAGGATGAAGGCGCAAATCTTTCGGCAGCACAGAGTGCTCGTTTAAATATTGCACACATTTCAATAGTTTTTTTTTTTTTATATTTGTCAATTGAACTCCCCATCGTTGGTCTAGTGGGACATTTTTATTTGTATGCCTTCTAAAAGTTAGATGCGAATGGTGACAATATAGCTTTGCCATTTTCACAATAACGTAGAACATTAACGTACGCAATCCGTATTACATTGTGCTTTAGTTCGATAGTAACGCCCCGACAGCAGGGTACCAATTGCTAATCACAACACAATGCATTTGGTGCAAACCTATCGAACGCAACTAATATCTGTACATACAGAAAATTTAGTGAAAACAGGTATACGCTGTGTTATCTAGTGATGTACTATGCCGTAAGAAGGACGCAATTTCGAGTGTATCAACAAAATTGGACTAATCAATATATCCGTTACAAAAAATGTTTTCTCCATACGAAGCACTCTGGCGACAAGTTCCAAAGAAACGCTACTAGATTTAAACGTTTACATATATCATCCTTGTATGCGATCCTATATATGAAAAATAGTCCATATGAGACGTACCTTCTAGGCTTGGTGGATATAAATATAAAATATATATAAATCTGTGCGTGCGTGTTTGTTTAGGAAGGATAGAGGTACCCGTGATAGTTTACCGGGTAATGTATGTGTCTGTTTCTCTTAGAGACACCTTTTGTTCCAGGTTCGAATCAGGGCATGGACACACCGTGTTTACGTGCTGGGGCCAGCTGTCTGACGGAACGCCTAACGGCGACACCGGACATAAAATTCGAAACACAGAGGTAGCATAGAATAAGTTTCCATCATATTCCGTACGCTCGCTTGTAAGGCGAAGCCTGCTTCAATTCACGTACATATGCATATGTTATACGGAAATATCCATGGATCTATGACGGCTTTTTACCAGCAGCACGAGACACGGGGTCAAAATCGGTCCAACCTTTTAACCAGTTAGGTTTCATCCTATGCAGGGTACGCCCCCTAAAGATCGTTTCAATTCAAGGTGTGTCGTGGCCCTCCACTAATCTATGATTTTGTCGTAAAGCTTTCTCGCACCGCTTACACTCTAGCTTTTGTAACTCTACCATTGTGTATAGGGCCAAACAACTGGCAAAAGTAGAACAATAATAGAGTATCTCCAACAAGTTGAACTCAACCAGCAACAGTAGCAGCAAGCGATGTAATTCTATTAAGTTGGCTCCGGGCGGTTAGGCTTGCCGCTTAACTCTCACAACAAAACTTTTACCTTAATGGCCATCATATTTTATGAGATATTATTCACGATATGGGAAAATGAATGAGGAAATGAGCAGAAGGAGCATGTTGGCTATATACATCCCATAGAGCTATTTATTTTAATAACGGGTCGCGGCGTCAGGTGTCGACGAGAGATTGGAGCGAGGTATGTCGACGTTAACAGTTAACCGCCAACTGCAAATGTGATTAACGCAAACATTTAGCGAATAGTAAGCGAGCTATTTCGTAGAATTTTCGTCTCGTATACCGCACAACTTTTACCGTACGTTATTTACGCCATGTCGGAACACCGTATGTCTCGGTGGGGATCCATGTAAATGGCGACAGGCGTCTCTGTGTAGGTATCAGTATTCAGCAATCTGTTAGAATTCGTACACTATGGGCTAAACGATGATTCCCTGCGGTTGTAGAAGTCCAAAAACGATAATAATGTAGCCAGAATTTATTACGTGTTTTAGTAACGGTCAAAAAGAACGCTTGTCCCTTACGCAACAGTTTTTTTTGCAAGCGTCACTTCCGCGCCGGGGCCTTAGTCCCTATAGCTGACATGCAGAATTTTTTAAAACGACTATCGAACGAAATAATAAAATGAAATACCGAAAAATATACGCCCCGTCCGCCTGGAACCATATTCATGCTTAAATTTAATTAATTAAAAGTAAATGTAATTTAAATATACGTTTGCCACTAATACTCAAGACTGAGCGACAAAACCTACTTTTATCGGCTAGGAATGCTAACGTTTTCTAGTGATCTATATTCAATAGCTGAAACAGATTATAGGCGCCTTATGGTCAAGCGCATAGTGACATATGGGAGATTACTCTATTTATTTAGCTCATGCAGTTTAGTTGATTCCATTTACCCCATCGTTTCCTCTTCATTGGATGTCCTTCTTCAACTGCTTCTATATATATATAGAGAGAGAGAGAGGTCATAGCATTTATCACCTCTGTAGAATAATCTATTACTACAATTTTAATATCGTTGAAAAGTTTATTATGTTCTATTATTGTCAGTTTAATATACCCGATACACACAAAATTACTAAATGCTTGAATAAGCGTCTATTTGTCCACGCGCCAATATCTTGTCGCCCATATATAATATTATGGTGTTGTCTTCGCAGTAGTTGTTTTATGGATGGTTTATGGCATATTTACTAGACGGTTATTGATTTTTTATTTGGTCCGTTAGTGGATATCTGGTAATCGTAAAGCTTCAGCTGTGGTGCCGACTGGACGCTAGCTACAATTTCAAAGGTACGGCAACTAATAGCGGAGCTACAACAGTGACTTTCAGTGGCGGACAAAGCTAGCGCCGTGTCCTAAAGGTACTATTTCGGCTCGCAGGTCACACGGTTGCGGTGTTGTCGCTACCAGTATGTAGGATAACACACGGATCGCTCGACTAACCAGCCAGCTAATGCACAACGCTAAATTGTTAGACAATCCACGCTGTGCGGAAAGACCATGAGGGCAACAATGAGAGTGCAGGAACGAACGGGAAGGCCATAGCTACACCGTCGTGCTCCCACGGGCCGGTTTGGCGCTAACGACAGCTCGTTTACGACATACGCTGTACCGAGACCGCCTCGAGACCGGCGGTGCTCTGTCGTACGCTATATGCACTACGGCACTAGCCACTCTCTGGTTTTGCCTGCTGCGAAGGCCTTCGAGCCTCTCGCAGCTCCGTCTTCTATATACCCCCTGGAAGCACTGCAACGGAACGGAGCTCGACGGAATTTGCACACCAAACCAGTAAATGAATGGTGGTTTTCGTGTTTGTATCACGCGCCTACATTTAGGGAACCGGCTCTCCACCATCCCTATTGTACATGTCTTCCGCGACGCCTTCTCCCGTTTTAGACGAAGTCACACAGGCCGAGCATTCCTATAGCCTGTCAATACTCACTTAATTTTGAACAGCTCGTCTCCCTCGTTATGTCTGCATGGCGAATTGCCTTCTGTTTGTAACTGCACATACGGCTAGAGTTGTATCACAAACCGGGTGCTCGAAAAGAGAGTGGGCTCCGTAGAAACCCAACGAGAGAGTACGTCACCAGAAGGACCAATTTGGGGTGGGCGTTCAAGGAGCCTTCTACCGGTAATGGATTTCTACTTTCCTGGTCTTACAATATAACATGCTACCAAGACATCTCACAAAAAACAACGTATGCCCGTAGTAATAAACGAACAACGCCGTACGCATTTAGCGTTTGCTATCCTAAAGCTGCAATAGACTCTATAGCCACCTGAAAATGAAGCAGATGAAATTTTCCGGTTGTAAGTGTCGCACGCAGGGGTGGCCTTGGTCGCGGCCTAACAAGGGTACTCCATTGTCCTTCCCCCTTTTTCTGGGCCCGCTTTCCTTGCCTACACGCGTGTTTTAATAGGCATGTGAAGTATAAAAAGGAATACGTCTGTTCAACTCAGAAAGAACATGGAGGCAGATGCGCCACCTGGTGCATGCCCTTCTGGCTAGCAATGCAATTGCAGATAACAACTCTAGAAAAAAGTTTTCTAGCATACGACTGTTTGTAGAGACATAATTACGCTTTGTGCGCACGGTACGCATACAGAAAAAAATTATCGAACATGTTCGTTAATCTAACACCGGGAATAAACAAGCTAGAAAATAATTGCAGCCATCAAATCACGATATCCATAAAACTTTTTACAGCGAAGTTTTCCACCGTTTTGCATTGAAGACGCACAAGTTTCGGTGAGCGAAACTAAGTTGTAACTTTATTTTTATTACCATGTAAACCAGTCTATGGTTTACGGATTTACGACGAATAAGAAGCCTGCACGCGGTAGACTATACAACACTTGATTTGGTTGTCATCAATTTAGGGTTTTGCATCTTGCCGCGAAGTCTGTTAGCTTAGAGTTGTTAATTATCAGGAAAGCGGTGAAGCGCCGTGTATATTGGCAACTATTTCTGTAATACCCTCGTATGTATTTATGTCTGTTTAATAGCGACAGTGGTTAATTTCCTACTAGTGTCATTCCTAACATCCTTACAATATAGTTGATATCTCAGCTAATTGCGATGCCCGTGAAAGCTTAGTGGCTAACGTATCCATATACTAACCTTACGGACACGTTGTGGCCTAGGTTCGAATCCGAGCACGAACATATTTCGTGTTTCTTTGAGAGCGAGCCGTGTGATGGGGTGCTTCATAGTGATACCGCACATAAAACAGGAAACAAGTAAGGCTAATTAATTAATTAAACTAAAACAGTATTACATTTTTCCTCGATGAGATACGTAGCTCCAAAATGAACTAACATCGTATTTTTCGTACATTGGCACAATAATATGGACGCTCAGACCCAGTGTTAAAAGAACTAGTATTTGCTGGTTAAGAAAGCTTTGATGACCATAAAATTTAAATATTTCCTATGAAACTTATGAATCGAAATGGAATGTTTGGGTCTCCAGGGGTTGCAAAATACGTACCACAGCTAAACCGCTCCGCTGAACATCTAATCCATCCGTTTCATCAAACCATCATCATTTCCCAAAAGAGAATCGATATTTGAGCATCGGCGAACATTTTTCCCCGTAAATCACTGTGCCTCCACTGACATCATTATACATCCATGGTTGCCAATTTTTTGCACCGCTCAAAGCTGTGTAATGTCCCATTCTATTCGAGGGGTTACGTTGACGCTAAATTGGAAAAAGGCTAACCGAAGGACACTGGTATTATTACATAGGCTCTCTTTGGCTGTCGAGTGATTCGTTAAGGTGGGGCTGGATTTCCGAGCTCTGTGCGCAATATGGTCGGGGCAGCGGTTTCGTGTTTGTATTAGAAATAGAGTGAAGCGACCGGAACAAAGACTAAGCATCGTTGCTGCTATCTCAATGCCGTCTGCAATGCGATATCTGGTGTCGATTAGAAATCCCTCGAGGCTGCTTACTGCTTTTACTCCGCCATCGCATGGCCAACCACGCGGTAAACTAACGGCTGTACCGTCAGTACACAACGCTACTACGGTTCGTCACGTAATGCCAACTTCGTAACAGAAGAAACTGAGTGAAGCAGTTAATGCATGCAATTACGCCAAGTGATTAACTACTGGAAGCACTTTTTGAGAACTTTGAGCCTGTTGTTCCTCATCGAAACTGAACAGTCCTTTGTAAAGGAAATTTGTAATTCCTTAAGCAAACAGGAGTTAAAATTAACCTTGTACTGCAGATATGTGTAACTATATCTACATAACAATAAATTTGTTCAGTGGTTGCCCATCTCGTTCGTAATTGCTCATCTGCATTTTTATCATCTCGCCTACTCTCCTAGATTGGGTTTTCTGACCTTCGTTGAAGAAGACATAACAATAAACACTAAGGAAATCCAAAGGCCGCAGATGTGATAGTCGTAGCAAACCCGCACAGCTGTACACAAGCTACAGGGAGAAACAGTGTGCACTAGTTGCAGCAGGTGTTCAGGTACGGTGTACAAGGCAAAACACCGGCGCAATACTGATAGATGTAGCAGTGCGTAGTCGGGGTCGGCTCCGGCGTGTCATCAACTTGGGTCGGTTATTGCGGCCTTGGCCCCGATGTCCCCCAGATCTGCTATAATCCCATTAGGTAAATGTGATCTGGCCTAGCTTTTGAAAAGAAAAAGGAGACAGTGCACAGGACAGCCGACGAAGACAGGCTGGAGGAATGACATTTGCTGGCCAGCTATACTTGGAGGAAAAGAACAGAGCCAAATGGGGGTCTAATTGGGGGCGTCACCCAGCGTATGTAGATTGCTCGAGCCAAACAGAAGTGAAAGCAGTGCGCAAGAAGAGATCAATGATGCGGTGGTTACGCTGACATGACGACAGGAAGAAGGCTCCATCACTACAGCTGGTATTGGAGGCAGCAGTAGTGACCGGAAGAATCGTGTAAGCGCATTTTTGATTTAACTGTTTGCCGCCGTACAACTCTCAGGTAGATGCTATTCCGGATATCAGCAGAACAGTCGCTACCGCTTTTAGTAACATTGGCATGTCATTCCGCGTGGTTTTCAAATGACTAACCAGTTGACAAGCATGTAGGGCTTTAAGTGTCCCTGTAACAATAGTACTTCGGCAATTTAGACTTGGAATCTAACTCGAGTGCGAGCATCAAGTCCGAAGCCTACCGGCTTAGACTTACGACAGGACAAATGACCGAGCGGCACGCTGCTAGCTGTCGCGTTTTGTTTTTTCGAAACATAGGGAATCAAGAGTGAAGAGAAATAACAATAGTAGTGGGAAATGTGTCGAGGTAAAAGAGAAAACGACGAACAGGTCTAAGGCCCACTATGGTGTCAGGCTATGTGGTGATGTATAAAGGCATGTTCCAGAAATCGTCTTGTAGGGGATGCTCGAATAATCTGAGAGCTTGTCCTCAACGTCATTTAAAGTGCACCTCTTTCTATGCCATCTTTCTTCTCGGTAAGCAGGGTTGGCCCGTGCTCCTTTTTTGGAGAAGTCGGTACGGCTCAAATGCGTTCGTGATAAAAGCCGACCTATACCAGATCTTGGCAGATGGCCGAAAGTCACTGAGTGGGCTGAAATGTACTGCTGCCAGTCACGCAAGTTTCAGGCCAAAAAAGCCACCAACCTGGTTGAGCCTGCATTGCCACCATAGTCAGGTCGTTACACGACTGAGTATTGCGACGTTTGGGCAGGCAGAACGCTGAATCTCCATGAAGAGAAATTAGATTGAATTAAATAACGTACTCCATGGCCGTAACATCGTGCAATTTCAGCATAATCGCTTTGTTAGAGCTAATCATAAGTGGGGCTCAAATGTTGGATACAAAATTTGGTAAAACGACTACTAAAAGTAGTTATTTTAAGAAAATTATTAAAAAAAAACCTTACAAGAGAAGAGCCCAAAAAACACTTAGTTGCTTATACCGAAGGAGCACTTGGAGTTTCGGATTTATCGAAAACTATTAGAATATATTGTGTTAAAAAATTGTAAATACTGCTCACTATACCTTTTACAGTGATGATCATCTATGATTAGTTGATTATGTGGATCACAATGCCTTCAGCATTTACCAATAATACCAAGAACATCTTAATAATTCCTTTTATATATATATATATATATATATATATATCTTGAAAACAAGTCATACGAACTGTAAAACATGTTATAACACCAGGCTAAGGTATCGCAAAGTCCGCGCTAATACGGTGAGACTACATTACCACATATCTAGCGAATACGACAACGTTCGTACTACCAAATTCCTTTTTAATAGCCATATAGATAAAGGCATGGCGAAAATTCCCAAAATTCAAACGTCAGTTATCTGTGTGTCTCCAGACGCGTGCACAAAGTGGCGATCGTGCTTCGTTTCACAAAGCCGATATGAATGAATTGTCTTGCTCCACGTGCGTTTGGCGTACATACTCTAATAGGACTTCTCGTTACCTATTCATTTGCGATAGTTTATATGCTCGCACATTGCTGGTAGTGTTAAAATGTTTTTGTTGTTTGTCACGAACTTCCGACGGCCTAAGCGGTATGGCACCGCTTTTGATCAAACATCGCGGGAAAGCCCGAAAGCTTGCTGAGGCTGTGAGCCCGTGTTAATTGGTAGTTTGCTTCATCTAGATTTGCTGTGTGTGACACTCCTGTTTTATCCGACAGCAAATTTCAAAGTCTGCCGGAAAATCGGGGCTCGTCAATGTATTTTTTGCATAAAAAAAGGGGCAAATTATTTGAAAGCACATAAGTACACAGGAAAAAAATTCCGGTTTTTCTTTCACGATACACACTATATATTCTATTGTATATGAATTACTTTTACCAAACTCAGCTAAAGATGAATGACAACTTATAAATAGCATATATATGTATGCCGCATGTGGTATTTCTCTAGAAACCTAAGATCATTTGCCTCACCCCCTTCAGTATAAGGAAATCAATAACTTTAGTTATATATTATCTACGTTAAACCAAACAGCTTGTAGAAAAATATCATAATTCTACTAAATATGATTAGTCTGAATTAACACGTAGTTTTTCAGTGACCCTACTTGAAATCTACAGCCTGCTCCTAACTCCGATGCGACATTACGTCTAGCTATTCGCTCTATTTTGCTTCAAGCTGCTATTGAACAAGTTCTAATGAAGTACGTTTGATTAAACTACGCGTTAACGTAAACGTTACAGAAGTTTTTTTACCATTGACAATGGCTAAGAAGTTTGCTCAAGTGAACTAATGTCAGAATGTCTTTTCTTACAAGTTGCATTTTACGGTCGTGCAGAATGCATAGAATAACTAATGCGAGAGAATATGCTATAGCAGACTGCAGTAGCTTTATCGTATCTATGATGATTTACTTATTACAGATGAATGTTTTATATTACTTTGAGGCCACTGTTAAGTTGTGTGACTGCGTGCACGTCTTGAGACCATGTACCCTCCGTAACATGCTGCAGGTAATTGATTAGAGAACATAATTGAGAACGTAATGTTCCCTTTACGATTTGTTTACCTGTAAATTAACAAATAATTAGTCAGAATCCTGCACCTATCACAGGAAGACAAGCTCAAGCTGAATTTCGTTTGTTTACATAAAATAGGCTTTGATATCACAGCGTTGTAGTTTATTCCATTGGCATCCTATTAGAAAGCTCAGGATCTCTTCAACTAACACTTTATTGTCCCAACTGGATCGCCTCGCCTTGACGGTCAATCTATAGCTTCCTCTGTTTGCCTATCTGGGTAGTTTCTCTCAACGTTATACAAACGTAATGACAACCTGATCAAAAAACCTCATGAGAAACGTCTCCACCTGTCAGCTTAAGTAAGGCAGCGCTCCTACTAAAATCCTTTCTTCCACTAGTGGTAAACCTTACAAACGACAGTGATCACATTGCTTTTATATGAAAGAGAGATTAAGGCTAAGGTGAGGACGACTAGTAAAGACGCGGCAAAACGATTAAGTGTTACGTGTCAAAGTAGGTGTAATTGCTTGTTTTATATGAATTTTATTAAATGTGCAGGCAACCAGAACCTTAATATTATATTTCCGTGTGATGCAAGGGTAAATAAAATTGCATGAGTCATGCCCTGACAATAATATTAAGGATCCCGAGAGCAAATATCGGTATCTTTTGTTGAATACTTAATTAATAGATGCTAGCCGATTAGTTATTACTCTAAACTAGGGAAGCGATTGAAGGAAACATTTTATTTGGGGCTAGCTTTTTTGGTAATATGTGTCTGACGTTATGTAATAGTTCTGTGTGTATCGCTTATAGAGGTAAAATCTTTTGGTGATCCTTATTCACATCGGTCTCCATAATGTAAACGATAATTAAAGGCGCCTCCTGTCAAGGGTCACAGAGAATTAGGTTTCTGTTAAGGCTAGATCTAATAATATTCTGATGTACGCTCCCAGTCTACGATATATCTAACACATATTCTTTAATACAAATGCAATGGATACAGAGTCCTACATGTCTCTGTTCGCATCAGGTGGAAGGAAAGAAACAAGGAAAGCATGATAATATGGTGCGTCGTGTTTTGTCTTTTTGTAAACCTTTTTTTTATTTAAACTTTAACGTATCCTCGAAAGAGTATATACTTCTTACTAAATATTTTTCTAGCATTTAATTGATATAAATTTTGTGAGAAAAAAATAAATGCAAAAAATAATTGTCATTTATCTCCTAAACGGACAGCCGTCAATGCAGCAGCTTGAACGGCTAAACTTCTGGCTGAACAAGAGAAAATCATTACATTGAGTTCCGTCATAACACACATGTATACATATATAAAGTCAGTCATGTAATCATAAAGAGAACTGTTGCAAAATAAAAATTCATGTTTTATTTCTCGATGATTAGAAAAGCAGCAACTATTGTATATGTGTAATTACAAAAACATAAAGCTAGGAAGATTCTATGCAGAGCACGTGTACTCAGAATTTTGTAACGTTACACCAAATCCAATTCAGTGTTAGGAAGTCTAAGGAAAATAGCAAATTACACAGACCTCCTGATCTGGTGCACTAACAACGAGGCAATTTTTGCCCCTCTGGAGCAGTGATCCCTTTTTACGTTGATTAAAATTGAAAATAATTCGACTTGCGTACAGTTCCGCGTCGACCCATTCGACTTCTCCAATATTGGAAGAATTAACTAGAGGCAAAGAGAAATGGTGATGCCCGCTCTAATATGCTCCAGATGCGCCCCACGCTCCGCTGTATAGAACTATTGAGAAAAGTAATTTCGCTCAAATTGTTTAGTTTCGTCCCACCCTAAACGAAAAATATTTAGTAACGAGTAGAAAAAGGACCGGGATGAGGATCGTTTATTGTTTGAGAAATCCAAGCATTTGCCGTTAGAGAATGTCTGGTAAAATATGATCTCTGATTGGATGACTGGAGCTTTAATGCTGTAAATTGAAAACACCGTTTACTTCAAAAGCAAAGTGAATACGTATTGAGTATTTCGTTAGCTGCTTTTCAATGGCGCATTGTTGTTTTCGACAGAAAAATCGACCGGAAATAATTGAATTCCCGAGGACGGTAACGATATTTTTTTAAATTAAAGAGGCAGTTAATGAAATAGCATTGTTTGGCTTACTGCCGAAGATCAAGTATCTGGTAAATGTGGAGTTAGGCCAGTAATATTGTCTTATATTAAATAGATAAAATACTGTGCATCTAATATCCGCACGAGTACATATATAACCTAGATATTGCTAGATATTGGCAGCTTACCAGTTACTATGAAAAGTTAGCACACTCTTGAGAAGAATCGATTGCGAATAACTTTAATAGCGATGAGTTAATTGTTTCGAGATAATCCAGAAGTTCGCTTGTGCCAAAATCGTACATTAAAAATATTAGCACATACTACTCCAAGGCCTAATTCATTTGCTGTATGAAACGAAGCGGTAGATAAAGTAACAGAATACTAACAATAAATTAATTTTTGCCCACGATACACGTACCGTATGCCATATCACAAATAACAAATCAGACGGATTGATCATATTAAATGGCCAAAAGTATAGTCGTTTTGAAAAACCTAAAGTATCAGTAAAATACGACGCCGCGAACAGGTTGAACCTGAGTCAAACAAACAAATCTACGAAAAAATCAATCCGAGCTGAAATATGCAGTACGTAGATAAAACACTTGGTAATTAGAGATATTTTGATAGAACAGCTGGGGATGACAGCCTGAGACTGTTACGTAAATAGAATCGTCTTTGATGGGCATCAATAGACGTCAACCAAATAGTACCTCACACAGCGTTTGTAGAACGATTGCCAAGTATCGGAAATAATACCAGTAAATACAACTTAACATTAAAGATCACAGAGACTAGATTAGAATGATGATTAGAGGGCTAGATTATAATGATCGTATTTACTTCTATTGCCAAGCCTTATATTTTTAATTCTAATCATTCGAAATATTCATGGTTATCTTAATTTGTTAGTGAAAATTGAACTTGCCACTGCTGATAGACCACAATTAAAATGTTCGAGCTAAAAGATGCGGCAGTCATGGCGGCGGTTAAGGAAATTTAAATATTTGTTTAGCTATAATTGTAACTCATGACACAGTTCATGCCAGTCATAGTACTGCCACGCTGACATTTGGATTTTGCTACCTTCTCTTAGCGTTTACTATCCATTCTATTAAATACTTTACTAATTCTAAACCGAACGAGATTCCGAGTTTTATCATATTGTGGAGATATATATATATATATCCTATTCTATTTAGTAATAAATACTTCTTTACACTGTGCCTCAGGGTGTCTTTGAGGCAAGGTAACATGTGTTATTGCTACATTTCTGGTCTAGTTCTAATGGATCGGGAAAGCACAATGGCCTGGGTATACAGTGGGATGCCTAATACGTTCCGCTCTCAATCTCCTAGAGATCGTTGCGGGAGGATACAATTAGTTTTATGTATGCCTACCAAGAGGAAAAGCAATTCAACATGTGTAAAATACATTCTGTGATGTGATATTTAACGCACTTTAATTAAAATATAATATTGGGTTTATTTGTTTAAAACGGAATTTACCGTGTGCGTGCAGTGTGATATGCTTCTTATATACGTTACACATTTACATACGGTAAGGCTATAGACGTCGAGGCCGCGGTAAAAGAACGCTCTTACTAACGTTAAAGCTAGCTGTCGTAGCAAGGGCCTTCCCGTGTCTCAATATTTCGGTCCAGTATTGCCGGAAGGTTTGCTCGTAGCACGAAACGAAGTGTGCCTATGACTGCAACGTGTCCCTTAAAGCAGCAGGCAAGCACGCTACCCACGGAACTATCACGTAGCTATGTCTTCAGGTGTTGTCAGTTGTTATCGATTCATCACTGTGGTATTGTTGGCTCAGTCTTTGATATCGACAGCCTGTCAGTTTTTCAGCAAACAAAATCGAGTCCTGCCAAGGAAGTTCTAAAAACGTCCTGGCAATAGACACTAACCTGTGACAACCACGGTAGCAGGATTAACTATAATTTACTGGAATATTATCCATGGCGTTATTGTATTGGTGTTCCTGGAGCGTACAGCCTAGGCTGTTCTCCATTAAATTAGATTACTAACGGATTTTGTTTTACGATGGTTTTATTTAACTTCGATAAAAAACAAGTAGAAGTGACAAATTACTTTTTTGGTAATTGCACCTGTACATTCGCTCTAGATATAGCAATTTGAAACGTCTTCTTAGTTAACGTTACAACCATTAACAGACAGGCAAAAAGTATAAAGCAAATAATTTATGTACAGGTCTTGTTTCTTCGTTCTTAGTCGTACTTTTGACACTGTATGATTGCTTATAATTCAGGCGGGCGAATTATCATGTATCTATCACAAAACAACTGTATTTTCGGCCATACAGCGCGGATCTTATAAGCGGGAAGGCAAGGAACCAGAGCCGGATCGTAGCGAGCGGCCACGTCAATATCGGTTATCACCAGTATGATCCTCCGATCCTGGACGCGTATGTCTAGTAGAGTCCATATCAGTCAATATCGCGTTTTCTGAATTCGCTCTCTTAGTAATGACGATTTCCACGCTGCTAATAGCAGCTTCGACTGGTCGAGAATTGGTCGTATTCAGCTACGGTTAGCGGTGGTTAAAAAGGAGCCGGCGCCTGTATTCTTTCTAGTTTCCCAGCTTAACTTAATCCAAGCAACCTTGAACTCTCCTCTCCAACTATAGTTAGGTGGCCCGAGCGGACGACAAAATAAAAGCGCTTCGAGTCTTCCAAGGCCTACATCTAAATAAAGCACATGAAACAAAACTTATTTGAAACAAGGGACAGTCAATATCTATTCACAGTGTCTCATTGTTAGAGTTAGAATACGTATTTATCTGCGATCAGTTCTGCAGGTGTCATTTGTTAAACATATTTAGTTCGTCGCGCATTGTACGTAATATACCGTCGTCGAGTACAAAATGTCGAGTGTAAAAAGAAAATAAAATTTCTGTTAATTATGCATTATAGAATAGAGGTTAAGTGTGGTCTTCCTTGGTATTCGTCATGCATCAACCTTGTATCACGTTTATCGCTTTGCAGAAGAAAACATTACAAAGAGTACTGCATTACAATGGGTGATTCGTATGTGCGCAAACATTGTAAAATTGTTAACGTTCAGTGACATACACAAAACGTAATCCAACGATTCCGTGACACAACATCCTTATGGAATCAAAGGTGTCCTCGATTGACAGATCGAGAGCTTCTGTTGAATCAATCTACCGCATCCTCGATTCTGATTGGGAAATGTTATCACAGCAATGTTCGTTACGTAAACTTGTATTATTCATATAAATTTCTTGTATCGTATCAAAAATTGTACAGTTTTTCGTTGATTTGCCTTTAAGAGGGCAGACTAATATCGTCTCTCTGTGTGGTCGGACGGTGGTCCCACGAAGATATGCTTGCAAAATTATCGTACGAGATGTCGTCTACAGAAAACAACAAATCTGGATAACAAAATAATTGCTTTGAGAAAATTGCAAAACTGAAAAAAAATCAATTTCCTTTAAGAAGCACTAGGTCACCTATGGTCAAAACCGACAAACGTGCAAAGTGTTTCTACTAATCTTATAGTGTCAAGTCTATGACTCTGAAACTTATCGATTCTGTTGAAAAATGTTAGTAGGGTAGTTTATTTGATGAATGAAAATCTTCATGCCTTCATTGCTAGTGGCTATGGCTAAGATGTATCCGTTTTCAGTAGCAGTGTGTATTATTTCGAATAATTTGGGTTTATTTCTAGGCTGTTAAAAGGCATTAGAATTAGGCATATTTACACTATACCTATGCCGATCTATTCGTATATGTCTAACAGTTGAATGTCATGATCGACGCTGAGTGGTAAAATGAGACACTTGAGAATGCTGTTAGTTGCGAACTCTTAGGCTAAGCTAAAAATACTCGTATCATTGCATTTATCCGGCCGTTGAAATTTCGAAATATGCTAGTGCATGATGTGCGTTAAAATCAGGATGTTATTTCCACTTCGACTTCGTTTCCCTTCCTCTTCGCGTTTGGTCGGTGGAAGGAAAGTGACCATTGCCTTGCATAGTCGTCGCCTTGACCGTCGACAGATAGTGCAATTCGTATGCTGTTACCCGTTGGCTTTACAGGTTCAGATGCTGGCCATACTGCTGTACTAGACAGGATAGCATTTGGGGTGTTTTTCTCTTCTTGTCATGTCGTGAAGGAAAAGGCATTGCAGTCACTGAGGCCGCAGCTAGACTCACCCTTTGTTAGCTGGCCGCCTTCCGCTACCGTTATCGCCTAACTTAAGGGCATTTGGTCTTACGCCCTCCAGGAACAACGCGGAGTTCGTGTCATCTGAAACGAAAACTTCGTAAGATGTGCAGGGGATGAAGAAAGGAGCACCGTCAAAAACGCAACGCGGAGGGCGTTGAGTCGCATCACAACTGAAAGAGCACAACCCATCCGGCCTGAACAGTTCCCCTCCGCTCGGCATTTCCAGATTCAATACCACTCAGTCGGTCAAAGGGATTTTGGCCCGGCCACGGTTTTTTTTGGCTATTAGCAATCTTCTCAAATGCTCACAGATATGACAACATTACTATCACTAGAGCCCACATCGGAGTGTTTGCGCAGACTGAGTGTGTTATGAGGTTCCATGCAATTCCACAAGGGCAGTGATCTGGCTACGACATAATTGCCTTCTCCGAGCTCTCGAGTTTGCAGATAGTCCTGGTAGGGCTCGTCACTTAACCTCGTAACGTATAGTGTGGTTGTTGGAATCGCTTGATGTCAGGTTGTGTGTATAAGCGTTACCGATAAAGTATATCAAACAGTGGACAGCTTAATGAAAGATCGTATGGAGAAAAGTAAAAATTAGTAAAAATCCGTGATGTAAACAAAAAAAAATGAAATGTACGGTGTATACTAAAATAGCAGTTGAAAGCAATTAATATTTATAGAAAACTACCTTCATCAATAAGGAAATTCCCTGCAGTTTCCGATGTGGTATTTTCCACCTTCGTTTAGGACGACTTTGTCAGTTATAAGTTATCGTTAACTTATTTGTCTTGGTCAAACTTTCCTGTAAAATAATAATAATGTACAACATGAAAACTTTTGAATGTAATTGAATAAAATTGTGCTTTTGCCTTAGGTAATATTAGGACCACCTACATTATCAATCCAAATAGAAAAGTACTATTATCGCTACTAAAATACAACATGTTGAATTAGCAAATTTAGACCTTAAAGAAACAACATTATGAGCACTTCATTCGTGTATACATATGCTGACGAAAGTACTATAGATGGCCACATTATAGTTAAGTACCAGCTTTGTAACACAAATGATATTTGGTTTGTGCGTTTAATGTACCACCAGTTCCTTCGAAAGAAAATTCTCATAAAAACGAGTGTTAATCGCCAAAATCCGAATATAATAGTACTGATAATATAAAAAATTCTTCCGCGAACTCAAATCACGCCTTTGTTAAAAGATTTCAAGTAATCGATAAACAAAACGACCTTCCAGTGAGCTTATTGTATTGGAGCGTTTATCTTACTCTACAAATGAGTGTCAAGCTATGTAAAAACCCGACGCCTATGACTGAATACTTAAGAGGAACACCTTTAAGATAAGTTGCGAATGGTAGCTAATCAGCCCTTCGTGATCTTTGTGCCTTGCATATCTAATTACATTAGCTTCGTAAAGACACGATCAACACTTCATAACCTAGGCAATTTTTACTTCTCATCGCTCTGCAAGCGACAGCCACTCTAATAAGCTTGAAATAATCATCTGTCTCTTACTTGGATCACCTACAAATGAATACCTACTATACATAATCGTGTTAAACCTACGGAGTGCATCGTATACCGTAAAGATTTCGCATAAAACACATAATGCATTTAAAAGGACATCCGCGCTAAATATTTGTTCAGCAATATTTTTAAGAGAACGTGGCTTTACAACAAAAAATTAAGTTCGGATCATAAAATTTGTTGCGTGCGCTTCTTCTAAAGTAGGCATAGGCGAAAAACAAGGAATTATTTTTGCAAAGCGACTTACTAAAATGTTCGTGCAAATGATACGAAGGATATAAATTAGCAGACCCCACAATGATTATGACATAAGACATCATTTAGCGACCCAGTAGCCTTGTATTCCTTCTTAGCCAAACCAGTCCGTTCGATTCTGGTGGCAGAAGCTGACTGAAGATATGGACACGTTGGTGAGTCAACTCGTAAAGAATCTAAATGGCTAAATGGGTCACAAAACTGACCCTCGATAAAAGGATGAAGAATACGAGCGCCTAGGCGAGGATCGCAGGTGGTAAATCGATCATATGGTATTAAAAATAAGACAAAAGGGACATCGGGAGTATAATTCGACTTACCTATATGAGAAGCAACTACATGGACGGCTTTAAGTATGACCGCTTTCCTTTAGACACGTTTTCCTCTGGAGGAACGGGGAGACGTTCCAAAGGCTTGTGTGCTAAACAAAAGCTGCTAAATGGATTGTAGCTAGCGCTAAAATTTAGTACTTGTGACCGGTGTCCGGAAAACCGCGAAATCGGGTACTTTCTATAACTTCGTTAGAGCGACAAAAGTCTGTTTTTATACTGCATTAGTTCGACTGGTGTTAGATTATACGACAAATAAGGCAACACCTGCGCTCGTGGGCGCATCTACCAAAAAATGTACGTGTCATTATTCAAAGAGAGCATATTAACGAGCAGCTCCCGGAAGTTGTGGTTATCAAGGCAGTGTTAACCAGACTGGCTAGCTCATGCTGTGTTGGTAGTGTAGGGTTCGAAAGCCGTACTACAGGTCCGTTAATTGCCACCCTTCTAGTGCTTTAATTAGGGCCCTAATAGGCTGCGAACGGTCGCAATCACTACGTCTACTATCCACGATACGCTTCAGGACGATGGGAAGCCCAGTTGAGTGAGCCTGTTGTTGCATATTCGTGCAAGACGCCTCCGACGGCATACGAGCTTTGTTATTGTACCAGCAGCTAATCGGCTTTGAAGACAAAATCCCGTTAGGCGCATATCATAAACGTCTCCACACTGCAATCTAAAATTGAATGCACTGGATAAGAAAGTATACCGACAACGGGATGAAGATATTTCACCGGATAATATATATATATATAAAAATATATCAAAATAAAGGTATATATGAGCGAGTGACTGTGAAACACTCGTTCCGGCTAACCAACGGCAAAGCCTTCCAAAAACTACTTGAAGTTAGCATATATTGTCTGAAATCAGAGTAATACCATTGTTTTTATTTTAAATAAATTGTATTTTTAAATTAATTACAAGTGTTTGAAAGCGAACCCAGAATACTACGGCAATCACGCAAAGAATCACGGCGATACCATGACCTACCACTTTGCCAATTTGATGACCGCACTTCCGAGTCTGTAGCTGTGGCAAAAAAAGACGAAGAGTCATCTGTCAATTATGTACTAGTTGGTACCTACAGCAGAGAAATAACAGTCATCTGTCAGCAGTGTATTATCTTTATATTGAGAACTAATATATTCAAATATATAATAATTGTTCTACCGTTGGAGCGCAACGACATACCAATATCTTCCAAATCTGCTCCAGTTTTTCTCTGAAACCCATTTACAGAATTCGGATCGTAACAGATGCTTCGCGTTTTTTGACATTAAGCGCGTCTGTTGAAAACTTACGTTTTCCATCGTTTTTTTTCTTGTTATCAGTTATTGCCTTTGACTAGAGCTATTATTGTCTTTGAGCTGCTTTTTCTTAGAAGAATCAATTTACGCTGACACAACCCTTATTAGGACGTTTTACAAAACCGTGAGAACGAAACGTGTGGATTTTTATTACGTAAAAAAATAACCTTTAACTTTTGCTGGCGGTTCAGTTTGCAATTTACAGATCGCTCACTTGATCGTTAATTCGTACTGTGTGTCAAATCACGTTCCCTAACAACTATATATATATACAGTATGTGATGATGAGTGTGGCAACTGGTTTCGGCGCCTTTGAGCTGAGCATCTATTCTCAGTCGCCCATAGGCAACAACGAAAAAATGGTGACGAAGTGTAGATCCTGCTGCGTGAAAATACGGCCTAGTTACGTTAAAAAAATGTATGCATATTTCTAAACCAGTCTCGATAGTGCAGTGCTAGCTCGTTTCCTTACGAATCGTAGGACACCTAGGTAGTATAGGTTCGAATTTCTGCGTAGACACACGTTAATCTTCCAGTGAAAACTTGTACAATATAAGAGTAGAAAAGAGCAATGTATTCTCCTTTTTGATCCCTCTAGATTTTTCGTGCTAAGCCTTCTACCCATCAATGATTTAAGCAATGTTATACCGCGTCACCGAGAAAGGCCAGCTTTGAAGAAAGAGGTTATTTTTATTAGCGTTGCAGACCGCATGCATGTTCTACAGAGTGCATCAAGGAAAGCAAGTTCGGCACAACGTGTACCCAGTGAAAGCAACTGGTGAATTATATGCATAGGAGAATAGAAAGTCAACATAGAAAGCGAAATAGGTGTAATTTTAACAGTTACCTCAAGCGCAAGAGAGTTATATTCCGGATGAGTTTACATGTGGACACCTAGAGTTTACAGGGTGAACGGGATACGAATGAAGTTTTTAACGATACGCTTCGGGTAAGTTACGCATATGTTATGGAACTGGTCAACATAAACATTTTGGCAAACAACAAAGCACAGCGCGCAGTGATCTTCTTGTATTAAAACGTTTGATCCCATAAAGATTTGGCACGGACCTTCGAAGAGAATTCCCATACGCTCAACTCGTAGCTTAAATAATATTCCATCGAACATCAACTCTTTGGATTCACGCAACATGTTTTCGAGCTGAAGTGATTCAAAACAAGAGACACAAATCCAGAAATAGATCGCTGCTTCGGATGCCTTTTTCACTGGCTGGAAGATCTTTCTATGGCTCAAACAATGGAAAAGGCAACGACGAGCCAGATAAACGGATTTAACATCTGAGTTGAGCCTCTTTTAAAGGCGAATGCAGTCGGTTGCTATGTTCACGCTAATAATATCAGGCAATACTACATAATCGTAAGCAGTAAGCGTTGGGGGACATAACAATAATTTATAAAGGAAAAAAAAAAGAAAAACAGTTATTATTAGTAATTAAATTAACATTGTGGTGGCTACACTGACATTTTGGTGCACCTACTAGACCAAACAAAACACTACCACCGATTTAAATTAAACGGAACTAGAGAAGAAAGCATTCGGAAGTAGAAACGTGCTGTTTTAATCCGTCTCTATTATCTATGGCACAGTCGTACTTATTGTGCTATCTGGGGGTATCATAATCTGTTATTGTTGTGAATCACCCAGTGCCCAAAGTCGACTCGTTGGGTAAACTTCCGACATAGCATCACTCCGTCGGATTACTGGTTTATACATATGGAACACTTACGAGCGGGCTAGAATCTTCACGCTAGAGGACGATCGTTCAAGATATCGTAGTACGCAGGTAGGAAACGCTGAACGGTAGTGGTTATTGTCGCCGCGGTGTCTTTCTCTTAGCCGTAAAAAATAGTTTTCGCTAAGGCATATTCTGCAGATAAAAGCAACGGGAAAAGAGTAGCAATAACCTGTTCGATCGAGTAATTCTTACCTGAAACTTTTTGCGCCTCTCCTCAATGACTCGGTGTCTGCATGGTTCGAACAGCCGAAATGCCCCGTTGCGAAGATGTCGACTTTGCTTCCCAGCTTGCTACCTCTTCATACATTATATAATTGGTGTTGGCAAAAGAAGCGGAACGGCACGAAAGAGCTTCCGGGATATCATATATTCGCATGAAAATATAAAACATATACTAGAGACGAAGGGTACGCACACACACCGAAGAAATAGCGTATATATTTGATATGACTTTGTTAGTCAAGGCCTAGTCTTACAACTCGACAATTTTTTTTGCCCAACGTTCATATTTACGGAATAAGGGTTATACTAGTTACAGCAGCTCTAACTTTATGAGCGGCTTATGCGGCTAATAGTATGTGCTCAGTATCATAATCTGTATACTGTCAGCTATTGTACTGCTCATAAGCACATTGTCCTTACAGAGGCTGGCGATAGAATTGACATTTTGTCTTTCTTTGACTTCTTAAAATAGATAGGTTTCTGTTTATGTTCCATCTTTCTAATGGCTACAAAGATCCATTCCATTCTTCATTGAATTATTATTGAACACATAGCTCGAAGTCATAGCTGGCTTGGCTACAGACTTACTGTGTTCAAGAAAGTTATATATATTATTATTAAGTTTATTAAGAGAAATATTAAGTTTAAATGGTATCTTCTTTGTCCCAAGTTGAAAAGCTTATGACAACCCGGACTCTATAAAAAAATGCTTGAGTCGTATGGCATAACGATTACTTAGAAGAAAAATTCGATGTTCCGAACGAAAGATTTGTGTTTTTACTCAGTTGGGGATCATTGCGGCGCGTAACTTACGTTCCATTTGAATCGGCGTGTCGGAAATGTTCGAACGTATTAATAACCACAGAGTAGAAATAATATTAGACGTAACAGTGTTACCTCATTGGTTATCTATTCATTTCGTCGCTTGCTGTCAAGCTTAACAGTTTTCGCTTTAGCAAGCTTGAAGTATTGCTAACAAAATGCGTTGCTGCCACTTAAAAGATAACAGCTCTAGGGGTAATTAATTGTACATGTGCACATCGGCTCACTTCGAAATTATGGGGTCCCGTGGGGGAGAATTTCACAGTACGAGGCGATTGTTTAGCCAATGAAACCTAGGGTTTACAATGGATTGAACCAAAACCCCAGTGAAAAACTATTCGTTGTACCTAACAGCGCTCTGACATAATAATCGAAAGCTAAAACGAAAGATTGTTAATTCGAGTAGCAAAAAGCAGCGTCAAAAAGAACTAGTGGAACGCCATCTTCATATTTGTAGTACTTATTATGTAATTTTAAGTATTTACGTCTCAGCATTTCTTTTGAAAACGCGTATACAAGATAAGATATTCAGAAAAGCACATGTCAGGAGGCATCAAATCTTGGTAGCAGACAGCATCTCTGTGTTTGAACACGAAAAGCAACTCAAAAAAAATTTATCCTGGATAAATGTAAAATCAAGGATTTCTAAGAATTTCCAACACCCTATAACTTCGCCATACGTTCAGCTATGCATTTAGAGACGTTCATCGAGACAAAAAGGATGACGTTGTTGTTGCTACTTAACATCTGTTGATCTTCTTATTTCAGCGGTAAAAAGTTGAATTAATAACGACACCTTAGGGACCATGTAGCATGTCATGAATCTTAGCCATGATAACATAAACTCTCAACAAGCTTGTATATGAATGCATGCTTACCCATTTTTCCACTCCTCTATTTTTTTTTAGAAGTTACTATTGGAACAAACTTGAATTATTTTCATGGTGGTTGCGAATCATTTATCAGTTAGCACATATGAGTCTTAAGATCACTCAGTCGGTAATAAATCAGTACCTGAAGCGTTATATAGTTTACTTGAGAGCTGCAAATCTGACGTCCTAATCAATCTTTACCCGCTCTCAAAAAACAAAAAAATCCAACCCGAATATTTTTTTTTTTTTTTTTTACAAATTTTAGCTTAACTCTTACTGCTGGATAAGTATTTAACATTGACATATACATACGTCAACATCCCACTATTTAGCGAGCCAAAAGAGTTTACGCAAGGACAAAATGTCCCATGACACCTTGAATAGATTATATAGTGAACATGGCGTAGCACAATGCACTTTCGTCGTTCAAATATAACATGTTTACTTTTTTGCCATATACTGACTTTAAACTGCACCTAAAATTTAAAAGTCGCTTGATAGCCTAATACGTATACACAGAAATAAACAAATTTGGGAATTTTACCAAAAACAGCAACAGATTCCTTTTCCTCTGCTGCGAAAATGAATGATGGTCAAGGTTCACCGTACACATACGATATATAAAGAGTGACATGAACCATTCGAAGCACACTGTTCAAACAGGAAAACGGAAAGGAAGCGTGCCATAAAGAAACAAAAAAACTTCGAGCGCTTAGCACGGGAATCAGACACGGGCAGTGAAGCTTTCTATCGGCGAGCGTTTAATTTCTGCAATTTAAGAACTGATAGATTCTTGTTTCTTAGTTGAGGCTTGGGCACGTTTGACGCGATCGCGTCCAAGCGTGCACGATTGCACTCGCATATTGCTGAGCTATACATCGGTATGCATCGATGAATAGTCCTAGGGTAACAGTTTTGCCACCCTTGTAGGGTTACACAAATACAGCCAGTTCTATGTATCTTTTACCTTGAGCCTCTGCGGGTGGATAGAATTAGAGAGGCATGCGGCAGGACATGGTGTACGCAAATAAATTCATCACGATCAAGTGCCTGGACATTGTACTGAAAAGCTGCTCAACACCTAGGAGCAGGTAAGAAAACGGCGATTTGTTGGTGCGTGTTCATTGGTGGACATTTCTATTGAGACAGATAGGTTTTTATGAACCTAAGTGAACAAAGAAGCAGCGAGAAAAAACCTTTTCAAGTTGAACAGAACAGCAACTTAGGTACTGGGTGTTATCTCAGTTAAATTATGCTGTTCGAACTGTAAATACAATTTGCATTGTTAAGTTCATAGGCATATGAACTACTCATTGTCGGCGAGTTTTAGAAAAAACGATCTACCAACAATTTCATCGCAACCTAATACTTAAAAAAAGTAACAGTTTCTTCTAACTATGCCTACTAGGTTTCTGGACATTGCTCGAAAATATTTTTCAGGCCTTACGTTTAAAAGTGTTGAGAGAGCTATCTATATAAAAGTGACTCAAACATATCTGGCGCTTGTTCTCTAATAATACCTAGTTAAGTAGTATAATTTTGCACATAGAATTATTAACGAAAGCTAAACTGCGTAAGTGCTAATTTACGAAATACTTCAATTTGACTCTTAAGTTCACACTACGTTTGAGGCAGACAAATGCCAAGCAAGACGTGTAGAAATCTACTACTGTTTCAACATCAGGTTTGAATTGACCTTGACCTTTCTCCACTTAATTTACGTTTCGTATTTTAGGCATGGACATATGGCATTTGAGGGCACGATATATCTAGAGTAAAATAGAAGCATAAGGCTAGGTTACTTAAACTTGCACAAGTTAACCGCTTAAATAGAGCTAGACAAACGCAAAAAAATGTGCTTTTTCATTTTTTCCTCTTTTTCTGAGTTCACCGCGGCACGATTTTTAGTTACAGCTTTCATATAAGCCTTGTTAGTCATAAATCGCCTAGTGCGTTTTAGAGCCTCCTCCTCCTCCTTTAATGCCCATATCTGCTACCCCAAAAGATCGGTTCTCCTTCGTTTCTATGATGGCCCTGACAAGACCACTAAACACATTTGCGTTAATATGAGAGAAACGCAAGCTAACCCTGACCTCGTTGAACCATAGGCTCTTTTCAGAGAGATGTCTTTCTCTGAGCAATTGGTGTTCCCTTGTTTGGCGATGGATCAAGTCACTAAATGATTTTGCTGATGTTGAACAAGTATTTCTGAAAGTTAGCGCGTTTTTTGTCAACTAAATAGCGTGTACATAAGTATAGCTTTGCCTATTTGCGTGCAAGCTTCTTTTACTGAGTTTGGCTATTCTCTTGTTCTAAGCATCATTCTGTTCACTCAACTGGCCGTCACTAGGACTCTTTAACGACATTCCGAATGTGCGCCGAGCTGATCAGGCCGTTATGTATAGGACTTGAAGATTGTTTATTGATCGGTATAATAGATCCATTAAGCATGACCTGTGTGCTTCGACGTTTCTTCCACCCTATGAGTAAGAATGCTTTGCACTTCTGCGGCGCTGAACTCAGACCATCTCCTGCCAACAAATTAATTTATCCTCTTAATTAATAGAGTTAATCTTAGTTTGCGGCTTATCTCAACTACGTCTGCCAGATACTCCCAGCGTGCTGTTGTCTGGATGCCGTAGGCTAAGTCGTTTAGTCCCAGGATTGATTTCTGGGGTATTTATACCATGCCGCACTTCGCATATTTTGTTTAACGAGTAGTCCCGTTTGATTCGCTGGAAGTGGGGAAAAAAGCTTTGTTCTTGCATTACCGATCTCATTTTCACCTATAGCGCCCCGTTCAAGAAGAGGAGGAAAGTCTCTCGTTTTCTGAAATTTATTACGTGTTTTCCCAGCTTTAGTTATAACGTTCTCAGTCGTAACTGTTGTAAATATCGCTTCTTAAATCTGTGTTGATTCTCGAATTTTAGGGATTTTACCTAAGTTATTCAGAAAGCAGATGACTCACGTATTGTCCCGCTTTTAGTACTCTGCGCTTGGACAGTAGGACTAAATGTGCATTTTTAAATTACCCTGGGAGGTTGCCTTCTTTGATTGCTCTTTGATTGCTTTACGTTATAGTTCTAAATATTTCATTGCAGTATTGTTAGTCTCTCGTCGACTTCTGACCGCGAACTGTGATGTGTCGACATTGAGGCGTCCTTATTATCTATCGTAAAAGCCACCTTTGTTTCTTATGTGTGGAAAAACAAATTTTTAATAGATTTGTACTTTTATCTCCAGCGGGAAAGGCGGCCTTCAACATTCAAGTTTTTCTTTAATGATTATTATATACGGTATATCGCATATATCACCACTTATCGATTCAATCAGTTCGATTATTTTATTTTTTTTTTTATGAGAAAACTAAGGCTTGGGCAAGCTCTCCGAAAGATTCGAAACACTGCTTCTCTTTATTTATCTTGTAGCCTCGTTTCATTTAGAATCTATGCGGGCTTATATAGTAATAATCCAGGCATTTCTCAGTTCTTCTGTTACTGTAGCCAACTAATAACTGATAACTGAGTCCTTCTTTCATCGGTGGATACGCTTGTACATTTACCTACAGGTTTATTCAAGTTTTATGTGTATATTTTCCTTTCTGCTACGGCAAATCGCATTGATCTTCTCGGATGGGGCTCTCATAGAGGACCTTTCTGTGATCAAAGCTGTAGTCGTAGTCCTTGCGCTCTAATATTATAGTTATGATATCATAACTATGGTCATCTGTAAATAATTTTCATCCTTCTTTTTTGTCTACTTGTTCCGCGTTAGCTATTATCAAGTACATATAGACACCTTGCAAAATGGAGAGCGTCAGCCTCGTTGAAAGTGGTTAGGTATTCTTCGGCAGCCCATACCAACAATACCTTTTCGCTTGGGATTGCTGAGCTTAGGCCTACGTCGCCAACGAAGCTTTGAAGTCTTTTACCATCACCCTTATTTCCGAATCTCTGCTTATGTCGCTCTTGATTGCTTTCGGTTGTTTTCAGATGTTTCTATGGATTTCTTCTGGCTGTGGTACCATTGAACATTCTATCGAAGTGACCTATATTTACCCGTATGAAGCTTTTAGTTTTCTTTCATCGTCTTGCTCTAACACACCAGTTGTGTTGAGCAATCAGATTACAGTATCCTTTTGATCAGTTACTACCCTGATTTACTTTTTGTCTTGATACTAGGATCGAACATTAGGTATCTGTTTACATTCCTCTTTTGTATTGTCGTTTCCATATCGTGCGTAATCCTACTACGGTTTACGTTCACTCGTAGAAGTTAAATTATGTTAACAGTTTTCTGTAAATTGTTCCCTCTGCTGGCAGCACCGGTGAGTCCTTCAATCTCTGATTTTTAGTCATCTCCCATTGTTATCTTCCTTCTATTATCTAAATGTTATTGTTAATTTAGACGATTGGCTCTTTGGTGTCTTGCCTAGACCCTAGACATTTGTACTAGACTGGTGGTGCTCTTGGTCTTTCCTTAAAGTCGATTCCATTTTAGGACACGCCATCCAGCGCGCTCAATGTCTACGTTCATGAAGGTTGCACGACGTTTTGAAGCCAATCGTGTATTGTTTATCTGTATGATCCAGGACATAACGATTACGGCAACTGGTGCTGGAGGTTTCCTTATGTACCTATATGAATACGGTACGCAACGGTCTTGTAGCATTTTTGGCACTGGAAGAGGATCATATTGCGGAGACCCTGCGTTACGACAAACCGATGAAATATACTTTTTCATTTGGAATAATTGGCCCGGTTACCTTCTTAATTTCACAGTTGTTGACTATTCCTCTAGCGTTGTCTTTTTCGAGTTAATGACTGCCAATGTTCCTTCAGCTGGCATGTCGACTTTCTGCTTTTACTGTTTTCTTTTAATAGAGTACTTATAACCAACCTTGTACCGAGTTCTTAATAACAGCTTTATAGACATCTCCTTTGGTTCTTATGGCTTTGCGAAGGTTTTGCGAGCTACTGTCTACGTTTCTTTCTCGTAAAGTCTGACCTTACGATTGTTAGTTGGCAGACGTTTTTAATAAACATTCCCTTCGAAGTTTTCCTAATGGATATCCTTTAGCATGTCTACACACTTAGAGTATTGCTTTTCCTTCTCATCCGAAACCTTTTCCACGTCCTTTGGTCTCTTGCATATGCCTTGATTAAAGAGATCAATCTTAACCTTTGCTGTGAGGTGTACTTTATAGTTTTGTTTCTAGGATCAGGTCTATTATGCTCAGCCAGACGGTAGTTACTCGTTGACACTCAGCATGTTAACTGCTATATTACCTATCCTCTTTCGATTTTTTTTTTGGGTTTGGTTAATGTAAATAATCAGTTTGTCCGAAATTAGAGTGTTGTTGACGCAAGCTGGAATACCACTTTTCTTCGAAGTCTTCATATTTTTAGTCTTCCTATTATAACGACTGCTCTAAAAATAACTAGATCTTTGTGGAAGCAAAAAAGGATATCGAAATTTTCTAATTGCCAGGCACTATTATGATCTACAATATTAACAACGTTGACCTTTAAATGCGGGATCGGAGAACCGTTTCTCAAATGATTTCATTTGACAACATAGAAGCCGCAAGTTTTTTGAATTATTAAGGTCTGCAATTTCTATATATGACCGAAACATTGTCACCTGTACAGGATGCTGTTCTTGCTTGACGGTGTAGCTAACAACGCTACTCCGCGTAAAGCTTCTTAACATCCACTCCGGGCAAACTGCTACGAAATAATGATAACAAATGTTCTAAATATCTTTGGCATGTGTTATCATATGAACTGGCACACAATGAATTTTCACTGTATTATAAATAAAATAGGTTGTCTCAAATGTATACTCAAGATTACTAGCGTCAAAGTCTTGTCAGGATTTGGCAAAGACGAACATCAAAAATTATATATAACAACACTTTTGCCTTTTTCATTGTAAAACTATCAAATTGTTCAGAAGGCCCTTACGCGTATTATTCTCGATTTTTCTCAAAGGACTATCAGTTTGTGACGTTTTGAGGTATTTTCAATAGCAAAGCGGTATCAGTTGAAGGGCCGTAACGGTTTTTGACTGGAGAAGAACACACACACGCGTCCCCAAAACCAATCGTTTTAATGTACTTTCGAGCATCCTTTCAGCCAGCTGATTGAACGTTTTGTTTCTGAAGAATATGATAACTTTGCAAAAAGGTGAATGAATGAAGTAGTTTAAACCTAAATGCCATTACTAATCACTAAAATATGGCCCGCACAGAGCTGTCGTTTTAATAAAACGCTATTTGTAATATGTTATCAGTTGACAAATCCGTAAAACTTTAACATCTCATAAGTAAACGAAGGAGCAGAGTTATGAGTCGGCGGAAAAACATGTATAATTTTGTTTGTGTATATAAGCTTCAAACTATCAACCCTACACCTAATAAAGGTATATGTTTATAGTCTTTTTCAGTCAATCTTGCAGTACATTTTGGCCATAGCAACTGTTTTGTTTGCACGGTCAATATATTTTATGAAGCAAATTTAACGTAACTCGAGTAGCGTAGCGCTGACAGATTCGAACGGCATTATGGCTCATAAAAACATTTTAAAAACTATGAAATGTGCCGAAAAGCAGCTATGCCTCTCTACTAGCCTATTCTACACGTGTTTTTTGCACATAAAAAAAAAAGTAGAGAAACGAGCATGCTGTGACCATATCTGTTGTCTCGTAACTTTCAGCCAGAACAAGTGCACGTATTTTACTTATTATGTACTTTAACTAGCCTACTTCAGAGTTAGAGAGCTGTGACGCCTTTGAATAAAGCCTTTGATTAGGCTAAAGTTGAGTTCAAGCAAGGCAACGTGTGACTTAAGCACAGACGGCTACGGTTAATACGTCTATTGTAAGATATTACAAATACAGTTCAATACATGTTTCATATAAAGTTCTTGTAACAGATTTATGATAAAGCAGGCCTTCATGCGCTTCTTGAGTCAAATATCTACCAGGGATAAGCAATACAAGTGATCGTAACTAAAAAAAAAAAACTAGGAAAGTATTGGAACCGTCTGATATTCTAGATAGAAACACTTACAACAGTTTCAGCATACGGAACAGAATAATAGCTTCCTTTTTATAGTATTTCAACACAACACATTACGATTTATTATAATAATAATTATACAATTAGAATAATTATTTGTTAAAAATAATCGTTATTTATTACTTAGTGGTATTCTATGTATGCATGATAGAGTTAAACGTTCGTATCCAATGATCGTTCTTCCTGTCGCACGGTCTTTCTTTTTATACCCTATTTATGTTTCGATTCGATCCGTCAGCCCTGTACAGTATCTGAAAAGATATCAGACTCGAGCTGATTTCTTTGTCTAAATGTTATCTCCAACCGAGGCCATTTCATCTTATATGAATAACGCTATCCGACTATCATGTATGGACGAGAGAGAAATCAAATCAAATAAATAAATAAAGGTAATGCTAGAAAAGTTATAAAAACGTATATAGACTGTTGCGGGCACGGTGTAACCCGTACAGAGATATTCTACGACGCCTTAAGTCATGTTAATAGATATCGCCGCTGTAACTCAGCATTGAACCAGAAAATGGCACATTTAGATACATAGAGTGAACGCTAGCTTCATGAATTTATTATTAATACTAAAACAACTCTCTCTCTCTCTCTCTCTATACCGGCTTCCTGTTAACTAGAACGAGTTAACATCAGTAGTGCGACGCAATAAAACACAAATTAACTTGTTCTGTCCTTTAGTTTTTATTATTCAAATTAATGGTAATACTTACTATTACTTATTTCTTCGAAGACCTTTTAGGCAGCTTTTTTTTTTTAACTACGGCGTTTATCTGGTCCTTCTCTTTGCATGTCTTCTGCTTCCCAAAGTAACGACAACAACTAATCAACAAAGAAAGTGACACAACTTTGCCACTCTCCCAGACCCGTCCATAGATGTCTGAAACTCAGAAAAGCTCCGAGATGTGAAACTTTTCTGGCAAATCGCGCCCCACTAGGCCGCGTTTCTATTGGTCATTCCTTATTTCGTAACGTAACGTAACGTAGTTAGACCTTCTATGCGGCCTCGGTGAGTCCATGCTGGCACTGCATGATGTCGGTATTACCCTTCTCTGTCACAAGATCACTGTGGTGTACCAGCGGCGGCATTGGCGTCATGCCGTCTATGTTGATTCTCCGAAATGTGGGCCAATTCGACTGTTGGCTATGGGCTTAGCCTAGAGAGTGAGGGCACAGAAAGGCGAGGGTGCACAGGCAACTGTTGGTCGTTTAGGTATCGGCCCTGGAGTTGGGGTAAGCGCGTCCCCGAAGGGGACCCGAGAACCAAAGGAGGTGCTGACGCCGAAGCGTTGGTACCGGGGGTAATAGCGGCGGCCGCGGCGGCGGTGGTGGTGGTGGTGGTGATGGTGGTCGCCGCCGCCCCAACGGCGAGGGGCATCGCGTCAGGTGGGGGAGGGCGTGCTTGGCGGACCGAACCGCGCGATCAGTCTGAGGCCATCGCTCGACGAAACGGAACCATGCAGCTCTGGCTTGCAACGCTAACTCGGCAAGATACAAGAAGGCAACGGTAGTCCCCAATTCTGCGTTTGTGGAAATCTAACCCGCTTACAAAAAGAACACAGATGAAAACATAAACGCGCAAGTGTATATGCGTGTTACTATAAACAATGTAAGCAAAGCTTTAATGAAACTGTGTTCGTTTAGCTATCGTTTTTGGGGGTGATGTGCTTTGTCACAATAGTATGCATCTTCTGTTCACCAGCTGATGCTGGCGTTCTTGAGCGAAGCGGCCGTAGCCATTGTGCCGAGTTTGTTGGTGCGCATACTTGACGTTGAAGAATAAAGGTTGGTTCCAGCATTTATCATGTGGTTAGTCAATCTGTCGATTCCTGTTTAACAAGACAAAAAATTGCATTTAGCGCCTATTACGTTCGTTCTACGTTACATACGTCGCAGACTGCTCTGGCTGTACGAGCACAGGAGAGTATAATCTGTGAATTAAATAAACAAAGAAAGTACAATCTGTGAAAACAATCGCTATGGCAGCTTTATTGCCGACATTGAACTATAATATTAATTATCAGTATCATAAAAGCATAGCAGATCATCATAACCAGCAATGTGGTCACTGTGAGAACGACAAGACAAACACCGATTACGCCAACAACAATAGGAATGGCATTACCTCAGGTCAAATTATGACGACAGCGCGTTCATGACGTGAGGAGCTCTTCGTTGTTCATGACGTGCGGTTTTGTCGACGAGAGGGGAAAAGAACGATCGAGAAAAGCCAAAAGTGGCTCATAACAAAAGTTCATCAGGGCTGATTCAGCTGTTGTTAGATAGTAACGCCGACCAAAAATGTTATGGTGTTGTTAAAATTTCTATGACTATTTTCCTGTCACCAGGAAAGACAGCGAAGCGCCATTATTTTCGGCAAACGCAGTACAACATTTGCCGGCCAAGCAGTCATATCTTCACTGGCGAATACAATGTAATCGTTTGGCTGCCTACTAGCTTATGAGTAGTAATTTTGCTGCCATATAACGGTAGCATTTTCCACGGTGTTGACTATTGCCTTTGGCGATTACCGTGACAACGACAACTGTGCCGACTAAGGTTGCAGCTGGACACAGTGGAAGACCGAGGGGGGCAACACGTGACAAGCCCTCCGCATGTGGAACACAAGTGATGCCGACAAATTAAGCGAATGAGTTTTTTTTCGTTGTTTGCATTTCTCAATTGAGTTCATTGTATAAAAGGCAATATTGGATGCATTGTGAGCACAGTTGAGACTTGGCGATTCTGCGGTGGATGGAGACGGCGGAGTGAGCGTGCCCAGCTACACATCGTTCAGAGTGTAAGGGAAAACGTGTTGTTTTGTGCGTCCGTGCTAATTCTCTTATCTAACGGATTTCTTGAATTGTCTGTCACAGAGCGAATGCATATATTCTATGATGTTCTAATTAATTACGTGACATGCTAAAGGATAGTGGCGGCAAGATGATCGGTTTCTTTCACAGTGGCAAACGCCTACGTAGACTTGGATAACGCCACGAAAAAAAAACAGACATCATCGCAAAGCAACAAAGATTTATTATTCCGTCTAATGCTGCCAGCGTTCTGTACAACGTCTCCCCTTAACTGGTTAGTATCATTAGTTCAATGTAGATGAAGGATGAACATTATATTATTCAAGAGACAGTATGTACGGAACCGTTTCAAGCAGAAATCTGATAATATTGTATAGATATACGCGTACATTTGAAAGCTTAGGACGGTTACGGACTAATGAGCTGATACGTTTTAAGCAGTGAACGAAAACATAGCAAAATATCTATTTGCCATATCGGCTGTATCAAGGCATTGTGTTGGGTATACTGCTCGGTTTCTAGCAATCGTGCGTTTCACACACGTCACGATCATGTAAAAGAGTTCTTCAAACCGTTTCATTTAGCTGGTAGTGTTGACACTGGAGCCAGATCTGCCATATTCAGCAAGTAGTTAATGATGAAATAAACTGGCTAATAATTGGGTCATATCTCTTGCGTATACTAGTTTCCTGCCGAAGCTAGGTTGCTTGCTTTAATGGTCTCATTGAACTCATGGGTGGCTTTTGGTAAATTATCATCTAAAGTTTCCTTGATCGCAAATCACTGTATTATTTGTTCGAAGCTGCGGAACATTATTTGGCCATCATCAATGGATTTCTTTCTCTATGTTACAAGGTAACGCAGCACCTCGGCATAGCTAGTCCAGATACAAATTAGGTAGGTGGTAATCTTCGTGCTAACAGGTGGTTAAATTCTCGAAGCTCAGAAAGGGTGCTGGAAAGCCAAATGGTACCCAATATATGCACGACGATATAAACACACCGTCTATTCAGAACAAACGAGATTGAAGTCCGCAAAACTAGAACGAAGATTTGCCACTTTTGAATATTTTTATAGCAAATTTTATTGAACTCTTTAATTAAAAATAGCTCTATGGACAAATGACAAGTCTGCCCTCACCTTCTATAAATTATCCGCGTAACTTAATTAAAGAAAATTACAATGGATTTTCTGAGCACAAACAGACAATTGGACTTTTTTGCGGTAGGATCGGACATTCGTTTCGCTTGGAGGCTGAAGAGTTCATAAACAAACGCCTATCGTAGACCATAACATGGATGGCGCTGGAAGGTTGACATCGCGTCTAGATTCTGCGACCTATCATGGTGTTAGCAAATTACATAGATGCCTGATCGTAGCCGCTTTGGCTTTGGATGTCGTTTGGTTGGAAGCGTCAAGGCAGTATCATGCAGAGCTGCTCCGCCGGATGAGCCCCGTACCGTCGCCTAACTGCCTTTTAACGCTAGCCGTGTTCGCTGACGCTTGTTGCAGAACCAAAGAGATCATCTATCCTCGAGCCGACCGGACTCGATCAAATCTTGCATTGGATCACCGCCATATAAAAACAATAACTTTTCCAACGGCGTCTACGATTCACTGACGAGCTTGTTGATAGCGTATTATTACTGCCTAGGCGAACGAACCCGAGGGAGGCAGATATATACATCTACTGCCTGTGTGTGTATACAGACACGTACTGCTATTACGACCTGGACTAATTTAGTTATTATTATGTTATGGGAAAAAGCAATGTGATACGATTCTTCGGATCCTTCACTGCAAACCTGATTTCTCGCAGCTTAAAAGAAAATTAATAGATCTGTTATGATTATTTAGCGTCTCGTTGCAACGGTGGCTGTGATGCAACCGTGCGTTTCGCAGTACGATGCATACGCACTTACTTTTCGGGGTAGCATCGTGTAAAGCTTTGATGTATATTTATAAGGCTTTCCAAATATGAAACAAAACGCAGAAGCACAAGATTGCCGTTTGCTCGCCTTTGTTAACGGCTCCGGCTATTGGTAATGTGGGGGCAACAAAATAATGTTGTCTGTTGTTATTATTAGAAACCGTAATTACTAATCTAGCGATGTTCTTATTTAATGCATTTAATATTCTTAATTGTACGAAACCGCTTGGCGACAATGTATCTACTTACAAATACAAAATTGACTATGGATTTTTAGGTCACGAAATAATTTGCTGCAATATACACTGTTTGACGTCTACACATGTGTAGCAGCCACTGCGTTGAAAATTTATATGTACACTCACGTGTACACCATTTTGTCGCCAACTCTCGCAATAGCACTCACTGCTTAAGCGCTTATGGTTTCAGCAGGTTTTTTTACTACATTAGAATGTGCAGGAATATCTTACGATTTGTATTGAGGTGCAGAAATAAAATTGCGCGCTCTTAGCGTCTAACTGAGTACGTAAGCTCGCGTATTATATGTGACGTAGTCTGTGAGGGTGAAAACAGCGTAAGTATAGAAAAGCACAAAGCATGTTTGAGAGTGCGAGTAAAATGCTTTTCACTAAAGAACCGTACTTGAAGTTCTAATAAGTTTTTTTGCGCGCTTTAATTCCCAAAAAAAAAAAAAGAAAAACTTGCTTCTTCTACGAAGAGAGAGGTTTATTTGACCCAAAGTCCCGTCAACTTCAATAGCATTATCTGTCTGTTCGGTGATGAGCCACTGGTAATTGCGTACTCGTTAGTACTGTCTTATTAAATTAAGAAAACTTCAAACAATTCAATTGCTGTCGCATTCAATTGTGTTGCTAAATGCCTTAAGTTGAGCAGAGTTTTAGACAGGTGAGCGCCCGCTTATCTCATGTACAGATTGTTTTATTTCTTCAATACAATTTGTATCGAACTTGTCAAATATTTGATTTTAATTTTATTTAATTTAAATAGTTGATTTTCTTCACGAAACTCAACGTTGATTTTTTTTTTCATTAATTTTATAGTGCTAAAGTGAAGTTTATTTACGGAAAATAGGTTACATACCCAAATGGATCATTTTGTTATAAATGTAATTGTAGTGGACCGAGAAAATCAGCAGCTTGTTCCCGTTTAGCTACATTAATGCGAGGCTGTAGTTTGCCTTCTGTATAATGCATTCAAACCTTCGCATTCATAACTGGTTTTCTTTTATTGGTTATAGTGTTTTTCTCTTAGGAAGTATTGTAGGCATATATGAAATACCTGCAAGATAACGGCGGGTAAATTAGACATAAAGCTCTAGCCTTCGTATACCCTTATGGCCTTTATCAGGATGCATGTAATTCTTGCATTACTAGACGCCACTTTATTCACACATACAAGAGAAATAAAGAGAAACAATAAAGGGATTTTTCCCATTTGCAGACGTAATTTTTCCAAAAAAAAAGACTACTATTTAGGGTGGCCCTTAATTGTACGGTGATGAAAAAAATGTACCTAATAATCTCACGACTGAAACAAAGCAGGCTGGACAAACTTGTTAGACATTCAAGTCAGAAAGGTGGTGCATTAAATGAACGACTTCGAGAAACAGGCGAAAGATATGGAAGAAAGCTGTTAGTACTACGCCCAATCCGCCAACTGAAGTTGATAAGACTCTGTTTCTTGAGTGAAGTGACGTAATGTCAAAATCATGATGTACTAGAAAACTCTGATTATCGAGCATAGCATGTTGATTTTAAAATATTTCTCTGAATTCACCGCTAACCTCGTCCCAACCCACATAGACATAGTGTATGTTAAAAGTCATAAGCTATATTATTATATAAAATTTATAAAACTGTAAAGGATACTATTCAAGTACCCGATGTATGGCTTCGGAGCTAGATGATAAGTTGGCAGAAGTGGTACAACAACTGATGAAGTGGGCGTACCGTTCAAAAGAGGAGCGTCTAAGAAAAGAGCCATGCGGTTATAGCAACAAAGTAGATAAATCAAACGAAAGACATGGCTGGCCCGTGAATATCCGAAATAATACAGGATAGCGTCAAGAGGTTCACGAGTCCATACTGCTAAGTAAGTTACGCTACTGTACAAAAATTTATAAGCTAAGAAACCTTTGAAAATACTTACTTAAAATCGGCAAAGCAATCCCAACGATCTACGTCTTACATCTGTCCGAAGAGGAGGATGATGCTGAGCACATATTATGCAGGCACGCAGTTGCTAGTATCAGCACTCTTTTGCCTGAAATTAGTGCAAACGTATTTAGCCTACTATTTCAAACAATAATAAAAGCATGGGAGAATTTGGGTCAAAATCGCAGAAAAAAATTCATGGCCAGTGGTTTTGTCGTTAACCAGCTGCTTATGCTAGCGGCGGGATTAAACGCCCATGAAAGGGAATGGGGCCTGTTTCTCTAAGAAATGCCTACCCTGAGACAGTGATAATCTGTTGGACCAGTAATTTGCGCAACAGTATCCCTCATCTTTTAGTTAAAAAAAGGTATCTGGTATACACCTCAGGAAGCGGCCTATCTTCAAAAGTTGAGGGAACAGTTCACTACGTAAAGTTCTTAAAAACATATAGCTACATCTGTGCAGCTATGCATGGCAAAAGCGACCGACTTATTGGAATTCGAGGCAGAAAGAATATGGTGTTCAAAGATCCGTTGGCCAACAAAAGTTTTTATACGTTCACTCGATAACCTGGCTCTTCTGTGATTCGTGGTTTAACATCGCCTAGTATCTCTATATGTCAAAAGAACTATCTAGTTAGTATCTCCACGAATGTTCTTCCCCTCTTTCACTTCTTAAATATCTGCTGAGCACGCTGGTCTCTCCTACTGGACTGCATTTGCCAATCGGTCTCGGGAGCGCCAAACTACGTACGAGCGATAGGTTATACAACGGCTGCATAGCGTCAATAGAGAGTGGCAGTGCTGAACAGCCACCGCCAGTATATATATATATATATACTGGCAGGATAATTTTATATATATATATATATATATATATATATATATAATTACCCTGTTTTCTTGAAGAGGTAAGTTAGAATACATGGCTGTAGGAAAGAGGCAACACGACTTACGGTAGTAGTAGTATGAGCAGAAGTCAGCATCGCTTGGGTGGCCGAAGTGGGTTGCGCTGGGCAATAGACGAAGCAACCTTGACCGAACAGGGCCAACCGGCAGAGAAGATGGCTAAAACTTTTAACAGTAATCGTCTTTTAGTGAATAGCCGCGAATGGTGAGATAAGCGCAAGCGACCTTATTCTCTTCTTTTTTCTATTCGGCTGTATGAGTACAGAAGCGACCTTAAAACGGCAAGCACTTATGAAATCCCTGCGTCGTCGCCAAGCGGGTTTTGGTTAGGCTTAGATGAGAGTAACTGCGCTTTTCAACTTCTCTCTGTCACTGTGTGCCTTCCCTTATTTTAACGTTGACGATCTCCTTTAGGCCACGTGTTATCCTACTTAGGCCTGTTTTTTTCGTCTACGTGGTATAACCATAGCGAGTACCGTAACCCACAACTAGTATCGGCAGTTTTAAAAACTGGATTTTCACAATGGGTTACGCGGCCATACAAGAGAACTGATTCAGTTCATGGGAAAAGCAAAGAATGGGTGAGAAAGTAGTTAAAAGTTAATCGAATGTAATATTTACTGAAGACGGAAAGTATATTAATTAACATATCGACCTAAAACCCATAATTGTGCTTGTAATCTTGATAATGCAGTGATACCAAACAGATAACTAAGATAAATATTGTGGTCAAAACGATTAAATCGTACACTATATATAATTTGTACTATAAAATCACCGTTACCTTCATTCTGCTTTAAGGTGGAGGTCATGATAATTAAAAAGCAAAGAGAAGTTCGTAAAAACGATACTCGTTACATAGCCTAGAATGATAAAGGCCGAAATATCTGTATTTTAGAAAAGACAAGGGCCTCGTAAAGGAAAATTTTCCCTGCCAAGCCATATTCCTTTGTTGATAACTCGAGCTTATGCACTGCAAAAAGGTGCTCCTCTTGAGAAGTGTGCGTTAGTTCATGAACCAGTGGGCAGCTTTTAGACCTGAACGATTCTTTACCTTAACGATAGGAAAGCAAATATACATGGTTCATAGTAGACTCTACCTGTATCAATAACTACAGTATTTGGGCGAACAATTTGGACATGACCGTATTTTGCAGTCAGACGACTAGTGCATTTTTGACGAAATATTTTTTTAATTAGTAGAAATTTTAAAGTGTGTTACTCATGTGTCCCAGGGATGAAGCGACGGCTCGATGACTACTAGTGTGAAAAGGGGTAATCAAGTCCACTTTAGTTTAAATAATGAAAAGCGTTTGTATGCAAAAGAAAAAAAATTCTTAAATCGCTAGTTTTATTTAGGGTAGGGTAATGAGTATACTTAAATGGCTTCATCTTATTTAATTTTGAATTGAAATTACTTAGGTCTTTTTTATTTAATTATCTAATTATTTAATTACGGAAAGATCGTAAATATATTTTTAGGTTTAAAAAAAGTAATCAATTTTGGGCTTCTTTTCCGCTCTGGGTGCAAACGGTTGGCTTTATAGCATCTTTGGTGACTGTCATCCAGGCGAAAGTGTTTTCAAGTTGAAATGATGAATTAATATAATTCAACATCTTATCATCGGGGAGGCAAGTAGATTCCTCTGCGCCCTCCATGTATCAGAACGATCGGCAATATTCACTTTTATGTGAACGGATTATAAACTTCCTTCGAATCCCTTCCTTGAAATAATACTCTCCATGCTATCCATAACTAATTCCACAACAAGATGTTCCTGTACAAGACCTGTGCGGTATTTGAAGTCAACCAAGAAAGCGTAGGTCGTGGAGGTCCAATGTATTTGTGACAGAGGAGACCCTACCGTCCATTTTGTCTTTTTCCTCTGAACACATTATGCAGAACGTATGCTTTAGTGGTAGCATTTTTGCCGCCCTTCAGATGATTCCAAAAATAACAGAAAAGCTAAAAAAACATAAGCCAAGTATCTATTGCCGACACCCCTGTCTGTTCCAGGACGCTATGAGTAGCAGAGATACGAAACAAACAAGCGATTGAATCAGTCGAACTGAGTTTTTTATGGAAGGCAGGCTGTCCTAGCGATGTTCCGAGCGAGCTAGTGTCATTCAAAGCAACACAAGCCGTAAATCTCTACTAGTATTGAAAGTAGTAAATACGTGACCCCTATTTTTCGAGCGAGCCTTCCTGCGGCCGGCAATCTTCGTTGATGTCTTACAGTTTGGCTTTTTCTTTTTCCTAGTGGGATAGCTCCTCAAGTCGGCTTCGTCCCCGTTGTGCGCCTTGTTTCTTCGTCACCGTACACGACGACGTTTCCACTCGGTGAGCGGGAGAGCATAAAAGGGGGTAGTCTAAAAGGTGGGCATATTAGAAATCAGTCAATAGATGTAATGTCTAACTCCCAAAACGATGTCCGCGCCGGGTATGGAGCGTGAGAGCATGTCTAGAGGTTGGTCCCCATTTTAGACTTCGTCTATATGTATATTAGAGTGGCAGTGTACTGTCGCACGTTTAACAGGACATCGTGAATGAACAGTGGTAGTATGTTGTCGATATCTAGTATCCGAATCATACTAGCCAAGCCAATGTTATTATTACTTCTTCTTCCTAGGTCTCGACCTGCGTGGGTATACTGTATATAATCCCGTCTGGTAATGTCGTCAGGCGTTATTCAAGCATCCTATAAGCAATTTCAAGTTATGGACTACTACGCTTTAGCTTTAATCTGTATGTCTGGCTCTGAATGCGTCATGAATACGCTACGTCCATGCCCTTCTCAGTTGAAAAATGGTATATGCCTATGTGCCCCATGTGGCCACTTCTTCGCTCGTCGATAGCAGGTTTTAGTATTGATCATCACGTTGAATTCGAGTGCACCTACGATACAAGAAGGCAAAGATCAGTTATTATAATAACTTGGCCTAATTGTGCGGGAAAGCGCCGTAGAAGAAGAAAGTTAGGCATGTGAATAACTTGGTTACCGAATATTGGCTTAAGGCAGAGCGAGAGTTTTGCGAACCTTTGCTAATCACGGTAACGTGCTCAGGCCAGTCTGTGGTAAAGGGTTCATAGCGCCGATAAACGCGATTCGGGCCAAGAGACAGGGAGCAACCTAGAGACTTCAATTGTATAAAAAGATCTTTTAATCAAATGACACGTCCCTTATTTACTACCCATCGTCACCAGGGGTTGGCTTCTATTAAGTACCTACTATGAACGTCTAGGTCCATAAGCAAAATTTTACATAACATGCAAATGCGTTGCTATTCGCTCATGCGCTGGACATGCCAAGAACTAAACAGTCACGTCGTGACTCTTATTGTTAAAATGGGTCGATACGCAATAGATAACGAGAAGCTTAACGACGATTCAGAGTTGTATAACAATTGGATTAGGTGAAAGCGTACATTGTGTAAGATGATGCATCATCCATTATCAAGCTGGTACTTTTTGTTCCTTTTACCTCGCCACTTATGCACGAACATTACGTACACTTGACGCTGAGATAGGTCAAGAATTAACCTTACTAGCTTCGTCTGGAAAGTAAAAGATGGCAATAAAAATGGCTTATATTTTCAATGATATCTGTGTGTGCCCACAAAGTACACTAACCAAATAGAAAATCGATGGAAACTTGTAAATACTACCGGCCTAAGACAAATCATACAGGTAGTTTATTTGCGATGTCTGCGCACCTTAGCTGTTACCAGCGTTCTTAAAGTTTCTACACTTATACTAAATTGAGTCAAAAATACACGGAACTGTTAAGTGGATATCGGGCAATAGTAATCCGATATAAACGCCGTGGCTGGAATAGCATCAATGAAAATCTCTAATCCTGCGCTGACTCATAATCTAGAGACAAAATTCTACAGGGTATTCATACGTTAGATTACAAGGCGCTTGTTGCTTCTTTACTTGTTGAATAAATAATAATGTAAATATTGTCGTTCCATATTTAGGAAAAGGCATAGCCTGCAGAACGCTGCAGGCTATGCCTTTTCCTGCGAACGGCGAAGTATTGTTATAGCATTCAAATTAAAAGAGATATCTGCAGGTTATCTCACCCGGTTAAAAAGACATGACCATAGCTGTATTAATATTTATGCTAAGCCATTGACATATTTCACGCCATCTTTGTCTCCGAGTGATTGCTGAACGATTGTTTCTTTCTTATGTCAACCTGTTATTCACTCAGCGCTCACGTATGGAAGGACCGTATGCTAACTGCAATACTAAGAAAATGACTCTGTTGGTAAGACCTAGTTCATATAAGAAACAATGTCATTGACAGGAATCTCTTCTCGATCGTGCAGATTTTAACTTCGCTACTTCGACCCGGTGAGAACTTTGTCAAGCAGAAATTACCTTAACCAGTCGAGGTTTGCAGATACCTGCAAGCATTTTCGTTTACGACAAGTCCGAGCTGGTAGAATGGTTTATCTCTTCATGATATACGAACATACGGTACTAAGATGCCATCTGGTCCTTTTTACGCCCAGATGTCACGAATATCTTTTTTGTAGGTTTTCAGGGCTCTAACCAAAGAATGTTGGAAGCACTCGTCGGTCATAGCAGACTGTCGAGCACGCAAACAATCATATAGTTTTTCTTTCTCTTGTTTTCTGTTTTCTCGTTGTTTCGTTTGAAATTTGACTGAAAGACGATAAAGCATACGATCCCCAGGCGTCGAACGGTAGGTATCAAAATATGTTGAGGCTGGATATGCCGTCTGTGTTTGCTGCGGCTAAAAAGGACAAGCCCACAAGCTGACAGGAATTATCCATCCCTCGTTTATGATGAGCCGGAATGAAGGAAAAGGTTCGGCACCATTATTGTCAAAGCCTAAATAAGAGCGAAGGACAAGTTTGGATAAAGGAGAAGGACGCTTTTGGCGTATCTAGCTGGTAATGCGACAATTAGCTATTAGCGAAACAACAAGTGAACAAATGGTAGATATATATATATATATGCTAAGATAAATCACAACGTAACCTAATTAAAATTTTGCATGCTTGTATTCAATTAGCAGCGTAGCACTGAGATAGCTGAAACTTTTTCCATTAGAATTTCCACATAACTTTTATATTTTTATTGTACGTCGCATTATTCAAAGCAATTTTTTATTTTAACCCTCCGTTAACAAAGAAGAAACAACGTCCATTCATTCTTTCAATGCTATTTTTTTGCGGTACTTTTCATCTTTAATATCGCAATCTTTCGCAAAAAAACACGTTTATTGACCTGGTTGTACGCACGGCCTGCGGTGGTTATCCAAGAGTTCTTGCCGACAAAGCTGTACCATCTCCTTCTTTCCCATGAAGCCCACCCCCTATTAGAAGCAAACGACATATGAGAGAGTACATGGTTCCATTAAGTGGTTAAATATTTTCCTGTTTGGTAGCCAAGATTTAGTTTATTATTAAATCTGTTTGTACGTACGCAGTAATTATTACTATGTCAATCTCTCTATCAGGCACATACATACATCCGTAAATATGCACGCAGATATCTATCTAGGATAGCCTAAAGCCACCGTGCCGAACAGAGATAAATTTATAGCGGTTGTATAGGATACGCTCACTTCAGTCGCAATGCACAGCAACCGCCGCAGGTTAACGCAAAGTTAGCCGACGATTACGACGAGCGCCTTCCATCTATTCTTCATTAGACCCAGGATAGCACCACCATTTCAATCCTATATAATGCATATAAGTATTATGAGTATGTATGCTCTGCGTCTGTAGCCCGGTATTGACCGAGAAATAAGGGGGCGGTGCAAGAGGCCAAGGTAAAACGTTGCGGTTAGTTAGATCTACAGCAGGCAGCGAGGGCAACGAGACGTCCCTTGTTGACGGGGCTTCCAGTAGCTAGTCCATGAAATCGCTAAGAGAGCGGATATTGCATGTGAAAAGTTATTCTTGTTCTAGAGCAAAAAACTGAGCCAGACATGGTCAAGTCAACAGCAGGGTAAAACGATGAGTAGTACAAATTGTCGAAAACTTAACCAAAATGAACAAATTCAGTAGCCGTTTGAAGCCATCAATGTGAATGTGTGCAATGCGGGCAATGTTTAGAAACTTAGTGTGCATAAACATTGCACATACGGTAGGAATGCCAATTGCTGATTCTTATCGATCCTTTACACTCAAATATGAATTTGGATTTCGTTATATTGTGGTACGTGTTTTAGCTTAGAGGATTCACGTTTGAATTTCGTAAAGCGCGCACAGCTGTAAACAAAGATCGAGTCTACTCAAATAATTTGACATAAAAGCCGTTTCGGTACACATAAACACTAAAAACACTAGCAGACGCAATGGCAAGGTTAACTTTTATTCCTTTGATTTCTAACGATCTATTATTAACAGAGAAAAGAAACGAGTTAGAGAAAGGGTGACCTTTTGCGGGAACTCGTTAGTTCTCGTGGAGCGTTCGTGGAACTGCTATATGGCATATGCATTCGTCGTAAAGCATTTAGCAACGAGAATGAGGGTCTAATATTGGCTGGCAACATCTAGTGAAGCGCTGCGATGCGTTTGCACTGGTCAGACACACCATCCATTATGGATTGTCAGAAAAATAAAAGCTACATTAACTCGACTACGAATACGCGTGTCTCGTCGTTTGTTTATTCATTGGTGTTCACTACAGATACAGATGATCACCTATAATTATAGGTGTAGATACGGGAAAATATCAGCTACAGACGCGCCGACGTGACACGGACTGGTCAATTAATGAGGGCAACGAGTATGCTGGCAATATTTCGAACGCTGGTGTCATGGTCAACGTTGAAAGTAGTTGCAAGTAATATCTAATTTAATAATTACACTCACCTAAACGGCATGTTGCGGCCGCGTAAACTTGTGCATACCTCATACAAAAACAAAATCAGTGTTTTCGCTTGCAAAACTTGCAAAGTTTTTAGCTTGGCTTTTAAAAACAGAAATCTCCGATCATCAATACCAACTGCATCCGTAGATAATATTTGTACGGATTACTGTCATTAAACCCGACCAGAGAGCATTAGAAGTACGTATTATGTGAGTTTCTTTTGCAGGAATGTGATGTACTCACTAACAAATTATTCGTTTGGCGCAAAAATATATATATATATATATTTGTGCGCATATTCCAAAAGCAAAAAGCCTTGGGGCACACAGCGGAAAAGCATAATGGGAACAATGCAGGGCATTTCTTATGTAGGGACGGTCCTATTATAGCATATCATAAACCAGGGGGAGAATCATCGTCAGTGTGTGAGGCGGAGAACCTCTGATGAAGAGGAAGGGATGGACAGGGTCGCAGAGCGCTTTTGGAATTCTAGAAATGGAGCCTGCAATTTGAAGCTAAGGCCGGATCACTGAGTCACCAGCCGCTACAGTGATAATCCGGTTTTAATGCTACTCTGTGTGTAAATCACCCATTTTATTGCGGGTATTTATTTTAACCCAATATTCGAATTACTTTTCATCCATGTCTAGACGAGGCCAGCCATTAGCACCTTGCTTTCCCTTTCACTACCCACGTGGGTACGCCATCACCCACAATTATGTGCGAATTAGTTTGATTTAAAAATTTAAGTCAATGCGCGTGGGCAGGTCTGCAGGGGGCAACAGCGGTTACTGACGGACGTGTAAGTTGTTCTATGTGGGACGTAAGCGGTCCTAAGGATTCTTGTCCAGTAGAAGGGCCGTAGACTAACTGACCCTTCCATAGCCATAAAATAGGGTTTCAAATCGGGCTATCTCTTCGTTTCTCCTGCTCTTCCTCATTTTCCTCCCGTTATCTCACGCTCTGTCTCCGTTGTTGTAGTAGATCGAACAACAGGAAGTACTAACCCCTAGTCATGATGCTCGTGACGGATATAGAAGTAACACGTGACGTATGCAATAGACTGCGGAGTCGCAGTCATGGCAGTAATACAGAAACGACGGTAACCTATTTACAGTTTGCTGTGCTGATGGTCCGACGGCCTAGCGGGTTGGGGTGGCCAGTGGAGGTTGAACGACCCAGTGCGCATATGCGTCGCGTGTATGTGGCATCTTTTCTGAACGGCAACGTAGGCAGTTCCAGCTTGGGAGTCAGGGCAGTGCGACGGCCCGAATAGGGAGTAGAGGGTGGAATGTTTAAGCCAGACCATTATTAGCTTTACCAATGGGTATGGTGCTGCCTGTCCAACCGTCCGATAAATCGATTTGAGCTAATTATTAGCTGCTCTGTTACATGCCTTAATCTTGCCCGGCCAGTCCAGTCGTTCACATTTCTCCAAGCTATCGTTCCTGCGCTCTATCTAGTGCACCGGTGTAACCATTCTCCCGCCCTTCTCGTCCATCGTTCACTTCTGCAGAAGGAACTCGTCTCTTTTCAACAAAGTCTCCTTTCGTTAACCATATTCGGAAGCGATCCCGAGCCCTAGCCCCAGCCCCCTTCCCTCGTTCCATTTCCCTTTCTCTGTTCTCGTCTCGTTTCAATACTCCAAAGTTAATATAGTTCTTTGCAAAACAAAGCGACTGCTTGTTTTACTTCCTGTCCTTTCTTTTCTTTTACATAGTATAGCTGGCGTACCGCTGCTTGTACAGAAGGACAGCAGACGAACGGGGCGCAATACAAGCGTACCCATTACATACATAGATTCAGTATTGTGATGAGATAGATATTGAGAAAGCAGCTTTTGGATGACGTTTGCTGTTTTATATTTAGCTATAAATCTTAGCTTCCAATATTACCACTCTGCCAGTTAGGATAGTCTATAGGGGGTATTCCTACAAAAATGATTACATGATATCTATGCTTATATTAGACAGTCGATGATAGTCAAGCTTGGAACAACAGAACTACTGGGTGATACGTTAAACTAAAGAAGTAACTAATAGGCATCTAAGATAATTTTAATATTATACAATTGTTTTTTTTGAAGATGAAGAGTACTATATAT